>NC_133576.1:99788857-100092860 GCF_964106895.1 Numenius arquata
ATATAAAAAAAATTGGTTTGCAGTCTGCATTCATGTGCTGACCTGATGTTAAATAAACCCTCTCTATCCCTTTGATAAATATCCATTTCAAAACAACAATAGCAATCTTAGCCCCAAGTTCTTATTGGATATTAATGTATTTTTAATAAACTCTTTACTGCTATGAAACATCAGAAGTTTGTTAACAGATACTTGGTTTATTTTCACACTGGTTTAAACCGAGAATCCCACCACTGATGGCAGTGGAATTGCATGAAATAGAAAAAAAAAAAAGAGAAGCAAGAGCAGAGATATTCAGCTTTATTTTTAAAACTCTAACTTCTCTTTGGAAAGTAACTTATCTGTTAAACATTGTTTATTACTGCTCTGTGAAAAATCTGAACTTGGGAATATTTTTTTGACCTAAATGGAAGCTTTAGATTTGTGTTGTGTTCACGATAACTGACTTAGCCTTTAGAGCAAGATACTTTTCCTTTCTTCCCTGTTTGGTATAAACAGTCATTAGGGAAGATAGTAGCTGGTGCAAACAGTAAAACTTTTATCTATGTAGATCTACACAAGAGAGGGAGAATTAAAGAAGAAAAATCACAAACATATTTGTAAGTTGCTGTCTGAGGTCATCTCTCATGTATTGTGAATTGTTTAAGGAAACACTTCTTTGGCAGCATTGACTGAAGGTCATGTTGTTATTTAGACTTTTTACTAGTGGAACAGCAAACGATTCATTAATTCCATTAGCCATCCTTTCTGCACACTGGGAAAAGCAAATGTAATTGTCAACTATTCCTACTGTATACTTAAGCTGTCAAGGATCCTGGAAGGCTTCAGTTATCCTCTTTGCAGATATCAAAGGAAGGGGTGGGCTATTTTGTGTTTTTAAAACAGAAATAGGGAAAAACTGTGCCACATAATGTAAGCGAAAAGATTTCTTTTTAACCTAAAGTGACACTCTAGTACAGAAACACTGGGCAGTTTTCTGACTGGTAAAGCTTCTGGTTATTATTTTTTTAAAAAAGAAATCTTAAAGTACAGCCTGTCAGCATGCCATTAGTGTTGTCTCTAAGCCTGTCTTGTCTCCAGGAGCCATGCCAGGGACTCCTTATTCCCCTTCCCTTTGGGTTCCCAAGGCAATTCATCGGTCTCGCCCTGTGTGCTGCTGCGTGTGGTGGACAGGCGAGTGTAGCATAACTGAAGTTGGTGGGCATGCTGCACTCTTCTTGCATGGATATTAGGCAAAATCGGGGCACATATTTTTATAGCTTATCACTATGAAGCGTCTGGTGGGTTAGTGGGCAGCAGAAGTGAAAAACATCACGTGAATCTGCAAAATTATTTGCATTTTTCCTGCTGTTAATGGGGATGACAGCTGAAAGCCTAGTCTACTACATTTAGCATGAAAAAGCAAAGGAAGTTCCAGGCTTAGCAGCCCAGCCAAAAGTGGATTACATCTGAACTGGAGTGTCTGCCCTCTAAGTGATCACTGCTATTAGGTAGTGTTTTGCAGAGAGTGAGTCAACTTTTTCTCCGTAGAAGAGACAGTTATATTGAGAAGACAGCGAGGCTCAATTTAACGACAGTGAAGAAGTCCAGGAAAAGTAGGTAAACAAATCCACAAAGGGTAGATTTTTTTCCACCCTACCCATGTTCTTAAAAGAAATAGTGTGCTCTCTTCTGCAGATCTTAATGTCCTGGACATCTTTGGTGGTGGTGGTTAAAAATCTACCGCCGGTTACTACAAATTTCAGCATATTCCTTTTATTTTGGCAATAATGAATGCAAAGCTGTCTTGTCCTTTGCAGTGCTTTGAGCTGTTCAGATAACACATTGCAGAGTGGTTGGACACAAATCACATAACCCTACTGTGCTCTGTTTGAAAGGAAAGTACAACTTTTAATTCATTATTGGCTAACTAATTTTCTGGTATGCTTTTCCCACAGTTTTGAGTGACAGTCCCACACCCCCAATACATGGTTTGTTTAATTGTGGTGCAGAAAACTTGACTTTCTCTTTAAAGATGTAGTTTTACATCCTGATTGTAAAATAATTAATAGTTTGGTGCTCACTCTTCGATCCTGAAAAAGGAAACACATTTTGCATACTTCTCAAGACATAACTTTGTCACTGTGTGATGATCTTTCTTTAAAACATTAAAAACTGTGGAAAAGGAGGTCCATCTGTTGGGAGAAGTTTCGCTCTGTGTGTGATATAGTGTAATGAGTAATCATAAATGTAAAACACTTGATGTGACGATTTCCTATATAATGATTATGCAGTAGTTAGTAGCCACAGTATACTATATTACTCCTGTTATGTATTTTGGAGGTGGACACTATGGAATCATAGTATGGTTTAACTTGTATAAGTAGTATCAGTCCATCTGAGGGATACTCTTCCCCCAGGTTGAGAATTATGAATTTACAGTGTTGATTTTTTGAATCTTATGAGCCGCTACAGAGTGGAAAATATTTAAGGATAGCAGTGTATGTACTTCTATATGTTACTGAGTGTTAAAATAAGCAATCAATTGATTGTTAAATAAACTAATATATATATAATGCATTATATTTATGCAAAGAATAGCTGCAAAAATCAGGCAAAGTGTTTCACTTTTATTGTAGTAATAGGCACCATTGCTATGTATTTATCTATGCATAGTTTAGGAGAGAAGAAGATGCTGTCAATGATTCTGTAATATTTTCTTCATTGTAGTGGCCATTGAGTTGAATAAGAATTCACTGATATGTATAGTAACGAATCTTTAAAACTATCATTTCTAATCAGTGTTGAACAGTGCAAACAAACAGGTGTCCTTTAAAAAATGGACCTTTGTACACTTTTGAGTAAAGAACTACCTTTAAAGGATATAAAGTAGTTGTACATTCAAAATGTATTAAATTCCATTTTTCCTTTGCTATATTTTGTAAAACATTTTCATTGTAAACAGTATGCCTCTCACACATGTCAAATCAAAACTCTTTATTTTACAAATATATACCTAATGTAATTGGAAGCTTATTGCACTCTCATGCAATGTATATATTGTGACTTCAAAAAGTCTGTACTGAACTTTGCTTAAACTACTAGTATGTGGATTTCTTTCAAATTTATTTTTAATTAATGATATGAAGGATAAGATCCTTTCTAAATGTACTTTAAAATTCACAATAAAGTTTCAGAAGTTGTTTTGTACAATGTTGAGGCTTTGTGTTGAATTTTCTTGTTGAAATCTTTTTAAACTGGTACCTCGACTAAGTTCCACATTCTTCAAGTATGTGTAAATCTATGTTTAACATCATCATGATTTAAATCAGGTGTGCCATATCACAAAATACAGTATCTCCATTTACTTAAGAGTTGTCTTTGTTAAATTAGGGACTGCTGCTCCATTGAACACAGCATCTCCTGGCACTTCTGTAATTTACACTGGAGATTCAGTTTGGGTTCAAGAAATTCTCTGTATTGGAACTGAAGGGTGAGATAAAAAGTATACTGTATTTTGTGTATCAGCTCAATCCAGGAGGCAATGTGGAATGAGTTGGATTAAATATTGGGGTAAACATAGAGAAAAATGTGTTTATTTTAGAATATCTAAAAATCTGGTTTATAGCTTCTAATGGAAACAAAAAATTAATATGACAATATTGGAGAAAGATGCAGTGGTACATTATGGAGTCAAATCTACTGCAAGCTTCCATTTTTATTCTCTGTCTTTTTTTAACGCTATTTTATTATTAGATGATTCAGTAGTTACTGAGGTAAAAATATTGGTAGCCTCAATGGGGAATTTGCCTGAGTAAAGAGGTAATTAAGCTCTGTAGAGCTTGGAATAATGATTATTTTTCATTTCTGTCCTTCCCCATCTGGAAAAAAAGTAACAATTGTTTTACTCAGAAACAGAAGTTTCTATTTAGCTATATGTTTAGTAGTGACTGTAAAGGTTAAGCAAGGTGATGGTATAATTTTTCTTTTGATGATAAAATAGTCTATGCCCCGTGAAATTTACTACTATTTAGCTGTTTACTTAACCAAGAGAGGATTAGGCTTTTAATTTTATGGGTGAGATTTTAAAAAACATTTAGTGTTGTCCCATTGATGTCACTATGAAAATTGCTAGTGCTACAGTTTTAGGTCAATGATGTATATGTTTGACAACCCCATATGACATACCTGTATTATCATGAGATTGTAATTTTTCAAGATGCTTTCACTGGCACTGTAGATCTGCATATCTGAAAAAATATACAGCTTGATAGTTCCCATTCAGAAATCCCAATATAGCTCCTTAACTATGGTTAGCTAGATTTTTTGCACATTAAAAATGTAATTCTGGTGTCAAGTAAATCTGATTTGAGAATGAGGTAGAAATATATATGTCTTTCAAAATCCCCTATTTAACTTGTCTGTTTAAATAGGTAAAACTCTTCCAGAAATTATTTCCCACTGCAAAGCTTCAACTAAGGTCCAAGGCAAAATTAGACCTAATTATCTTAATGGCAGATAATACTCAGCTGAATACTTTACTTAAGAAGTGCCTTAAATTTAATGGTGCTATTCCTACAGAAAATCAGATCTTTCTTTTCGACTGACTCCTTCATAAAAGACTGAAGAACAGTTTGGAATTGTCTTCGAAAAAGAATCTGAAATTCAGGCTCTAAAGAGAGCCCTCAGATCTCTAAAGAGATAGTTTCACTATACTCAGCTATTTTTTTCAGTCTTTAATAACATTTATCTCATTAAAGATCTGCTATAGGGCTAACTCAACACTCAATTACAGTGAAGTACTGATACTCCAAATGAGAGAACCATTTTCACTTTTAATTCTGGAAATGGGATCGGATGTTCAAGTATTCTCATGTGAGGAAACACTGATGACCAAAAAGAGGTAGGATCATGGGGTTTTTTTTGCAAATATAGACAGAAACCAGAAAAAATACACCAACATTAATGCACAACAGAATAAACAAAACACTCACTGTCATCAGGAATGAAAGTCGGCACATTGTCTGTTGCCTGGTTTGATGCTAGTCATTACCTGCTCGCCCTGCTGGTATTTGAGATCCATAATTGTCTCTAGATGTATGACTTTGTGTCTTTTTGCTAAGGTTCACATCTTCGCCTTCTCCATTATGAATTATGAATCTTTTTATTGCAATACTACTGCCAAAGTTAAGTGATTAGCCTAATTTAGAACCTGATTGTGTAACCCAGGCTCATGTTAGCTGGCAGCCAAGTCTGCGAGTGGCCCCGTTAGTTTCAATATTGCACAGTGCACTTGTAAGTGCTTGCTGGCGTGCCAGGGGTTGTGTCATCCACTGCTGAATAGGTGGATTCCCCTGTGCAGAATCTGACTTTAGCCAAGGTTGAGGGCCCCTGCATTCATTTTTACATAATTTGATCTCAAGTGACAGAAAAATGATCCCTGGTGTCCATAAGCAGAAGTCTCATCCTGAGTTTCATTTTATAGATTTTTATAATAGTGCAATACCTTGGTAAAATGGTGGTAATAAAAAGGTGTAGTTGAATTAGGGTATGGTAACTTCCCTCAAGTAGGACAGACTTCTTGTATCAGGATTTTTTTTTGAGCTCTACACATTCGACTGATGAGCTCCAGTTTCTATGCCATTTATTCATACTAAATACCATACACCAACATAAATCTTGTCTAGTTCAATAAGAGCCAGATTCTAGTCCCTCCCAAAAAAAAAGAGATAGAAGGGAGCTAACTGTAGCAGGAGGTGGGGTAGGACGAGCTAAAATCTCCTCACTGATAGCTATCATCCAAGGAAAAAAGAAAAACATATTTTATTATTAACCCAGGGGAACAATTTAATTTAGTTTTTCAAGATAGATAAACTCAAAAACAATACCCTACATGAAGAGCTCTAACTTGAATCTTATTTTGATCTTATGGACGTTACTTTTTTTTTGGTTGTTGTAGGTTTTTGTATGTCAAGTGATACGATCAATCTGTGAAGATGGATTAGCAATCCATTAGATGTTAAAAGGCATTTAACAGTCAGACTCAGTTATTTCTGTGTGCATGTATTTATTTCAACTGCTTTTTCTTAATAGAAGAAATTATTTTACTGATGCAGTTTCAGGAAGTGCTCCAGCACCTTTACTTTGCAGCTTTCTTGAAGAAAGAAGAAATTTTCCAAGAGCCAGTATCTAAGTACCTGATAAGACCCTGCTTCATAAGAAACGGAGTAAAATGTTTTTATCTTTGAAAAAGGCTTCCCCTAGCTTTTTGATGAGGAGCAGATTTGCTGGAGGGACTTGTTCAATTTCATTCTTGCATATTCACTTTGCATTTAATACAAAATGTTTTCTTGCTTGCAACATGAAGCAAGGATCTTGTCACCGCACTGCAAAGGGAAAATACATAGTGGGCTTGGTGTTCCCTGACAATATGCTTTCATTAAAACTTTAAAATGTAAATGTATGGAGAAACGCATGTCTTATCCCATCACAGAGCTTCACAGCTATTGCATTCATTGCCACTAGTATGTGGCAGAGTTGTTCTTTCTTCTTTTTATAGCTTGTTTCCCTCGTAAATGAAACTATATACAGCGAGTTATATTTGGGAGTGAATGTTTTGCCAACCTTAGTTAATTAATAGGAGTCTTAGCTCCAGCTCTGTTAGATCATTAGCAGTTTAAATTAGTAACTAACGGTTAACAGATTTTTAACACTGCAATTTTTTTCCCCCCAAGTTCTTTTTCAAACTTCTTTCCAGCACTATTTTCAGGTCACTACTCAATGTCTTATCAAAAGGAGTGGGTGGATTAGAATTCAGATACATGAGAAATGTGAAATGGAAATTGCTCAGTACTGCTTTGACTATGGCCAGAAATATGTTAATTAAAAACAGTGAAGAACATAATCCTTTTCTGCATCCAAATGGCTATGACAGTTCCTACAGTTGGGAGGCATGGGGCATGCTTTAACCAGTTACAAAGCTATTTAGATGGATCAGAAAATACAGTGTAGAAAGATTATACCAGCGAATCCAATTCCAGAAGTGTCACATCATCCCTCCTTTTGCTTTTACTTTCTTATTTTACTGTTAAATACTTGAAACACAATCTATCATTTGTAACATATGTTAATTACAAAATAACGTAAGAGCTCATTTTGCTGTCAGAAACATTACTTTTTTGGTCTGATAATACACAGCAATATGCCTGACAATAGCATTATCAGTGGTTTGGAAAGCTTTTTTTTTGCTCCAGCTTCTTCGAACTAGCCTTTCCAAAGGCACGTTCAGAGATCACAGAGACAAGTCTCTTTTCATGCCAGAAAAGGATATGTTCCTTAGTAAGAGAGGGTGACCACAGAGGCCAGTTGCAGAACCTATCCTAGGATATTTTTTCTTTGCAAACAAGAATGTCACTTCTCTGTGCTTTGTGGCAGATAGTGGTGGAAGGAGCTGGAGTTGTGTGTGCTTCAAGAAAGGTCTAGGAGACACCATTTTACAACCAGTACACTTGCCATTTATCTCCATCTGTACTTTTAAACCATGGTTGTAAACCAATTATTTTTGCAATTGACAGCTGTGTGGTACCATGCCTTCATACCACAGGGGTACAGTAAGAAAGCTTCAACAGTGTTAAGTTTGCATGCTTCTTTGTGTTTTTATGCTTTATTATTAAAAAGGTCTTTTGACACGACTTTTTTTATGGGTTTCTTGTTGTGCAATTTTTTCTCTTCTCTTCTCTTCTCTTCTCTTCTCTTCTCTTCTCTTCTCTTCTCTTCTCTTCTCTTCTCTTCTCTTCTCTTCTCTTCTCTTCTCTTCTCTTCTCTTCTCTTCTCCTGGCCTAGTCTTTCCAGACTTGCAAAATTATTGATTTTTTTTTCTTTCTAATTTCTTAGATAGTCTCTTTTGCTGATATAGCTCTATTTCAGGATGACACAGTATTATCTTGTTGGAAGCAAACATTGACATCATCTAGAGTTATACCTTTAAAAATGGAAATAGTATACTACTGTTCTGATCCAAATAACTATACAAATACCATTGTAAACAGCTTTGCTATAGACCATGACAAGAAATTAGGTAGTCTGTCTTTGTAAGTGTGACAAAAATGTCAAGCTGCAGTAGAAATAAATGGAAAATCCGCATTATTTAAGAGAAAAAAAACACCTCACTCTCATATCCGAAAATAGCTCATTGCCAAAAGCAAATATTTCACTTAAGTAAAGGCTTCAAGCCTTCTTCAAACAGACCTATTTTAAGGATTTTAAGGAAAAAAAAAAATAAAAAATTTAGAATTATCAATAAAAATACAATCTTTACTAAGAAAAATAATTCTAAAAAACCCTCTTAAATATTTTCTCTAAAGATCTGGTGACAAAATGCTATGTAAGAGGAACAGTTTCTGAGAAATAAATGCTGTCCTCTAGTATTATCAGCTGCCTGCTTCTGCAATTATCGTGAATTAAATTCATCTGACTGAATGATCTAATCACCTAGACACCCTTTATAGTTAGTGGAGAGTAGCAAACAATTTGGTGTTTGATTGATCTAATTTCACCCTGAAGTAGGTGTCCAAAATCAGTCCTGTGAATTTAACTCTACGTGTTAAGTAGCTCATGTGTAGACATGAACCCTGTAGAGATTTAAAGTTAGATGAGGTCAGGTTTTTTAAACCTCCTATTTCTTTGAGTGTTCTAAGTATTTCCAACCTCAATATTTCTCTGTCCAAGCCTGCGCATTCAGTATATAGAATAAAAGTCATTACTTGCAATACACTTCATTTAGAAATGTGTAAGGAATAGAATTAAATGGAGCTGAATGTTTTCAGTAATGGCAGGCTGAAGCCTTGATAGTCATTGCGATTGCAGTACCTTAAAAAAAAGCGTAAAGCGATGATCCTAGCATTTTAGTTATTCTTTAACCATAATGTAAAGTGAAGTGATATATGTGTTTTTATAGCAGTTGACCACTTAATGACAAGTGATTTTTATGTTGGTCTTTATCCCCTTTATAATAGGTGAAGGTCTAAGAGCAAAGCCTCTTACCACCAACTACTTTGACCTATTTTTTTCATTAAAAACCAAAAAAAGAACATTAAAATTAAATTTTATGCTGAAAAGTGGCTCTTTTACCTTTGTCATCTGCAGTCATTGTCTTTCAACCACCTGCGTCTGACTCATGTCTAACTTACTCTATAAATTGGTATTTTTCTAACGGCTGGCCCAGGAAACTCAAATCTGAATGACAGGCTAGACTTCTTTCTTTCTTATGCATCATCAACAGTTATATATGAGTCAGACTAAATTACCCAATCACATTTATGTGTTTTTCTCATTCTCTGAGAAATTTGCATCTCTGTAAGGGTTTCCCCACAGATTTCTTTTGTTTACTTTTTCTGAATGGGCAGGATTTGCTTCATTATTAAACCCTAGATATTGTGACTGGGATGGAAGAAGCTTTATTGAAATATTTCCAGAATTTTCTTCCAAATTTCACCTTGCTGGAACATCATACCAGAGGGTATGGATTTTTATTTGTGAACCTCAGTGGCAGTGCAGGCCTGTCCAAGCCCCATCTCCATAACACCTTAAGGCACTTAACACCTTAGGTCTAGCTGGTTTATTTAGGTGTCAAGGATGCTGGGGACAGGGCTCTGTTGCTGTCAATATTACAGCTTTGAATCCACTGCTTCCATTCTTTTTGTCTCCAGGGTGAAGAAGAGGATTTTAGCTTTTGATGACAGCAACAATAACCATAATGATAAAAAAATGAAAAAGGGAAGAGAAAAACAATTTCAAGCATAAATTCTGAAAGAGAGATCAACAAGCCTATGGATACATAATTTCAAAGACCTATAGATTTTCAATAAATGCACTAGCAAAATATTTATTTCACAGCAGGGTATGATCAACAGCCTGGAATTTATAAAAGACCCTGAGCTCTCAATCCATTTGTTTTTTTTCCAGCTGTTCTGCCTTTGGGAGCAGTGGAGCAGTCTGGAAAAGACTGCAGCAGATGAATCCAGAGACTCCTTTAGGAACATAGCAATGAGCAAAATATATCAGCATTTCTCTACTGACGATATGCAGTAGGTGATCTTTTTCAAAACTCTGTTACTCACACAGTATTAAAAAGACATACAAAAGCTTAGCATGCCCATGGGGCCTGGGAGCCAGATTACTTCTCTCAGTGAGTTCGCATCCATAAGTTAAGGGCTGTATTCTGGATGTTAGCTTTGTTGGTATAATAAAGTCTCATAAAAGAGAAATATATAAAACTAGATCCATTACCATGGAAATAGTGAAAGGTCATTTCCATGGAAACCATGGGAAGCTCTCATACTATAATTTTGAAGAAGCCTGTCTTTGAAGCTACAACGCATTTATACAATGAGCCTTGTTCTAAATGAAATTAAATCTATATATGTAAAGTGATAGACATTTTGAAAATTCTAACTTAGTACAGCCATTTTCTGGAAATGGAATGTAAATCAGAGCCAGATGTAGTACTCATTTTGGCTATGGGAAAGCTGTTTGGTATCTTTTTGTGCCTCGTCTTGTAAATAGCAGAGCTTTTTTACTGAGAACGGTAACCTTTTAGGACTCAGGACTGAGGTTTCTGTTTTCCATGGTTTCCTTTCCTGTCTAAGCCAGATGCCAGAACTTCAGCCTCAGGAGAATGCTTTCTAGTATGTATGTATATATTTGTAATTTGAGAGCTCATTCAGGCACAGTAATGAGACATTTTGCAAAGATCTACCTTTATGAAGAAATTCTATAAAATTAGTACAAAGAGCAGAGTTCTGTATAAATGTCTGCGAAATCCCATGCAAGCTAATTTACCCTAATTTTTTGTTCCTTATCATCCATCACCACAATCTTTTTAGATTTTTCTTTAGACAGTCCTGTACGTACTCCTTTGTAGAGACTTTTGAATAAAACATCATAACAACTAAACAGACAATCTGCCTATAGATAATGTAAAAAAGTTGTATCTGAATAAAAAGTTCCCCAGTGTGATATTTTTTTTATAATGAGAGAGAATTTACTGTTTCTATAGTGCAAGTATGGAGAGGTAGATGGAAAAAGAAGAACACAAAGTTTTTTTATGATACTGGAACACACATACACCTGTCTTGAGTGTGGATTTCCAAGCAAATATGAAATTTGCTTGCAAAATCTTTGAAAGTTTGCTAAACTAGCTTTAAAAAGTAATTCAACTTCAGGATCCTTAAGCACTGGAGAGTAAGAATCCTTACTTAAAATAATTTACATAAAATCATAATGAAGTTTGGAGTCAGACTACTTTATTTTTCTCTTATCTCATCAGAATAACTGAAGCAGAAGTCAGGACATCTACTTTTATGTACCTGCTTTAGATTTGAAACAGCAGTAAGCTTTCAGACATCCTACTCCCCAGGGTTGCCTATGAAGTCAATGAGAAGAGTTAGTGATATCTAAGGTTAGGCAGACTCTTCACTACAGGTCCTGCCCACAGAAGTATTTAGGAGTCTATGCCCCATTAAAATCATTGGAGTGCAGTCACGTCAATGTCTCCTGCAGTCTGACTATGCAGTTACTTAAATACAGAGGAAGCCTGGTGTTGCAGTCTGGGAGATCTGCATGCTGATCTGAATCATCCTTTATCTTAGAAATAACAGTAGTTATAGGGCAGTGGCTGCACTTTTCTGGAACAGGCTCTGGATACTATCCATACTTTCTTTCCTGTCAGGGTTTCAAAATGCTTTCCAAGTGCTAAACCTTTTATCTTTCTATGTTTGAGGGATCAAAAGTGTTAAGGCCAGCATTTCTAAGTTTCCTCTAATTTGATGAAGGTTTATCAGTACTCATTTTGAAAAAGCTTGGGCCTGGCTTCAGTCTAAGAGTCTAGGGTCTAGGACAGGGAGTTCTTGCTGAAAATAGTGTCTGCTAGCATCTGCATTAACTGAAAATCAATTTAAATTGTTTATTAGAAGTTTTTTACAGTTTACAAATGGGAAGGAAGAAGTGATGTACTGATCTAATGCACGGGTCACTACGAATAAGGTTTTCCTGATCTGACATCCTGACTTTCAAGGTGCACTTAAACTGAAAGAGATAAATTAAAACGTTGTGAGTTTTCTGCATTATTTGTCATGTCAAGGGGACAACCTTGGTTGGAGTCATCATATAGTTTGTCACAAACTGTAGTGCAGCCATGCACTTCAGACTTTGAAATTGGAGATTTTTCAATCAAAACATTTGCATTTTTTTTAAAAGTAATATTCAGTGAGGCAATTGGAATGCAAGGTCTTGCCAAGAACCAGCTGGTGTCATTAAATACTCTAAATGCATAG
The DNA here is from genome assembly GCF_964106895.1 of Numenius arquata. Classification (NCBI taxonomy): domain Eukaryota; kingdom Metazoa; phylum Chordata; class Aves; order Charadriiformes; family Scolopacidae; genus Numenius; species Numenius arquata. The sequence continues at coordinate 99,801,169 of NC_133576.1, forward strand.
AACACTGTTAAAATTTTTTTGCCATTATATGTATGTATGTAATTCTCTCCATCTGGGAAAGCGAATGCTTGAACTTGCTCAGAGCATGTATTTCATTTGTATTAATTTAGTTCAGTGATACTCTACAGGATATCTCATTTTTTTGGCCAGTCCCAGATTGGCCAGATGAAGAGATATGGATGCTGTTATGTATAAAGTCCACTTTGCTCCTTGACTGACTGAAGGACGTTGCTAAATATTGGAACAGTGGTGGTTTTTTTTATTCTCCCTCACTGCTGCTAATCTCCTTTGGGGAGCAAAGATACAGAACTTGATAGCAGAAGACTCTCATGATCTCTCTGCTGAGTGACACTTAGGCTGGGGTCTTTCAAAAGTTCTACTCACATCCCATCTTTATTGACTTGTCTTAGTTTCATGTATAATACAGAAGTCCTTTCATTTTTTAATTATTTGAGGTGTCACTACAATCCTATGGCATTTATCAGAAAGTGTCCCGCTCTACCAATTTTCTGGGCATCAAACCAAAATAGTTTAAGAATTAAATCAACAGTAAGTAAAAAGTAGTCTATCTTTTCTATCCCATATATTTTAAGTTTCACTTCTCCAGTCTTCCCCACTAGGAAGTTATGTTCAAAGTTATAATGTTTTTTGGAAGGAAAGTTCTGAACTACATTCAACAGAAAGTGCATCTATACTTTTTAATTTATTTATTTTATTTAACCATCTAATGTTGCCAAGGAACTCTAGTTATCTAGTAGGTTTTCTTCACATTTGGCCAGATCCAGATCAAAGTAAAGGGAAGACTCAGAGAAGTTTCAATGGCCTCCAGAAAAAACACAGTTCATTTATATACAGCTAGAAACATCAGAGAATAGTATTTGTAAAGGTTTCCAATCACATGAATCAATCATAAAGGCAAATGTTTCAGTTATGGAATTTCAGTTCATAGGCGTTGCATATGAAAACTAACTTTGAAGTCAATTTGGAGGGAGGAGATGGGAAGAGACACAACAATGAGCGTTTGTGTAGGATTCCCTTTCTGTCTTCCCATGAGCCATCTAAATATGTAGATGACTTTCTTATTTTGTGTAGGTTATGACTATTTCTAAATCAAAATTTGGCTACCTTCAACCTTCCCCGCTCTCCCCCTTCCTTTTTTTTTTCCAACGGCTTTTGGAAGACTAAATTTAATAAAATGAGTCACCAGGTAGAAATGGTCATTTGGCCCAAGCTTCCCCTGACTTTTACCAATTTCAGTGGTGTAAAGGTAGTATTTAAATAGCATTATTCCATATTTTCCAGCATTAAAATAAGGAATGAGGTGGGACCAGACCCATTTGGTCTAACCTTATGGGTCCAATCCAAATCTTCTGTAGATTTTTCCAGTGACTATACTGATACCATGATGTACTTTTAACCTTTGGTATTTGGAAGATCTGTTCCTTTTTTAGAGGATATCATTAATAAATGCATAAAAATGGCTCTACATTTCTAAACTAATCATTTTCATCAAAGGAAGTAGGATATGTCATTTGATATCATTATAACTGACAGTGTTTAATTGACATTTTTGAGATTAAAAGAAAAGGAAAATAGTTTTAAATTATTAAAATGGGTCAAATGGTAATTTGGTGTTTTGAGCTCAAGAACAAGAACCAGAACAGTATTTCTTTGTATATTTCCTGCTCTTGATGATTTGAAAGTGGGAAATTGGAAAATATAAGTTTGATTTCTTTAGAGGGTATTTATCTGCTGAAAGGTCAAACAAAAGGTTATCCTGAGATGACATTTTTGAGTATTATTTGAAAAGAGGGATGATAAACATTGTAGAAAGAGATGCAAGGCGTGAAGAAGCTTTATAAAAAGCATCAAAAGAGAAATCATCCCTCATTTCAAATTTTCAGGAGAATATATGCTAAATTGTCAGAAGAATAATATTCATTTTAATTATCAATTAATCAGTAACAGATTAAATACACCATCACCCGTTATTGCTATTGTCTGATTTAGTATTTTCATTACAGACACTGTTTATATAGTCAATAACTTCAAGAGCATACTGTCCCATCTAGATCCCATGTGCCTTGCTCTCTTCATTTGCAGAACATCTTACAGCAGTGGTGCCAATTCTATAGACAATCACTTTTAGTAAATTAAAGAATGTTGTGTGTATATGTGTTTCAAGATCAAGTCCCCAGGTGAGAAGTAACTCGGGAAACCAGAGACAGAATTTTGAGTATGTCAGGCAGTAAACAAAACTGAAGTAGCTGGCAGAAGTTTTCAACTAAAAGCTGTCCTCAGTCTGTATTGTATTGTATGAATGTCAAAAGTGCTATAACTGAAGTGGAGATCGCAGAAGATGGGGCTTTAAACACTGAAGTTTATCAATATTTTTGAGTGGAAGGCATAATGGAAAAAAAAAAAAAGTGATGGTCATGCCAACAGAAATAAAATCTAGCCTCACCCACTCTAACTTAATATATCAATTTTTCATAATATTATTTTCTGTAAGTAATAATAAATATACTTAGGGTGCATCTGAAGATTAACAGGTGTGATAATGGATATGCTATTCACGAAGAGCCAAAGAATCTCAAGGAATTCCCTCCAACTCACAATGCGACACTGGTCTCCTTAGGGTTTTCCCGGGTGCAGAAGGGCAGAAGTGGAAACAACCAGCAGTAGAGGCACCCATTCATCCTGGGTTCATGAGAATCCCTCTGTCAGTGGCACAAATTCAAGCTGCCTGGTATGCACTGGGTAGGAGGCTGTGGTCGAGAAGAAGGGACCAGGAACTTGTTTCTCGTCACTTCCCTTATCCTCCCAGGGCACAGGGAAGGACTGAAGCCAAAGTGATCATTCACTAGCACATGCGGACTAGACAGTCAAACATTTATCTTTACCCAGTTCTCCTCTGACATATTGTACTGCCCAAAAGTCTGACTCAAGTATAAACATGTATGCAAACAAAAAATGTACCAGCATTTCAAACTCACCCATTGGTGAACAGTCATAGCATTTGTCTGGGAAGATACAGTTCTTGCTCGTCTACAACATTAACCACACTTGCAGTGCTAAAGAATGTGATATTAACTAGAAGACCATAGTATAATAATACAAGATATAAGGCCCACTTCTTCCATCACTGAAAAATCTACTGAGTTAATAAACCTGTACTAAGGTAAATTTGGCTTTTCTTCTTTCACAATATGTGTTCTTTCACAATATATAAAAATAGGATACACAATGAGTTGTTACAGGATCCTGAGGATAAAATTCTGCCAAAGATTCGTTCAGGTCTTTTATAAGTTCAGGTATTTTATAAGTCACTAACATTGCTGTGCATGAACTATATAGCACAGGATTTCTTTTGTTTAGTGTTTGCTATAGTTTGATTCTTCCTTTAATATTTAATAAACAGATTAAGAAACATTCAGAAGTTGTTTTGTGGGTTATCACCTAATTTTAGTCTTTATATCTGTTTCCACTTTGAGAGTTCTTTGGAAGGCCTTTTTATCCTTTATATTCCTTTAATAATCCATTTATTTACAAGGTTTTACAGTTACAGCATTACTGGCAAAGTGACTAAACTTGTAGGAAATTAGTAATCCCTATCTTATTTTTACATTATACATCCTTATGTATAATAAACTTGTATAGAACAACATTTTTAAATCTGTCCGGGTGTGTGTGCATGCATCTTATAATTTGAGTAAGGTGATATATTTGGTGTGGCATACATTTTCCCTGTTCGGGTAAGTAATTTACCTACCTTTTTGTTTCAGAAATTTGTTACATACTTTCGTGTGACTTCCTCCCATAAAGTTCCAGCTCATGTCAATGACATTGTAGTTTTTGTTATGCAGGCATTTTCTCTGTCATATAAATATTGAAAATTTTAGAAACACTTTTTTGTTTTGTTTTGTTTTGTTTTTTAATTTTGGTTTGTTTGTTTGTTTGTTTCAAAACGAAGCAACAACTATCATGTTCCCATTAATAATAATAGAGATCTCATGAATGATTGCTGTAGGAGCTGGCATACCCATGTAGTACATCTATCCAGATCATCCAAACGGCATTCAGAATCTTTCCAGAGTTTCTTGGATCAATGTCCAATCCAAATTGCACAGTGCAATCAGATAGTTACAACTAACTACACTGGAATCACTAACTTTGTGGAGCATTGAGCTGATAAGTCTACAAAGAGCTAATATATCTTTGTAAATAAGCATTAGAATTACAGTGTTGGGGATATTTTACATCCTTCTTGATACTGGTTTTCATTTCCTTCACTCCAAGTTGCATGCAAATATTTTAGAGAGATAAGATTGTGGGAAATATAATCAGAAAAAATAGTCTGAAAAGCCTGTAAAGTTCTGCACTTGCTCAATGACTTTCCTGTCAGTGTAGGTAGGAAGTCAAAGATGGCTTTTCTAATTGCCAGCTCTGAATACAATATCTGAAAATCCATGTTTCTGACTTTCAGATTTAACTCACTAATAAAAATTCTGCAGTTCAGATTTAGATAAATAATTTTGCTGATGGTGCATGAGACAGAACAGATATTCAGCTCCCTTTTAAATGAGGTGTAATTCTGATAGTAGTAAAAACTTGTTATTTATTGTTAAAGGAGACTTGCATGATTTTTAGAATGGCTGGGCAGATAGATCCTTATGAGGGGGAAGGGCAAGAATGGATCAAAGAGTGACTTTCCTGAGTTTACTTTTAAATACTGAATGTAAAAGACCTGACCTTAAGCCTACTGAAAAGAAGGAGATCCTCTCTAATTTCAGCAGGCTTTAAATGTTGGGCTGATTACAGATTATAAAGCACTTACTTCTTGGTTCTTGTAAGTAAATTTATGAGAGTTTGTGAGGTTCTGCATGTACAATATGTATCATGATAACACCATGCTGAGACCGGACACTTTGAACTTGTCCTCCATTGTACTTATTCTGACTATGCAGATGTGAGGTCCAGTTACCACCTGGCCTTGCCTTTTTCAACTTTAGAAACATATTCATATATTTTCAACTTAATATATTCCAATTTCATTATTATGTGAGAAAATACTTTTTGAAATCTAAATTTGCTAATTAATGCACAAGTTTTTTTCATGCCCTTAAGGAGAGGAACTTTGAATCGAGTGTACAAGGGAGGTATGAAAGGCAAAAAGTCCTTATAAATAAAACTTTATGCTTCAAAAATAGTTTGATGGAATCAAACACTTCTTTGAAATAAAGCTCAAATATGCATTTGATACAACGATTTTTAATGGCTGGAGTCCATGGGTGCCATGAGACATCCCATTTCCCATTTCTTGGCAGTTTATAACAACTGATGCCGTGTAAGTCAAATCCATCAGAGGACACCTTTCTGCAAATTTCTCCGCTCCGCCGTTGCAGAGCTCCCTAAGGGCCCTGGAGAGACATGAGGAGAGATGTTTATTACGGGCTTCATTTATTGAAGAAAACAGCTCTTGCATTTAGTGGGAGGATCACAGAGGCGCAGTGAAACTCAGCGAAGTCCCTCAGCTCTAGATTTTAAATCTCCCAAGCTTGTTTGTTCTTTTATTTGTCTGTCATTGTGCACAGAACAGCATGACCACTGTTTGCCTCCCGAGCCACAGCTGCCGGCGGGGGATAAGCGAGAGGCCCAGCACAGCAGAGGGGAGGGGAGGATGTTTACACAGCCCCAGCCTGCTTGAAGTTTATGCAGTAGGAACTGCTATTAAGAGGCATATAAAAATGTTAAAAGGGAGGATTGCTTGTCATCTAATGGGGAACTTTCTTATCCTCCGCCTCGCTGTCTTTCTGCCTCGCAGAGCGAGGGATTCTGCACCTCCCTCCAGCTCCGCTGCATTTTATTTAGCTGAAGCTGAGCTGATCAGTCGGCTGGCCCTGGGGAATCTAGTTAAGTGTTAAAACAGGCCAGGTCTGCGGCCCAGCAGGCAACTGATAAGCCTTCTGCTCAGCGTGGGCAGTGAGGGCTCACAGTTGCTCAGTTGCAGTCACTCCCCCCATCCATAGTGTCACCTCAGAGTTGTTTCTCCATCAGTGCTCAGGCTGCTCTGAAAATGCAAAAAAAGACCAGTCCCTGAGCCCTTCTGGAGCTCCTCTTCCTTCACCCCTGATGGTCGCTACAGATTTTGCAGCAATTGCTACCGTGCAGCCTTCGGACCCCGCACTTCAGGTTTCTTGGGGGCGGCAACACGTTTGCATACGCACCCCAGGAGGCTTCGGTGGCACACACTGTGTCAGCCTTCGGAAAGGTATTATTCACTTCTCCTTAGTCACTCAGCAACTTCAATGGGCTCTTATCATCCGTCCTGGACACCCGGCAGCGTAAATAAACAGCAATCTCTTAGCTCCCCTGTGACAACCTGATTACTGCCGTGAGTGTGCAAGGAAGAGCGGAAAACCCTGCGTGTGATCTCACGGATGCTTCAGCTGCAGTTTGGCTTTTTGCTTCTTTGGATTACCAAACATTATGTGTGTACTATATTTGTGGTTGTTTTTTTTTTTTTTTCTCTAATATGCTCATTTATGTAAGCATGTGAAATGCTACGCAGAGATTGTATCACCCGAAGGACAAGAACCATGTTCAGGGTGGGGTTCATCTCACCTAACCCTAATTGTCTACAACTTGGATATTAGATCTGAACTCTGTATATGTTTGTAAAGAAACAGTAAATAGGGTGTCACAAGCCATTTGGCCTTTTTAAAAGCACAGGATGACCTACAGTTCCTTATTTTGCTCCACTGACTAAGCATAATAATGCTGTAGCTTACTAGTATTTCCTGCAAGATCAGATTATTTGGATTTGATACGTTTGAGCAGAGAAAGAGCTGGTTCAGTATAACACATGTATGTCATAACACATCCCCCAGGGAATGTTAATTGCTGTTATAAAAAAAGTTTGGTTAAAGGTGTTTGTAATCTAGAGCAGCAATGTTATATGGATCCAGTTTCCTTTATAACATGCATGATATTTAAAACTATGCTACTACAAACAGTGTTTTTATAACCACGCACAAGCTTTTCCTCAAATTGAATCACTTTTTTTTGTGTCTCTGTATTTATTTCTTTTCAAGCGTATTTGTCTTTCATACCTGACTGTGTATTTTATTTGCCTATGGTTTCTTTCTCTGTTTTATCTGCCCGTCTAATCTGTCTAACCTATTTTAGGCTTTTATAGAAGGCTTATCACTACAGTATCTAGACATTAAATGCTTCAATGCATTTCTGAAGGCTTTCATTTTGCTTAAATGCCTTTGAACACACTTAGGAAGTGTTATTAATTAGAACCAGCAGCCTAGTACAACTTCAGGTACTAATTAGACATTGCCCTTCCATAAATTCTTTATAACTTTCCCACACACATTACATTTTAGCTAACTTAATAATTTGGAGATGGAGGAAACCATTGTATGCGTTTTTGTCAATCTTTACTGCATACACATTAGATATAACATGGTTAGATTATGCTTTTTTGTAGAAAGCAAACATAAACCTTAAAAATAAAGTTCTGTGTTGCTGATTACATATACTTATGTAAGTTCTGTCTTTGGACCCCTTCACAGGGAATTTAATGAAGACAGTGAACTTTAAAAGCAGTCATCCAATGACAGTTTAATTCTAACATTTTGTTTTCTTTTATGTTTGGTATGATTTAAAGGGTTTGTTTGTTTATTTTATTTCTTTTACTTCATAGAAATAACTTGCCCAGAATATTTTAAACAACATTTCCTTCTTCAAAACAGTATCACTGTACTTATACAAGTCCTGTAATTTTCAAGCTGAAAACTGAATAATGGAATGGTAAATATAAAGTCCAACCTTTAATGCGAGTGTGACAGATTGTTTCATGCATCTGGTATTGTATCAATGTTCCTACCACAAGGCCCGGAGAGCAAGAATTTAAATACTTTAACCGTCTCAGAAAATATCTTACTGTTTATTGAAAGCTAGGCTGTCACTGGGAACTAACAGAAGCTGTCCTTACTTCACTGGAAAGCAAAACTTCCTTTGCCCTGCTACAGCAGTTAGAGCTACAAAGCTTGGATGGACCTTTTGCCCCCCGGGGGGCATGTGAGTTATGGGCAGCGTAATGCTGTTAGGCAAGGCTGCCTTACCCTTGATCTCACCGCTTGAGCTAAATCTGCATGCGCATCCTTTCCCCAGAGGTTCGGTGTCAGGGTTGTCATTTGCGATCCACCAGCTGTAATCGCACTTCGCTGGCCTGCTCGCAAGATAAGGAATGGATAATGCTTTCTCCTGGTAGTTGTTCGAATACTAAAGAAAAAAAAATAGGAAGTCAAATATGAGAGACTTCAGTTACATACATAAATGCTTTCCTTGGCATTTTTTTAATGTGGTGGAAGTACTTGCAGGACACTTCAACAGATCATGTGCACTTAAGAAAATAAATTGACCTAATGTTATAAACTCAGTAGGGAAAAATACAATACACACTAAATGTGAGCTCTTTTAAGTCTGATTCCACACTAATGGGTTTGAAGAATAACTCCTCTGTCTTTTGTGCTGTAAATTTTGAACTGCATTTTTTAACTTTGCAATTGTTATGATGGGAATGAAAATTGGATGTTAGAGTAAATGTGAGGCTATTTATGACCTAAGACAGATTTTCTTAATTTAAACAATAATCTTTTATTTGCACCACATTAATCTTTACACCAGAACTCTATTTCTGTCTTGCGTATTTCTTTTCTAAGTGCTCAATATTGTTTCCTCCAAATAATTCCATGAAAACCTGAGCCAGCTTGCTATGTTTGGACAACATTCAGTTTCTTATGACCCATTTTTATGACCTTTTTCTTTCAAAAAGGCCCTATGCTTCATGTACCTCATAAAGTCAAACAAATGTGAGTATATTCTGTGATTAAAATTGCAGCTAGTATAGTTTAGCCTCTTGACACAAGTTTAAAATGAACACGTTTTTCAAATTATTTTGCTTTCTGTTGCTTAAGGTGCTGAAAAAAAAAGAATAAGTAGATGTGCTCGGTTTATTCTTTTGCATAAATCAACATTACAGTGAGGGATATCCCCAGCATTCAAACTGAAGCAAAAAATTCCTTCCTAACACTAGCACTTGTTGGTCTTGAAAATCGTAAGAGATTCTTCCCACTATGTTTACTACAAAGAGATCAAGGAAGGAGCTTGCAAAACTTTTAAACCTTGCTTAGATTTTGGCTAGAAATTCAGCACCAGCATTTGTCAGGAATGGACCCATAGTGTTTGCAGAGCCAGATCAAATGATAGTCATTGTTTAAACCTATGCTTAAAATTGCATCTATATAATGCCTGGAATTAATTTATGAATCTCTAAGGAGACTGACAGTGCACTTGAGGAACACAACTCCAGAGCAACATGCCAGTTCTAAAGACGACTGTCTCCAGAAAGGTTTATCGCAGCAGGCTGACTTCTCTACTTGAAAATAAAAGTATCATAGAAAGGTAGCACAGTGATTTATGAAATATAACGGGAACTGAATCTCAGATCTCAGAAATCTCCACATAACCTCTGCATGTCTACAGCTATCCCTGAAGTCATGATGCTGAATCCTAAAGAGCTGAAAAAGAAAGCAAGCTTTTGTCAGAAGTAGAGCCTTTGCAGTTCTTCAGGAAGGAAGCTTTTGTTCAGCTCAGTGCAGTGAGTTGCAGCTCAGCAGAACTTTTTGTACGTTTTTTTTTTGGCTGACATTGGACTGCAGCTGTGATACAGATACCTTTTCAATGGATCTTTGGTGAACAAAATGAAAGGTTGAGACAGGGCAAATATTTTTATGAGGTCCTCGGGGGAAGTAGGATCCCGAGAGCAAAAGGAGTGATGATCATAAATTCACATAGTAAACTGACATTCACAGTTCACCTGAAATCTGAACTTTAAACTAAAGGACATATAGGTCATGTTTAGTACATGGAGTGTCACGACCACAGCATCTCTCTTCTTTCCTCATTACTTCCAGTACAGTGTACCATGTACACAGCAGCCTCAGTGAATCATAGCTCCTTAGAGAATCATAGTCCTATGAAATAGCCTCTCTTCTCTTAAATCATATTAAAATGAGTTCTTCTGCCAGCAGACCACCAACCCTATGCTGTCATTCATACACAGAGACTTACATGAAGGAGTGATCTGGAAGCCTGAACTGGGTATGTATCAGCCACAGTACAACGCACTGTGTGTGCTTCCAGTTGTGTCATTTGACACTGTAGCATCTGTTACTTCTTCTGACGCACAGAATACATACTAATGCATAAAGAAATGCTTTTTGTATCAATGTTTACATTTAATGTATATTTGTATGTATACATACATTTCTGATAAAATTCAACATTGTAACTACACTTTAAGAGTGAATGGAAATAAGGTATGAGAAATGAAAAAATCATCACATTATATAAGCCGTAAACTTAGAAATACCTGACACATTTTCAGAAGGATACAGTTGCATGTATATTTTAAACAAGTGGAAACTTCTCTCACTTTACTGAAAAGTGGTGTTGGCTGGCAACAGGCATGCAATACAGTTTGCATAAATTAATTCTCAGGGGGTGAAAATTACCTGTCTAATTGGTAAGAAAATTTTCTTTCTTGAAACTGATTGCTTTGTTTATTCAGTTTAGTAGAGCAAGTCTTTATTGTGCAAATTGCAAGCAAGTTGTTTGTTCTGCCCTTTTTTATTCCATAAAGATTTTTCTTGTTTTGTTTTGTTTTTCACCAGAAAAGACTTTTTCTAAAGAAAAAAGACAATATGAAAAGTAATTCTCCATTTAATCTGTTGCAACATAGTAGAGTAGTTTCTCTTGAGTTGGACTTTTAGTTTAGGTTGAAAAAGTAAACCTTTTTTCATTTAAGAAAGCAATTTCAATTTTTATAACATATAACATGAAAAATAGTTTTACAGCTCCATCCACATTCATCTAAGCATGGCGGGGTTGCTTTCCTTCAAGTGTGGATGAAATACCTTATATTGTAATGGCAAATATGTTAGAAATACATAGGTTCAATGCCCCGTGCTTTGTCCAGGGCAAGTGACTTACACAAATCTTATTTCCAGATCTCTCCAGGATCCCTCAGTGAGAAGAATAACAGGGCTAAGCATCCTATCCAGAACACGAGTTGTTAGCCTCTCCATTCTGACTACTTTGCTCCTGGGCATCGTAGTCCTTGTAAACAGATGTTTGCAAACTTTGAGATGAACATGACTGAAAAAGATTCCCTTTTCTCTTTGTAATAAATACCAGAAATTCCTAGTAACAGAATGTTTTCTCTCTCTGTAGGCCTAGCTGACCACTGGTGTAATAGATTCTTGATTACTTATGAAAAAGGGAACTTTCATCCTCTTTGTTTTTTTTTTCTTGAAGAAGTGTTTAAAAGACAGTTTTTTTGGCTTGTGATGACAGGAAGAATATATGATATTTTTCAAAGGAGGCTCACTGGAACTCTAAAACTTTCTGATGTCGATTGATTTAAAAAAACTCCAGCCAGTTCTCTGTTTATCTTGTACAACATATAGAAGAAACAACTTATAGCATCATTCCTAGTGTCATATCTGCATGTAGCCCACCATCCACAACTCTTTAGCATGAGAATTTGATGGCCAGATGGATGAAAAGCAGTAGCTGTTTGAGTCCTCCTGTCTCTCTCAGACATTCGCTAGATAATGTAGTATCTCTTAGTTGACATCATCCTAAAAAATGTACCTCGGATAGCTTTTTTTTTTTTTAAAGTGATAATTTCCTGTACAGTCCGCTCAATCCTGGATCCAGTTCAGTACAGAGGAAGGTAATTTATCATTCTGTAGACTGATTTCATAGGATGGCCTGGATTGGCTCCTGCGAAGTCAAAATTACTGCAGTGTCTGCGAATACTAGCACCTGGGAGCAATTGCCTTGCAGTGATCTCACGCCTAGTGAATTAGGATTTTTCTCATTCTAGAACTCTCCAAAGCACACTCATCCAGTCCTCCCCCAAAAAACCCAAGCCTCCAAAGACACTACCCTGCCACCAAGACAGTAGCTGTGTTTCCAAAATGGACACGGTGGCATCATGCCACTGCATCTCGATGGATAAGAGGTCATATCTACTGCTCTGGACTGTGACTGTGAGGTCTCCATTTGCAAAGAGGGAACGACTGTCCTACAAAATAACCAGGTTTCTCTCTGTCCCCTGTTCAGCCTAGAAAGAAGGGAGCATGATGACAACAAAGATGACTCTCTTAAAGTCTGACGAGATCTGTCCGCCCCACTGGTTGGTAAAGGAAGAGAGTACACACTGTTATGTGACTAACTGTGGTTATGAAAACCCTAAAAGATCCTTCTCTTCAGATTTTCCTGCTATCCAGCAGGAATTAGAAATGGTTGCTCACAGTGCTTTTCCTTACACAGCAGCGAAGCCACCACACATTTTGTTTCCCGACAATTTTGGCTTGTATCAAATCTGAAGCTGGCTCAGAAACAGCTTGTAAAAGAGAGAAAAGTAAGACTGTTAGCTCCAGCAAGTGCCTGAACACTCTTTCTCGTTAACTTGGCATGAGTATGACGGTATTTCAACTTGACATTGACATGAACATTTCAATGGCTGGACAGTAAGCCCTCTGATAAAGCCATTGTCTGACTAGGAAACAAGCCTCTTTTACAGGGCAGCCTCTTTATAGCAATTATAGTAAAAATTAACCTTTCAGAAGTTAAGTTTCTGTTTGAGGGACCAGAACAAGAAGTGAAAGCAAGGATTAATTTCCCAGCAACAATCTAAGCTCTTTCCTTTTCAAATGAAAATAAAACTCAGACAGGATTTTATGAGAGGTATTTAGATGCATAGGAAAATATCAGTCTCTTAATTTTCCTAATTAGGCTCTGCTTCCAGATATGAACACAAAGAGTCTCACATGTGGAAACAGCCCTTTCCCAAACTTCGGAAAATTCAAAGCAAAATAAAGAAGAAACTCTCCCAGAAAATAGTATTTTTTAGAATTTTACAAGCTTGTGTTTTCAGGAATAGACTTTGACAAGAGTTGCCTCATTATTCCTGGTACTTTTTGGCATGCAGTTTGGATTTAGTACTCTTTCTGAGTACACTGCATAAAAACATAGCTTTGATATGGCTTAGGATGCCTGTTTTGTGGGTCTCTGTACATTTCTTAGTTTTGCATTAGTTGCCATTGTGTATTTTTCCAAAATGTACATGCAGCTCTTTTCATCTGTCTGTGCTCCTTCCTGTTTTTTGTTTCCTTCCCTTTGGTTATAAGGGTTTTATATCAGCCTTCTGAATCTATGTTACTATACTAGAGCAGTGCCATAAAGTGATATCATCTAGAAGTTAAGTAGAGGCATTATGTATTGAAATGATTCCTAAATCATATATTCCACATTAAGAAAAATCCAGGGGAATAAAATTTCTGTCATGGCTTGTAACTAATGTGCGAAAGACTTGCCCAGCACTGTCAGACAGTAAGTGATATCCACAGTGAGAGTCCATCATATTTAGTTTATCGGTTTGCAGTCCTGTCAGTTGTATTTTTTTCATTGGAAGGTTTATTATCAGCTACTGTATATTCATCCACTTATTTAGGTTTCAGACATCTTCTCTCTGAATGTATGAGCTTAAACCATTTATTAATCTGAAGATTAATCTGCTTTTAAAGAGTATTTTTCCCCCTGATTAGCGTCAAGAAAGCCTTATTCCTTACTGCTTCAGATGAATGCAAATTGTTTGTATATGTGATGGCAAACTAGGACTTCTGCCAGTTCCCCTGATTGTTTTAGAGAAATTCCAGACAGCTAGAAAGTAGTAGCTCCTTAATGCATGTTTAGTATTGTAAGTCTCCTATTGATGGTGCATTAATAGCTGTCATCAGAAGTATTATATAAAAATGTTGGTGTCAGCAGTGCTATGCCTAATGGCAGTCTCCTTGTGAACAGACTACAGAGAGAAGTGAAAAAAGATAGATGATTGTTTTAGACCCTTGTCCTTTATTTAGAGGAAAAGAGGGGTGAGACTGTCCCTTTAAATAATAGTTTTCTACTTCAGGAGATATTTTGTTAGTTATTCTCTCTTCATGTTATGCCAAAGTTGATTTTTGTGTATTGGACACAATAAATGTAATGCAGGAGCCTGATACATATTCATAATTTTGCTCTAGGCCTAAAGTGCTTTCCTTGTAAATTCATCTAGCTACAGATATTGTGAGCACCAAAAGCAATTACTTCACCCCATCAGTTTGGTCTAAAAAAGAATACCATTAAACTCCTTGTTCTATATTTATTGTTCTAACAGGGAACAAGAAGAACATTCTGCTGAGACACCAGTGCAAGTACCAAAATTAGGATGCTTTTATTCAATTATATTTGACAAAGCTGGATACCTTTTTCAATCTGTAGTGTAGTAAATTTATGTACCTACCAAAAGCAATTCATAGAGCTCTCCAGTGTTAAATTGTGGTAAAAAGGGAAGGCTAGGCAAATTTAGAAAAACAGCAGTATGTTTTCCATTTGCAAAGGAAGACATGAGGCTCTTAGGAAAGAATGCTAATTTTTCAAGTTGGTGTTTCTGTTGTCTGGTGGGGTTTTTTTCACTATTAACATCGAGGAACAAGGATCCATTGAGTGGGTTCTGTACACGGATCAAAAACATGTGTCCTGCTCCCAACACTTACGTATAACAGAGAATTAAAATCTGGATAAAATCAAAGGGAAAGTGGGATGCAGAAAAATGAGGAGTTATTTTATGGTAAAATTATATTATGGCAAAAATTATAAGAGAAAATTTAAAAAAGAAGAATAGATCAGCTTTTAAAGTGGGTAGCCAGGAGGCATTTCACTAAGCTTGATAGACATACAGAGAGATATTTGAAAGTGAATAGAAAACAGAGTTTGGGCTCATGGGCTCATGAGAGACAGAGGTCAAATTCTCTCAGTATGGAAGAAAAATTGATGGAAAAGTGGAAGGTCAGCTCTGAAAGTTCTTGAACATTAGAAAAAATAATTTGTATGGCAGAGTAAATAATACAGATGAGACAACCTTTAAAAGGAGCATAAAGCAAGGAATATGATGAAAGCATCAGACCAAGACAATTGTCTTTTGCATACATGTTTTGTATGACTGCTAGTGTGCCAAAATTGCAGTTGTTGAGGTAGGGGGGGATGGTGTTTCAATAATGAAGATGTGAGATTGGGAGAAACTGCATGATAATTTTTCCTGTCTGCTTCAGGAGATGCAATGTGCAGATGCGGGCCTGGAACTATCCTAATTCATGGAGTTGCCTACGTTAATAACAGTGGTCACCAATTCACTATGCATTCAATGGACAAAGGCACCTCCAAAGCATCATACATCATAAACCAGGAAGGCAAAGTAAATGAGGTTAATCAGTTTTCAGGGATTCATGGGTTGTTTTTGCTATACAAGGAAGTTTAGTGGCTACCCCAACTTATAACATCTTGTCATAACATTATGTAAGATGAATCTTACCCATAGTTGGATGATGAATGTAGATTTTTACCGCAGTACTGCCAAAAGACTCCACACTATGTTAAAATCTTGTTGTGCAGGTGCTGTAAAATACAGCCCTTTATATGAAGAGTCATGTCTCTTTCTGTGCATTCATCATGCATCTTGGAGACTTCTGAAGCAGGACTCTTGTGAACCAGAGGCAGAAGCTTTATGAGGTGAACCACAAAAAGCTTTTGAATTGTTTCTAAGTGGGCTGAATTGTGTCCAAAGATGTTCATAGACCTTATTTCTTCTCCATTTAATGGTATAAATTTCAGGAACTGTCTTTCTGTTTGGGAATATACGTAATGTGAACTGCTGCAAAACAAATTGCATTAAATATATTTGTATATGATATCAGATGAAATAAACAACCAAAATTACGTATTTACCATGAAAAAATGACAGTGAAAAGGAATTTTTTTAAAAAATTAATTAACTGGGGTTTTTTTATGAACACTGTCAGTGTAAAACCAATGTACACAGACTTAGCATCTACAGCTGTCTTTTTTTACAATGTGCTCTGAACAGTCTGAGTGAGAGTTTCTATGTGTGAGTACTAGAATAAAAATTCAATGCATGTGGAAATAACATATTTTGAAGTATATACAAGGACAACCCCCTATTTTTACAAAGATTTTCAGATTTTATTCTTTCCTGCCTGAAGACAAAAAGATTTTCTTAGGGAAATTAGAATGCAGCACTGGACTTCTGGGTTCACTTACTACTGTGTAAGAAAGAGATTCTATCACCTGGATCTGTTTTTCAAGAAAGGACTCTCCAGAGGCTGAGCTGCTACATAGTGGCAGGGAATGGATGTGCCATCTTGGTGGCATTAGAAATGTGGTTAGAAGCCATTGTTGCCCTTCTCACTGTACTATCTCAGCATGACAGTTAGAATTTAACTATTGCCACTATATTCTATGAATCAGGAAGTTTTTGTCCTTTCATCTGAGCTGGCAAACATGCTCAGTGATTAAGTGTTTTGGCCAAGATGACATAAGAAATTTGTAACTGTAGTAGAAAATGAACACATGCCTCCTTAAGCCTATTCAGTTATTTATCAAATAAAATCATTAAAAAACCAAACACCACAGACAAAAAATTTATTTGTTTTTTATTAGGACAGGTGTCTCAGTAGTGTGCATAGAGAAAAGCTTTTAACTCTGCTGAAGTTGGAGTTGTATGTCACGTAATTCCTAGAACCCAGTAGCAAAACTATAATTTTATGAGATTGGTTAATTTAGGATGAATGTTTCTACTTGGTGTGGTATCTGTGCAAAGGAAGTCTTGCCTAACTACCAAAGAACTGGAAAGAAGACAATGAAGTACAGGGCCTCCACAATTGAAACCCTTATGGATAATCTAGGAGGGAACAGACGTCTTCATCTTTTTTGTCATGTTGGGGTTGGGTTTGGGTTTTTTTTCAGTTTAAAGTTCTCAGCTAGTTTTAAATGTCATTTTTAAAAACATGATTTCAAATTCTGGTTGGCTTCTCTCTTTCTAACAAAGCTTCCTGCCCAACACATTCCAATCTCAGCATACTCTGTCTGGCACCTGTTACAAGGTGTCCTTCATGTGTTAGGGAGCATTGCAAATGATCTGTTCCTTCATCTGTCCACCTACACAAAGGCTTTTTTCCTGCAAATGCTTTTTTGTTTATTAAGCAAATTCTTGCTGGTGTGGCTATGTCAAAGGTGGGAATGAGAACTAGATTTGACTCTGGATGTCCATCAGAAGTAGATAATTTGAAGTTTGGCTTCTGTTCATCAGCAGTACTGGCCATCCATCAGTATTCAGGAAATATTTTGGATGTTAACCTCTGTTGCTTTAGTTACAACTGTACTGATGAAAACTCCTGTGAAAGTTTCACAGGAACAACTATCACTGGTAAACTTGAGATAGGGAAGCTTTCAATTCAGTGCTTCTAACAAATTCAATAATATAAGAAATTACAAGAAATCAGGTCTTTTCTGTGAAGATGCTGTAGTGCAAATAGAATTGTTACAATGAGCTATTGCAGCCATTGTCAAAAGCCCTTTAAAATAAGATTAGATCGTTTTATTCTTGTACCATTTGCAGTTGAAGAATTGTAACATTGTTTTATGAGGCCTATTTAATATACAAATTCCACTGGAACTTGAAGGAGTGAAATAATAGTTGTGAAGATTTAAGATTAGAAGTGTTTGGATAAACACAGATGATAGTTGTAATAGATCTGAATTGTCACCTGAGATTATATAACCTGATTTATCATTTCACTGAAGAATTGCAGATAACAGTTTACAATATATTTTCATATTTGGTCTTGTCATTGTTTCTCTTAGTAAATTATGCTCCTCCATATAACAGAGACAAGAGTTTTATTTTGTCCTGAGGACATATAAGATTTATGGGAAATAGTTATTTTCTAGGTAGAAGAACTGGTATTATTTGCTCATTCACTTTGATACAGAGAGGGACAGTTATGGTCTTCATGCACTTATTTATATTTAACGCATTTTGTTTCTCCTTCATGTTCTGGAGTTGCTAGAGTAACGGCATTTGTGAAAAATTGCAGTTAATTTAATTTCCATTTGCCAAAGTTAATAAAACCACTTTAAGAAAATTACTTCTTTGTCAACCTATTCTAATGATTATGGTGACTAGAGAGTCACGTGCCTCAACTTCTGTAATCAGAGGGAGACAAGAAAGGATTCTGGTAGGAGTGTATATTTCGTGCATAAGTATTTTTGCATAGATCTTCCAGCCAACTTTCACAAACTTTACTGTTAAAATGTAATGGCTTGTCTAGCAAAGGTTTTCTGTTTCGGTGGTCACAAGTCAGATAGCCATATTCTCTGCTCCAAGCACCGGTTTGTTTGACATAAGAGATGTTTTTTCTGAGCGCACTATCACAAGGAGGGCTGCAGACAAACGGATGCACAGCCAGTTTCCATCCTCTTGCTATGCACAGAGCGGCGCAAAAGCAAGGTTGCACCTTATTTTCCTCATTCACTCAGGCCTGTAGCCTTTTCACCAAGGGCACTGAAGTACGTCCAATTTTTTATTTCCTGATGCAGTCTCCTGCTGACTGAAATCTAGGTCGAAACCTTGTGACCTTTCTCCACGTGCATTCTTTCTGCTCCTCGGCAGCAGCGCTGTTTGATGGCTGCACCACGAGCCAGTGGATCAGCCACTGAGAGGCAGGTGGCACCGAACGGTTCTGGCTGCGTGTGAAACTGTTGTTACAAACCTTTCCTATGCAAGAGCTCGAGAGTTAATGCACTGCCTGTTTAGAAACATCATGTTCCTCCACGAGTGCTGAGGTATTTCAGTATACATCCTCCTAGAAAATAGCTTTCTGGTGTCACAGTAAAGGTCCTCCTTCTGACGGTGGACAGCAGCGAGTGTCGAAGGGATGGTGTGACAGCGGGGAGGTCACAGAGGTGACCTTCTGAGGTGGGGGGTTATTTATTTCTTGCTTCTCCGTTCAGACAGGTAGCAGTTAGTACAGGTAGGAATCAGACCTCCTGCATTTGATAGCAGGGGCAGAGGGAGCTAACGTGAAGTAATGGGAAGCAGAACATGAATCAAGCAGGAGAAATATAGCTTGAGTATCAGAGAAACTACTTAGTGGTAAGCTGTATTACAGAATCAGGCAGCTTCCCAAGGAGAGATGACGGATTTGTATTGCTTGTGGCATTTAAAAGTGAGCTGCGCACAGCACATGAAATACGTTAAGAGGTATCTCACCCTCTCTAGCAGAATGACAGATTAGATGAACATCTCTGGATACAAATGTGTTGCTACCCAGAATAGCTTAAATAAACACAACAGAAACAAAATACATTAACTTTTATTTGAGACTGTAAAAAAAAAATCAACTTTTTTCCCCTCTTCATCTTGCAGAAACTACCTTCCTTCTGTGCACCATAGTTTTGCATGTGCATCTTAACTTTATAACACTTGTTCAGTAGATGAAGGTCATATAATAATCTGTATTCAATTACATGCTGCAAGAGGTATGCTTAAAACATATATGCATTTTTAGAGCACTAGGTGACTGAAAATATCTTGCATCATATTATTTTACAAAACTAAATTAGTATGTACTGTATTCTAGCTAATGCCAAACAGTATCTTACACCAACTCTAGCTCCATGGGAGTAGCATACTGTTCAATATAAATAAGCATTTCATAACCTGGGCTTTCATTTTAACCAGCTGAATGCATCTGCCTTGCGTCTTTTAATGAATACTTTGTCCAGAATGTCATACACCCTCTAGTGAATTAAATTCTCCATAATCTGAAACATTTACTTTTAAAAATATTTAATATGCAGCTGCCTGCTAACATACATAGCAAATCTCCATGTGAAACTATCAAGTAGAAATAAGGCACTTAAAAGCTTCAAGACATCACACAATTTTGCTATTGAAGAGTGTTTAAAGCTTTAGGCACTTAGGTAACTTAATTTTTATATGAGTGAAGAAAGAGATTTAGGTATTCAGAAGAAGATGAAGTCAGAGAGTGCTGTGCCAGGTGTTTCAGCTGTAGGAAAGCTTAAAGCATGGAAGGAGCAATGTAGCAGCAAAGCAGACCTGCTGAATAATTCATCACTGTCTTACACACTTCTGCTGCTGTACCATTATTTAGGAAAGAATATTATATTGTTATTGATTACAGCACTTGCTGACACGTTTCATTTGCTGGGAGGTGTGTGTGCATGCTTTGTATTTCCGACACTTACACCATCAGCAGAGAAACTTATGTATGAGCTCGATTAAAATTTAAGAGGCTGAATGTTAGACACACACACACACACGCACACACACACACTCAGCATTTATCCTTAACGCTCCCAGTTTGGGGAGGGAGAGCTTGCTTCCTGTGTCAGAGGAACAGTCTTCCCACAGATAGTGCTTTCAAAGTGATGAAAAACATTGGGTTAGGGAGCAGAAGCGGCTTTGCCTTTGCCACAACACTGCTGGGAAAACGATGCCTTCGTTATACCCACCTACTGCCCCCCCAGCGCTGGGGGAGAGCCCAGGAAAGGGCCCAGAAGCATCCTTGGCCGCGAGAGCTGGCCCCGCTGTGCCGTGGCCACGGACAGCCCCACTTACACAAGCCAAATCCCAAGGGTGCCCTTTACTTAGGCTGCTGCAGTTGCTGATACAATAAACTTTCCCCGGCAGTTGGCCAAGGGCCAGAGGAACTTGATGGCTGTTGCAGCTAGCACATGTTATTTGAACAACGAAATGAAATCCGGTTCCTTACATGCTTGAAAACAAATAGAGATATATATGCATATATACCTATATAGAGAGAATTGAAAATCCATATAGAATATAGATAGGAATGTATACAAATATCGATACATGCCATTATTTATGCTTTCATATTTAGTGTTGCGAGATGTTTAATTTTTAGGCTTCTGAAACAGTGAAGGATATTTTCCTCAGTTAAGGGGAGAGGAAGGAAAGAAACAAACCAGAAATATTTTTCTCGGGTTTTTTGCTGTTGTTGTTGTTTAAGGGAAATCTGGTATAGATGAAAAAGGCATCATGACAAAATCTAGATTGTCTAGAAACAGCATTGAGAAGATCCCAAGTGGCTGTGGTGAGCTTTCTCTCAAATGTGCAGCTTATAGGGGATCCTGTGCCAGATTCTGAACAGCACTGGAGGTTGACAGAGAACTGCTTGTATCCTGGACGAAACCCTTTCCTTACTTCTCTTTGCATGTCTAAATCCATAAATAGCAAAAAAAAGACTTTAAGCAGAACACAAGGGACCCTGAATGCTTTACTAAAAGAATAATCAAGTTTCTTTCCCCATTTTGAAAATCAACTCGGTGGAAATAAAATTCATTTTATACCAGGATCAATCCACAGTAAGATACTGATCTGTTGAAGAAAATGGCTGCCCTCTCAACAATTTCAAGAGTCAGGGCTCACTCCTAATGGCCAGTTTTCTCAGGTGGCAAACAGTGATTAGATTCATAAATATTTGTTTCGTAAATATTTGCTTCTGCTCAGATTTTGGAAGAGCCAGTTTACATTTAGCAGGTCCAGAAGCTTAGCAGATTACACCCAACCCATCACTCATACATACACAGCATATCTCTGTTAGATGTATGCAAGCTGATTTTGCACAGATTGGATGTTTTTAACTCTCTAAATACTAAATGAGGAATGTTCAGTAGGATATTCAGTAATACGACTAGCAAGTGTTGCAGGTTTGTTGTTTTTTTCTCTCTCTCTCTTTCCTTCTTTGCCAGAAGGAGAATTAGATGGACAGTGAACATTTGGGTTTGTAGATTTTTTTATTTTACTCCTTAAAACTGAGATGGCAAGACTGAAGGAAAGCAGTGTGCTTGGAAGACAAGATTTTAAAGCAGATTTCTCATGGTTTGTGTTTTGCAATGACTCTGTATGGATATTGGATCAATATCTGAATAGAAATTTGTGAACATAATTTTACAAAACCGTTCCTCAAAATGCTTGGCATTTACTATGGCAAAAATGGATGAATGCTGCAGATTTAGAAATATGTGCTTCAAGGCTTTGATGCTTTTGCATCAAAGACATCTCTTACTTCCACTATTTAGTTATTGTGATTTACCTAGAAGAAATCCATACATAGATTTAGTCAGTGTTTTGAGTCTTGGCAGCTAGTTAAAATGAAAAGCAATAAATCTCTGAAACTTATCAAGAATGTTAAAAGGTATAACTTCATCATTATTTATTGTCTAGAGCTTTTGGTATTTCTGATTAATTTTCAAGAAAAGTGCCAAAAAAAGGAATGCAATGTATCTTCTACAAAATGCTCAGCAAAACTCACAATAATATGGTAGTGATTAGCGCAGAGCGATGCTTACAGCAGTCATATAGTGCCAGTGATTATACTTTGGATCCACTGTAAAAACAAGCTGTTCCTGATGTGCTCCTCAAAAGTAGGACAAAATGTTCTCCATTAGTCTGTTGCTACTTAACATCTTTCTCTACGTCACGTCTTAATTTTTCTCTCATGCCATCTGCAGAAAAACATGTCTCTCAACCTTCTAGATCCTGAGATGGCAATATTCAGAGCTGTAAGAGGAATTAGGCCACGTGAGAAGAGAATCTTGTCATAGTAGTATTTTAAAGGCTTTTAAAAATATACAGATAAAGAACAAAGTTGCCAGTACTGATTTTTATCTTCAGTAAAAGTAATTATATCGTTATTCATATATAAAGTCAAATAGAAATTAATCTATATAATTATAATATAAATCATATTCTGTGATTTTAATCTATTTTTGCTGCCAAACTATATGAATGTTTACACCTTTAATCTTGGCCTAGGCCGTTGAGTTTTAGAGTAATGTGAGCACAGAATTCATTTTAGGCCCAGCTGAATGTATCTTTTCTTTCTCTAGAAATGAAAATATTTCATAAATAATTACACATAAAAATGCACTCATTGCAAAATGCATTCTTGTACGTGTATATATCTTGTATTCCACAAAGAGGGCTCCCACTAGGTAGGGAGCATCATGGACCAATCTGACAATCTGGAGTATACTGTCTTGCCAGCATGTCCTCTGCAGCAGAATGCTGATGAGATGAGCCTGGACCCAGGTGTCCTGCTGGACTGACACCACAGTGCTGAGCATCCCACCAGCCTTGGGTGTCTCCAGGGACTGCCTTGTACATTTTCAGCTGCTTTTATAGCAGGTGAACAAAGAGCAGGAGTGTGTTTCTGCTGTGGGGCAGCGCTGGGACCTCTCAGGACCGGTTGATGATGAACGAGGAAAGAAAGAAGTGTGGGAAGGACTTGAGTAATATGCCTAAATTCACTGGGCTTTTCAGAAAGAGAACCACTTATGACCCAGTGACACAGTGAATGGTGACATTTTTCTATAACATACGTTGCTTCCTGACATGGTAATGCTGTCTGTGCCCTAAAAAAGAATTCAGCTACACTGAACAACCTGGCTTGAGAAGCTCAAAGTATTATTCTACCTATGAGAAACAGGGCTGGTTTGGAAAAGATTAGAGGCTTTAGAGGGGCTCAAAACCATGCTCTGTTCTGCACTGGCAAACTTGAAGCTGCACAGTGAATTTTAACTGTCATGATTGTAAGGAAACACCTATGGACAAAGAGGCAAAGCAGCTAGAAAATTTCTAATGTCTTTGCTGAGTTGAGAGAGGGCAAAAAATAATAGGAGATGCAACTAAGGATCTTATGATAGGCTGAGACATGGTATGATGTGAAGTTTTGTTGAAGTCAGTGAAAACTGGTGGAGCTGAGCATTAAAGGAATGTCTCACTCGCCACACATCCCTGGGTCATGTGGCAAATCCCTGAGACTTTTAGCATGTACAGTGTTCTCCTCCTTTGGCTCTTTTTCCTATCTCAAATATGCTCCCTTTCTTTCTCCCATGTGCCTTCAGTTTTCTTTTTACAGTGAGTTTCTTCTTCTGCTTAACAGTGAATATTTGATTAGCAGCTACTCAAGTACTATCCAACTTCCACTCCAGGTAGCAACAGTCTTTTTTTCCTTTTTTTCGCATCTTTCACACTGGCTTTTTATCCCAGGAGTTTTTATCAAGCTGCATTTTTACAACTCTCACTGGCATCACCATTTCTTTTTTTTCCTGTTCCATTTTACTTTCCATTCTATATTTCATTCAGTACTGAGATGAAAGATTGGCAGGTATTTTATGCCAAAAATTGAAGGGTTGGAAACAAAGGGTTTTACAGAAGCAGACAGAATTATTTATTTTTGAAAAAATCTCAGTGATCTTTTAAAATTAATTGAAATACCTTCAGTACTGGAAGCCCAAATATCACAAGGTTGTGAAAGAGCTTAGCCTAAAGCAGACTGATGCCAATAGAAGGATCACAAGTGACTTATAGTCAATTGGTATTAGAGCTGATTGGAATCTGCAACACTTCTGTGAAAAATGTGTCCCTCTCTCTGGGATTAACTAGCCTTAATTTATATTTACAGTGTGAATATACCTGCTGTTGCCATAGGATATGATTGCTTTTCATATTCTGCAATGTACTATGTCATGTACTCTACTATATTATGTAGCACAGTTTTAAAGATTTTTCTGTTTTCCATTTTACAGTTAAGAACTGAGGCACGCACTGCTTCTATGGCTTGCTCAGGGTAACATGTGGAAGTCTGTTTCAGAGCAAGGACTTGAATTTCAATCTTGTGAGTCAGTGCTTTAGCGCTCAAACAGTTGCTACTCTCTGACACCTCTCTAGTAATCAAAGACCAAAAACTGAAGAAGGGTAAAATGCCTATGGTATATCAATCTTTATGGCGAACAAGAAATAGAGGGAAAGAATTAACCTAAAAAAAAAAAAACACCACACACCACCTTCTAAAATGTTCTTATTCTATGGAAACTGGGCCACTTGTGCACCCAGGGATTCAAGATTCACGGATTTAGGACAGCAAACACAAAGATGCTTGGTTGTATATCCTAATGGCTGAACAACTCCCTAGGGATACAGGAGTCTTAGAGATCTGCTCATTGCACTGTTCAGGCATTTTATATTAGAAACTTGTTAGGTAAAGAAAAAGAAAGGAAGAATAATGGAAATTAATTCCCCCCTCACCCCCTGAGATATGCCTAAGTTAAATTTCAGTGATAAATGTAAGGTTTATTCTGCATTATTCCTGCGGAAAGTAGATATCTAAGACTGCTTAAATGAGAGGTTGCAGGCAGGCTCAGAACAAATACCTAGAACATGGTGTGGTATGCTCTCAGAGTACAGACAAGCCTGATCAATTTAGGCATTTTTCATCCTTTATGCAAATATTTTATTTTACATTTGTTTTAAATAATGTTTTTTTGTGTTTGCTGTGCATAAAAGAGAGACAATTATGTGTATCTGAGTGGCAGCTCTCTGCAGTTTACCATGGTGCTGTACCTCTGAA
Source organism: Numenius arquata (assembly GCF_964106895.1). NCBI lineage: Eukaryota > Metazoa > Chordata > Aves > Charadriiformes > Scolopacidae > Numenius > Numenius arquata. The sequence continues at coordinate 99,826,608 of NC_133576.1, forward strand.
CATGATGGATAGTGGGTGCAGAGAGAAAGCATGGTCGGCAATCATATTGTCTCTTTAATTAATTTCACATAAATACAAGTACGCATTGACACGTCTTCATGGACATGATTCCCACATAAGAACTGTAGAGCTATAGAGAAAAAAATGTTACAGCTTTAAATTCCACTGTCTTATAATAAAGTAGACATGAAAATTGGGAGCCCTAACAAATGTGTATGTTTAGGAAGGATTTTTGTGAGACTGGTCTTTTGAGAGCAATGATCTGGAAAGGTATGTGTTAGGAAGCTGAGACACAATCATATATGAACTTTACCGAGAAGACAGTCCTTTGTTGATTTTCCGATTAAAATACATGCTAATAGTTTTGTGGATTTTTCTTCTGCTTTCCCCTGTGAATTACAACAATGTTGGAATATTTCTAGAATAACATTGAATTGTTTGACTGCCCCTTCCCTTCCCTTCCCTTCCCTTCCCTTCCCTTCCCTTCCCTTCCCTTCCCTTCCCTTCCCTTCCCTTCCCTGCCCTTCCCTGCCCTTCCCTGCCCTTCCTTGCCCTGCCCTGCCCTGCCTTTCCCCACTATCTTCTGTGCCCATGTATATCTGTAAGGTGGTTTTTTTTCTATTTTACTGTGGTTACTCCTTTAGCAAATTTCAGCAAATATTCTTTCAACGGTATTCTTGAGAATTTTTATTGATACATTTCAACCTCTTCCTCCACTTAGGAGTAGAATAATGTCAATTATCTTTCTCTCAAAAATAATTAAGGTGAATTCCATTTATTTCCTCATTCTTCCTTTGGCAATATGCAGTTCTCTGTTTCACTGTGAAAAATGGTATCCTTTGGAGAAAGGCCCTGTTTTTGAAGATTTCGTAAAGAATATAGTGTCATGATTTTACAGGTTTGGACAACGGACAGCATCATCTTAACTGACACAGTGAGGATTTAAGCAATGACTTGAGTAGATGTGCCTGCATTTACATGAATCTGTAATTTTAAAGAGCCCCACAGAATTCAAAAAATTGCTCAATATCTGTTTCGAGACTAGTAAATAGAATCATAGAATCATAGAATAATTTAGGTTGGAAAAGACTTTTAAGATCATCAAGTTCAACCATAAATCTAACACTGCCAAGTCCACCACTAAACCACGTCCCCAAGTACCACATCTACATGTCTTTTAAATATCTCCAGGGATGGCAACTTAACCACTTCCCTGGGAAGCCTGTTCCAATGCTATACAGCCCTTTCAGTGAAGAAATTTTTCCTAATATCCAATCTAAACCTCCCTTGGCACAACTTGAGGCCATTTTGTCTCATCCTATCACTTGTTACTTGGGAGAGGAGACTGATCCCCACCTTGCTACAACCTCCTTTCAGGCAGTTGTAGAGAGTGATAAAATAAAAATAAATAAAACAAAAATAAGTTAAAGAGCTAAAGCCTGTCCTTTAGCTCTGAGGACAAACAGTAAGTCACAGCTCACATCCATGTAGCTAGACTGTCTTTCCCAAAATCAAGATGACCACTCTCCTGCAGTTTGGGAACTGTGCCTGTCCCAAGGGTAACCTCTGAACTATGCCATGGTGTTGTCTATGACAGCAATAGTTGCCTTAAAAACTGACATGGACTGTGCCACAAGACATATTGAATGTGCCCTGCTCCTGTTTAGTTTATGAAGCTGGATGAACCTTTCATTTAGCATGGTTCAACAATTGTGAGAAGGTACACTGCATACTAAGAAATGAGCTACATATATTAGTATAGTTTTCTGCCTGCTACACTTAATCTCAGCAGTATCCTACTTCCATAGTGGTTGATATTTTGGCATTATAGCCCCAGGGGATGATGAATCATAGAATGGTTAGAGTTGGAAGGGACCTTAAAGATCCTCTATTTCCAACCCCCCTGCCATGGGCAGGGACACCTCCCACTAGACGAGGTTGCTCAAAGCCTTTTCAAACACATCACATGTTTGAAAAGTTGTTATGAGAAAAAGTGGTCATACCTGGAGAATTAAAGCTAATATGCTTAATATGCACTGTCTGATCATTCTGCATGTATTGACAGGTCTAATTACAATAGTCACTGTTAAAAAACAGAGCTTTTTTTTTTCCTTTAGCCACATATGTGCATGCAACCTGGGTGCATTGGTAGGAGGCTTCAGTGAGTGAAAAATAGTGAACAGCAATAAGATAGCTATCTATCTTCTGTACATACCTTTTTTGTCTTGAAATGGGAAAGTATTATTCATTTTCAGACACTGAGATGTTTTCTCTCATCTAATTCTATCCTTTTGTGAAGTGCTATTTCTTTTTTAGAGGCATCCCCTATTTCTTAGTTTTCCTATCTTAAGACACCAGTATTAGCTACATATATTGCTGAATATTCCTATGTATTCAAGGCTGCTTCTAAAATATTAATGTCTATTAAAATCCTTATATAAAAAGTTATCTTTTGTGCATAAGTGCACATGCATGTTGATATAGAAACACACCATATATTTCCCTCCTTTCTTCTTTCTGCGTTTCTTCCTTTCTCCCTTCAGACATAACTGCTTCCAGATTGCTCTCCTGTCTTGCCATTCAGCAGGAACATCAATCATTTTGAATCTGAAGATATTTTCAGGAAAATGGTCAGGTCTTTTCATATTGAAAGAAGCCTGATTTAATCAGAGATTTGAAAAATTCTTTTACCTGTCCATGGAGTCTATGAATTTGACTGCCCTTATGTTGTCACTGTAAAATAAAAGCAAAAATGTTCCTGAGAAAGACATTCCTTCAGTTTTGCTTTTTTATTGATAAAGCAGCTTGAATGGCACAGCATGGCTTCAGATACTGGGGATATATATCTGTGAGAAGTATTTTCTTAATTTTATCACCTCAGAGAGAACCAGGCCTGGAATTCATTATTTCGTTTTGGTAATGAAGCAGAGAATTGGGCTAGGTTGGCCCCTGTGTCTGCTTGGAGCCCCCTGAAAACACTCAGGACTTCATCTTTGAAGCTAGCTGGGGGATAATACTCTCAGCCCAAAGGAAGCAGAGTGCGTTTACTCCTTTTGTGTATCTGTTGTACTCACTTATTTTCTGAATGTGATAAGAGTCAAATGAGGCAGGCTCAGGAGCGTTATAAGCTCTGTGACATGGTGTGGCTCTTAAGTTTATCTGAGATCATATTTACATAAGCATGCTTGATTTTATGCAGCAAACATGTTACATTCATATCCTGGTTGAAAAGACAGAGGGTCTAACTGCTTCTGTAGACATGACAACTACTGTAGGTCACCTAACTCAATTCTAATGTGTAGTTCCTAGAAATACCTCCATTATTGAGCTCTACATGCCTTTCTTCTTTTCTGACTGAACTCTTCCTGAAGTGAGATACTTTTCCGAACTAGCATAAATTCCCTCAGAAAAATACTTATGGAACATTTAAAATTAAGTCAAAACAGGAACCTGTGCAACTAAGTAGTGTTCCCCACTGCTATTGTACGTTATTGCCTTCTTGTTCTGTCCCTGTTGTGTTTCCAGACTAGAAACCCTTGGGTTGAAAAAGCAGGTTTTGTTGTTGCTGTTGCTGTCTGTTAAAAAAAAAGTAGCTCACAGTGAGCAATGATAAGTAATCATATTCACTGATTTGGAAAAAAAAATCTACTGTGATTGCAGATTTGGGTAGACTGGTATTACGCTAGATTGAAATTCTTCCAATCATTTAAGTTGTGGGATAACACAAGATTTAATAAAAGTCTTATCCTTATTGCATTGAAGCCAGTTCACACTCTCAGTGACTGCTGTGTGAACAGGATCAGCTTTCACACGTGCAATAAGGTACAACTCCTACACTGCTTTTTTAAAAAAAAAAAAAGTTTACCACTGATAAAACCAAAATTGAATGATTCTCCTGGTTCTTTTCTGAGACAGTTGTGGTGATAAGTCATGACTGTTACTAAAAGTCTATTTAAAAGGCAGTGACTACCAGCGTTTTAGTATCTCAGCCATCACAGAATTTCTAGGTTCATAAAGAAGCAAAGGCTACATGCTGCTCTCCTTGAGTCAATGAGAACTTTGCATTGATTTTGAGGGAAGCAAGATGAAGGCCCAAGTGCGATATCTTGGATTGTACATTCTGGTTATCAATGATAAATATTGACTTATTCATGGCAGGTACTAAAGATTATTTCCCCCGTTTTACAAGTGAGAAAAATCAAAGCTGGGAGGTTAAATGCCTTGTGTTCAACCACAGGTAAAGAACATGGAAGAAATGGGAGGCTCAGGGTGCTCTTGATGGTCAACTCTGAACTGAATCTTCCAGAAATTTGGCAGATATGGCGGGCAGCAGATAAGAAAGAATGTATATACTGACTGAAAGGCCAGGGAAATGCACAGAGGTTCGTAGTGGATCAAGTGAAGCATGGGCTAAAAAAAGGCCAAGAAAAATGTCCATGCGTTGAAACTTCAGTATCTGCTGTTCCTAATGGAGGTGTGGTGGACCCCCTTCAAAGTCAGGACTTTAAGAGTGTGGGAGCCCTGGCTGGGGATCCTGATCTTCACGTTTGCTACTTGATGAGGTTTGACAAGGTCATGCATTGCTTCACGGGCACAGTGGGAAATAAAACTGCAATTTGCAGATACAGAAGCACTGAGTGAGCCTGCCTGTCTGGTATACTGTGTTTAGGGAGGCTGAGATTGATTTAGCCAGGTTTCTTTAGACGCCAAAGTAAAAGGAGGAGATGAATGAGCAGGCTAGTGGCCCTTTTAACCTTAGAACATGAAACCTTTTGCACTGATCAGCTTTTCCAGAAGGAATTTCTTCAGAAAATTTCTTCAGTGTTAAATGAAGTAGCCAGCAGGATGCGCAGCACAAGGAAGAGGATTTTGTTAGCCTTTTGCCTAGAAGAGTTTTGCTGTCTGAAGTTTCTGTAGAGGGGACAAGAGGAAGAAAATAGCGGCTATAGAAGATGCAAGTTGCACAAGCTAAATTGATATGTTTCAGATTTCTGCTTTTCTTTCCTGAAGGTTCTAGTTTACTTTACATTAAAATTATCTATCACGTTAAAATAGGTGGTAAGGATTACTTACACAGAGCTACAAAGAACACAGTGTGTTTGCCTCATAGTCCCCATGACACGTGTAGCATTCCTGTTACCTAGGAGAGGAAGGCATGTATGTTAGGTATAGAAATTAGGATAAGATGGGAAATGTCTATAATTGGTCCCTGTCTGTGAAAAGAGGTGTTTCAAACAAGAAAAATGATCTTGTTAGGCAGCGGTTTTGCATCTTCATTAATAGAGAAAAGGAAGAAAAAATAAACAGAAATTACAATTCTTTTGCAAAAATATAGTCTGAATGTACAGTCATCAGCCACAAGAACTGCAATATGCATTTCATATATATATATATATATATGTATCCATGCATAACTATTTATAAATTCTCAGTATCACTGAGAGCTACTGGGCTGCTGAGGACTTATGTTAAAAAGACAGACTTGCATTTAAATGCTGATCTCAACTTTCCACTGGGGACCACTAAAAAGTCTTTCAGTAGGAAAGGCTGGGATCAGCAAAACATGAAATCATTATAGCTGCAGACTTTCTAGACCTGCTTTGTATTAAGCTTTTGAAAGGGACATTTGTTTAAGGATAAGATAGTTTTATCCTGCCTCGAATGTTTAATCTTCTGCTGTGGAAGAACCCCTATTCTCACAGCAAGGTCACTGAACAAGGACTGAGGCACATACCTGCCCACCCACTCCAAACTGACACTGACACGTCCTGCTGCAATCTGGCTCTTAAAGGATGCCTACACTAGGAAACCTTGAAGTCTTTGTCTTGATTAAATTATTGTTCACATCATCATTTATCAAAACAGACCTGTTTTAGGACGTAACATGGATTTAACACAGGTGAGGGGACAGCCAGTTGAGAATTTACCTGAGAGCCTTAGGGGATATGCCAGGTTTTTCCTTCTTCAATTCCTTTACTACAAGCAAAGTGAAGGTAAAACTTCAACTGTCACAGAGTGAACAGAACTTTATCAGCTTGTCAGGGTCTTTTTGAATTCCATCATAAATTTGGTCACAGAATGATGTTGTCATTTCTCTGTGGCAACTGAGTGAGGGGCTAGCATAAAGTGACTTGCAGCACCAGGGTGACCTGCTATCAAATATATGAGTATGTAGATCCAGAGAGGAAGGAACAGCTGCCCACCCTAGATTCAGTTATAGGAAAAAATAAAGTACCCACATTAATGGCAGATATTTTCTTATTTGCACAATCAGAAGAGCCACTGAGGAATTGCATGGGAACACAAAAGGGATCCCATACCAATATAATCCTGTGGAAATTTGGATGAAGAATTGTAGATCATCTGGGCTTTACTCAGAGCTCATTTATCCTCCAGCTGCACTCAGGACATTGAGATGATTTGCAGAGCTGGTCGGTCCCTATCATCTGCAACCTACAGAAGACAGAGACAATGCTATGAAGAGACAGTTGATAAGGTGATTTGCCTTATGATTTGCAGAGATAAAAAACATTCAGAAAAGCTATCCTATAAAACTGAACACTGTTTAGAGTAACGTTCCCTCCCCACCCCCCCAGAATGTATTTTTGGAGTTAAGGAAACCCTTTGTCTTGACTTCTAGCTGCACATCCCTTTCATCTAGCAAGTGATAACTCCTCATTCTTTTCTCGCTTCTCCATGATTCTTGAAGAGGTAGCACATTTCAAGGCACTTTTTTTATACATCCCTTCTGCATCTTTTTATGCTACTCTTTGCGTTAGATATTAAGTTCTTTAAAACAGGGATTTTCTCTAGGTAGCTTACTAAATTCACCCATCCAATACTCAAAAAAATGTAAGTAACAACCATTGCAATCACCGTGACTTCATAAGCAAGCTGATTCTTGCTCCCTTCTTCTGAAGTGCTAAAAAACCTGGTTGCACGTATGTGGTAAGCACAGACGTCAAAGAAAGAATCAGTTATAATAATCATACACAAGGTCTTTGATTTGTTCATATACAAAACAAGACTAGGAATTCAACATGTTGAGAGGGTCAGAGCCGACCTAAAGTTCAGTTGCCTGTTTAATATCTGCATGCATTAAAAATAGCAGCATAGAAGTTGATTGTTTAAGCTACTTATTGATGCGTGCCATGTATCTGAGTCTATAATTTGGCATCTGGGATATAGAAACTGTTCTGACTAGAAGATTTGCTTATAATCCAGTGACAAATGGCATAAGAATTGGCTTTTTTCTAGAAATGAAGGGTGGTCAAGGAAACCAGCTTTGAAATCCTTATTCTCTTCCCCTTTTTTTACAATAACTATGAGTGAGTCCACTGAAGTATTCATATACCTGATGAATGCTGAGCAGGAACATTGTGAGTAAAAGTGCACTGCTTGGTAATCTAAATACAAAGAGGCAGATCATATCTCATGAGCTGCTGAATTTTAGCTATGTGTAGGTGGAATGTAACAAAATAATGTCCGCATAGTTTGTGCACTAGTGTATAATTAGCCATGTACTTAAGCTTTTCTTTTTATTTTTGATCTTTTACATGTGATAGGTAATGTTCTGTACATAAAAATGAGACAAAGCTCTCTCTACAATTCTTTTAGAGTATTTCCATTTATAGAGATGTCAGAGAGCTTTTTTGTTATAACTCTGAGGAACATGAATGTCTGAGCCTCTGAACTGATTAACATCTCGTGCATGCAAATCTAACACAAAAGAATCTATTTACAGCTTGACTTCACAGCAGATTGCTACCATATTAGCAAACACCTTTAAGTAGTTTGAAAAAGTGATGATTTGTTATTTCCTTTGCGCTGTGTATCTCTCGCTTGTATATGGCTGCTTTTTTCCTCTCTCTTTTAATAATCTTCCCATCATCACCAAAAAAAAAAAAAAAAGCCTTTAATAGTTGCTCCCCCTCCCCATGCTGATGGATAATATACACAAAAATCATTTAAGGCATGGCATGGAAACCAGCTACTTCAGTCTATCTGTGGTTGTCTTCTCTGAGTTCTTACAGATGGCTGGAAGACAACCCATAGAATCTTAATTCAAATTAGAATTTCAATGTGAGTATGAATAGAGTGTGTAACCAAATACATCAGAATAAATTAGTAAAGAAAACTGTTTTGAAAAGATTTTTAAAACAAATTTCTGTTTAGCTGTCTCTGCTATACATATATTATCAATTTAATATTGGATCAATTAAATTTCTGCTGTATAGGTAAAAATTTATGTGCATTAATTAGCTTACAGACAACAATAAAAGGAAAGCTGAATGAGCATTGAGACTATTTACAATCCTATGCCTAGGAGTGGTTATTTTGGGTCAAGGATATTGTGAAGGAGAGAGCAAGCAAGGACAAACAAGAAAGCTTACTCATTGGTCCTATGTTGTGTCTGTTCTAAATTTGGCTGTTTTCAGGGAATTCAATCCTAGCATGCTCAAAAGCAGTGCTGAATGAACAAAAGCATGCTTGGGAAAAGGAGACCAGATTCTTAGTTGATATGAGTTAACATGGCTGCACTGACATCAATTAAGGTACTCGTTGCAAAATACAATGTTCTAGAAAACACACACACAGGTATGTTATATATATGTATATCTTTATGACAAGATATTAATGGAGGGGAAGAGAAAGAGGGAATGAGATAAATGTTTGCATTTATAATGAACACGGAGAGGAAACCTACTCAAAAGTAGCACAAAAATATTTTTATAGTTAAATATAGCCTTAGAAGTGGGAAAATAAGGACTGATAAATGTTTCATAATAAATTTGTAACTAAGTAGAAACTTCACAGTGAAATAGAAGGAAGACTGTTTTCAGGGCTCCACTCATAACTTCTGTGAGCTGCTTCTTGGTGCAAGTGCACCCTAGCTAAACCAATGCCTCTCATTGAGGAGTCTGCTTACTCTTACTGATATAAAAATGACACTACAAAGAAAAAGTAAAAAAATGCAGGAAAAATATGTATCATCAAATACATATCATCATCATCTTTCAGGTGATCATCATCCTTCAGATGATGATGATGCGTATTTCTTTGTGTACCACTATTACACCATTCACACAGTTGTGGTTGATATTGAGAATGCCCAAATGAAAAAATAACATGGTTGCAATGCTGTAGTGTTATGGTGCTGTGAGTATAACATGATGTGTGACTGAAATAAAATTATACAGCAGAAGGGCTGTAAATTTGAAGTTCTAGGACTGATTCATAGCCTAAGTAAGTGGGAATTCATTGACATTGCAGGGTTTGGATACTTAACTTATTGTTTTATTGGTCTGCCATACCATTTAGCAGCTTTGGGAATGGATTCTGTTGCACGAGATATTATCCAAACACTGTTAAAGCCACACCTGAAGTACTGTATCCAGTTCTAGGCTCCCCAATACAAGAAGGACATTGACATAGAGTCCAGTGAAGGACCACTATGATGATGAAGGGACTCGAACATCTCTCCTATGAGGAAAGGCTGAGAGAGCTGGAACTGTTCATCTAAGAGAAAAGAAGGCTCAGGGGGGATCATGCTAATGTGTATAAATACCTGAAGAGAGGGTGCAAAGAAGAGGGAGCCAGGTTCTTTTCAGTGGTGCCCAGTGACAGGACCAGAGGCAATGGGCACAAACTGAAACACAGGAGGTTTCTCCTGAACATGGGGAAACACTTTTTCACTGTGAGGGTGACCAAGCACTGGCACAGGTTTCCCAGGGATGTTGTGAGTCTCCATCCTTGGAGATATTCAAAAGCCATCTGGACACAGTGCTGGGCAACTGGCTCTAGATGGCCCTGCTTCTGCAGGGAAGTTGGACCAGATGACCTCCAACCTCAAATATTCCATGATTCTGTGAAACAGGGCTGCAAACTGGTGAATTTTTGAATGTTCAGAGCTTGCTTTATGGTGCTGGACTCTTGCAACAGTAGGAAATATGAGGGCTATGTTAGGTATCCATCTGAATTTATCTACTACAAGGGTTTTTCAAACACAAAGAAAATAAATGATTGCCTTATGTTAATGTGAGAATTAGTCTTATAACACTCTATGTGCAGTGGAAATTATACTTGTGCAAGTAGAAGTGTAAAGGATATAGCTGTGCTAACTAACATGCTAATTCCTCTTATGCCAGAAGAAACAAACTGAGTGAAAATTAAAGCTAAAATTAGAGACTTCACATGAATGAAAAACATTGCAAGAGTGGGGGGAGCCAGTGTTTCTAAGAACGATATGAAATAGAGAGAGCTGAAACTGAAGATAGCCCTTGCTTGAATTTGAATCTTATCATTCCTCTTTAATGAAGAGGTCTATTTCCAGTAGATTGATGCCATCGAGACCATTCTGTGGTAATAAGAAGATCTAACATGTGTCCTAGGAAGCATTGGTTGTATGTGTGAGATTTTATTCTGCGCCCTCCCCCCCCGCCTTCTACTCTTCTACCCATGAAGTACCTTAAATTACAAAGTATTAAGAGCAATCAGAAAGAGAAAAGCTTGTATGAGAGCCTGATACCACAGCTTTTTCAGGTCTCTCTTGAAGAGACTGAATATGGAAGGGAAGAGCAGGTGTTCATCTGAAATAAGGTCACCAACGAATAGAATACCAGACACAGTTTTACTAAAATTGGGTCTGACTCATTTTGGAACAGTATGTAACATTTTTTTCTCAAAAGGACCAGTCCTCAAAAGGATTTTTCTCCGAAGAGCTGGTTGGTCAGTCTGCTTTTAAAACATCATATAAAGAGACGAGGAGTTGAGAAGTGCTGTCATTAAGCCATTCAAGTTTTCATTATAAAACCTTTGCTCTTCCTTTCTTCATGAGAGTAGTGAAGGTTTGCTAGCATGATAAAATGATGCTCGAGTATTTTGTCTTTTCAGTTCTATTATATTCTGTTCTGCCAGTCTTCAGTCTATTGTATGCCTACAGAGCATTATAAATGTATCAGAATATAGTTTGTGGTTTGTCATCATCAAAACATAATGCAGCTGTGATTAGTACAATAAATGTTGAAAGCACTGAAACCCAGTAAATAATACTAAATCTTTAACAAAATTACAAATGAAGAATTTCTAGTTGTTTACAAAATGTAACCCTGTGTTTATTGTCACACACAGGCACAATGCTAAGCAATTTTTAACATGAACAGACCATAATGATCAGAGATTTAACAAAGAAGGATACATTAGGCTGCCTTTTAAAAGATAATTTCTTCTCTGTGCCTGTCTGAAAAGTATGCCTATTAATCAGTCAGACATTGTGAGTAACCTAAACATTGAGTTAAGTCGGGGAACAGAGAAAATACACTAGAGTATAGGAGGTAAAAGAGTTTCAACACCTTGTGGTACAGAAAAAATTGATTAGGAGGGTTTGGGGGTTCCAACTAAGCAAACAAGCTTCCTGTGTGGTCCTCTTTTTGAATTCTTATCACTCATATCTGCTGATGTCCTTTGCCAGCCTCTCATTCTTAATCCTTGTTCTCCGTTAAGTCCTTCAAGACACTTAGATTAGTTTTCTTGGTTTATTCTAGCCTGGTTAAGCTCAAATAGCTCTTTCTCGTGTGGATCTGGCTTATTATTTAGCTCTTGTGTTCACAGTTTTAATTTTTTAGATTGTCTTCTCTTTCAGAAGAATTGACTAGCACTATTTCAACAGAGCAAAAGCTACTGGAGCATCTCAAAGCAAGGTAGATAGTCTTTTTTTGCTCCATTTTGACAGTATCAGAAGATGTGTTATACAACTCTAAAAATCTTGGTGATATGGCTGATATCACCTTTACTGACATTACTTCTAGCTACTCTTGCTTTATTACTTGTTTCAAAATAGAAGACAACCTCCTATGAAGAACCTCAAAACTAGAACAATAGAGATGGAAGGGGATCCATGTCTGCATTATTCTGCAAATCCTAATAGAAGCGAAATACTAAAGTCCTTTGACATCTTGAAGAATTTTACATCGAGACCATTTTTACATTTCAATTTTACATTGATTTACATTTCACCCTCAATTTTGATGTTTTTAAAAGCATGGAAATTAGCTACTAATATGGTTATGCTATATCCTTGCATATTTTCAAGTTCTCTTGCTGCATGTTCAGTTACTGATAAATTATAGAGGAGATCATCCCAAGTATGATGTCATTTACTTCTGATTAGAAAATGCAGCCGTATGGTTCACACTTAGATAAAATTAATATTTGTATACTGTGCTAGGGAATTTTCTTGCTAGCACGTTGAAGAAATGTGTTGGTTTTATATAAAAGTCATTCATGAGCTTGATGACGAGATTCCTGATGCTACACATATATAAGATTAATTTGCATCACAAAATGCTAGAGACTGTTCTTATTAAGGAAGACAGTCCATTCTAGCTATTAAAATACCTAAAATGTTCTGTCTTAATTAAAATTCTTGAACTATTACTACCTTAACTGGTAATTAGTAAAATCCTTTATCAACTCCATTATCTATGTGAATGAACAAATGACAAACCAACAAATTCATGGCTTGTCTTTTAGAATATAAAAAATGGGAAAAGTGAGATGATATAACATTTGACTCTATTTGCATTTGTCTTTGAGAAGGTTGACTCAGAAGATGAAACTGGATTTGTCAAAAATCTTTTGTCTCTCATGGAATTCACTTAGAGCATAAAAATAATTTAACTTGAACCAAGGGTAAAATCTTAATCCATTGCAATAAATTATAGGGCTGCTTTGGCTTTAGAGATGACCACTAATTTATCCTGGTTGCCTACAGAAAGCATTTCTGAGAACCATGAATGTAAATGCCCCTAATTCACGTACATTGTGATGACAATCTAATCTGAAGTAATCTTGTAGTCCATATTATTTTCTTCACATACATATTTTGTACTTTGACATTTCCCTTAAATCTTTTTTTTTTTTTTTTTTTTTTGGAGTGGATCTTTGTGGCTTCCTAACAATCTTAAGGAGTTTTATTATGAACTTGCTGTAGAATTTAAAGCATGATTTAGTTTCTTAAATTCTTCTATTTATCTTTGCCTGTGTGTTTCCGTTAGTCACGTCCTCAGCCTGGATTCTCTGTCGAGTCTATGGATGTTGGTTTCACTGTTGGAGCTATGAACAGGAGATATGGTCTGTTTCGTTACAAAAAGCACTCAGCTGTATGGCAAAATCTGTGGTTATTATTTAGAATTAACAATGTTGGAAATGCAGTGCTTCTTTTTTTCAGTACTTATTTTGGTTCTGTTTGAAGGCACTGGGCCAAAATCAGGAACAATATGGAAAGCTATAATTCTATTGATGCTGGTATATTCAATCCTCTAACTCTGAGGCTAAATTGGCCCGTTGCCTATGCATTTTAACTTTCAGAGGATCTGATCCCAGAGCAATGGACATAGAAAGCATTTGCCTGTCAGTCTTTTTCAATTACTTGAGAGTCAGTATGGTATATTCCTCTATAGCTGTAATTATAGTTCTCAAGGGATAGTCAAGACACAGAGCTTTCCTTTCAGACAATGCTTGTTGCCTCAGGGGGGAACAATAAACATGCAGATATTCTTAGACAGCCACTGCCACTCACAATAGCTGTTCCTAGATGTATAGGATCATAATGTTGAGGAATTGTGTGGTTTGTTGTAAGGCTTTTTTTATATAGTTGCCAGCAGCCTCAAACTGCAAACTAGTCCAAAGACTGTATTCATTTATTAAACTTCATCTAAGCTAGTATCAATAGCCCATTGAAATGCTAGAGAGAGTTGTATAATAAACTCACAAATATGCATACATTGCACAATTAATTTCAAAGTTAGCCTTATCTGCCTGGCATTTCTCTTTAGATAAACACTTTTAGACTGGTAGGTCTAGAATGAAGGTGAGAAATGGAATCTGCTGAGGGTTGCCGCCTTCTGGGTCAGAACTTGCCCACGCACTGGGAAGAGCATAGGCAAAGCCACCCAAATGCTGATAGTCCTCCGGTGCCTTCCTGCATTCTTATTGAGGATCAGCCAAATTTGCTTATAATTGACTAGAAGCAAATGCTGGAACATCTTAGCACAAAGAATCGTGGGCTCTGTCCTCATCAATTACAGCTGAGCACAGAAACAAAAGACTCGGCTATTAATGGAATCGCTTTGCTATAGGATGCTTGGATGCAGGCAAGGTGGGCCTGGATGCTCGGTCTTGGGTGCCAGTCCATCAGCTCACTGCCTAGCACAGATAAGACCTTGGTGCCAGAATTAGCTGCCCTCTTCCTCTCCCTCTGCATGTGACAGTATGACCTGGCTACAGGAATCAGAGATAGAAATGGAAATGGTCTGTCATTCCTTGTCATAGGCAACTGCTGTTCAGAAAGGAGAAAAAAGGGTTCTAAAGTGGAGGCAAAAGTGCATTCCTATTATAAATGTCATTTATTTAAATACCAGGATCACTGAAAGGGTATTTTATTCATTTTCTTGCTTTTGAAAAATTAAAGGAATATGTCTGAGAGTTTCACCTCAATGATCACAGTACAGAAAGAGCGGAAACAGGTCAGCTGTTAGTTGTCAGTTTTCCCACTACTTTATAGTTCAGAAAATGAAGCTCTGTGATTTACCATTTGTGTTGTTTATTGCTTTCATCCACTTTTGGAAAATCTATTTTAAAAAAAAAATTACTGCTAAAACCTCAGAATCCTTATTTGTGTTAGAATGTAAGTAAATTAGCAGAATTCATAATGAAATTGTTCTGAAAGTACTTCAAGTTCTGTTGCTAATCCATTCTTTCAGACAGTACAATGATTATTGGTGCCATGGATTCTTTATCCAGTACATTTTAGTTACAGTCTTTGTTCTTGTAATAAACATAAGAATCTGATGGGCTGATTATTTGTGTTGTGTTAGGTGAAAATTACTAAACGGATGACAAAATTTTTCAGAGCTGTGTTTGAATAGGTTTGGACTCCCTTCATAGGAGCCTACACCTTTTCCATTCACAGAATTCCCACAGAAGCAGTGATCCTAGCAACTTTACCTCCTTAAAAATACTTGAATGACTCTCTTTTCAGGTTTGTCCTAAGATTTTACTATGATAAGCCAAGCCTCTGTGTGACTGGAGTGAAGGAAGAGTGAAAGGTCTCTTGCATCTTTTCTTCGAAGCAGTACATCTTCCTCTTCATGTGACTTTATGTGTACGCCTTTGTGTGCAGGGCAGAAATGGTTTGAGGATGAATGCATGCTGGCAAAGGAAAGACGGATTGTCTGGAGGCCCCGTGTGGCCTACATTTATAAAGATGATGACAAAAATGAGGACAGATGTGAAAAAAAGGTTCAGGTATTTTTAGGGACATATAATTGCTCCACTCACTCCTTCTGCGGGTATCTGTGAATGAAGAGGTGGAGGATTAGGTTTTGAATATTCAGTATTGCAATTATTCTACTGTAAACTCTCATCTGTGGGTTGTCCACTGTTCTGCTGAAACAAAAGAGGAAAGGGAAGAAGAAGTAGTTAGAGGTCTGCTGTGAAAAAACAATGAGCAGAAAGTAGTTCTCCAAATCTAGATATTTAGTGCTGCATTAAACATCCTTGTTTGGACGATGACCTTTGGAACAGGTGAGGTTATTGTGGTCCATAGCTGAAAGGCAAGGGAAATCAGATTAGGAGCTCCTAAAAGAAATAAAAATATTTGTCATCAAAATTCACCTGCCTTGTCTAAACCCAGAAGATAAATTAAATCAGTCCTGTCTGTCAGAAACATAGTGGATGGATTTAAGGTTAATTATTCTTAATTTGTGACACATTTTTAACTGCTGAGGACAGGTTTTTAGTTAATAACAGCATAATAACCTTGCTTTCAAAGATTTCACCTCCACATCAGGCAAATCACTAGAGAATAGATGAATGTGCAGTGAGAAAGAAACTTGGCTTATTATACTCATTGTTTATGAATTGGTCAGAGTAACCAGACGAACATCTCATACTCTTTAAATGGAGACTGACAGTTGCTTCTCTTATTATTTAACTGTAAGTGCCTGCAAGGTTCAGGAGCCTTAGTGAATGTACACAGTTTAAGTCCCATTTCAGAAGCTAAATCCTTAAAATCAGTTCACGTTTTTTATATCAGGGAGAGATGAGCGCTGGCTGACAGTAAAATTGAGAGACAAAGAAGTTTCTCAGAGTTACTTTGTAAAGTATTTATCAGCTCCCATGGAACTAAAATACATAGAACTTGCACTAAATGCTTCCTTTGTTTTTGAATACCAATTTAAAATGTCTGGTAAGAAAAATGAAAAAAAATCTTTTCAGATCAACAGAATTTTTAAGTTTTGGTAGATATTAGTTTTGATTATGGGATTTTTCAAATGTTTTTTAATAATTTTCAATATTAAAATTAAATTTTGAAATTATATTGTGAATGCATATCATTTAGATAACACCAGAACTAAAAATAGTTGCCCAGCCCTTTTGCTTAATAGGGAATTTTTGTTTTGTTGCATTCATTTGCGCTTATCCTTCAAGGATTATTGAATGTTTCAGTGCTGTAAAGCTGTATTTTTCCCCACCTCTCGCTTTCCTAAACTGTGTTCTTGAACCGGTTTCAATCAGTGTGCATAACTAACTTCCTTCACTTTGGTACAAATAATATAAACTGCTGGAGCCTTTCCTCACCAAGCTGTGTAACTGCCTGCCTTCTCTTCACATTTATCTGATTGTACATATTGCTTTACCCAGAAAATACCTGCTTTATATGCTTATCTTCTCAAATATATTTTTGTTTTGTCTTCCTGACTCTTAAGCCACATATATATTTTCTTTTTCAGAAATCGTCTCCCAGAGAGAACTAGTTTCTTTAAGGGTTGCCCCTTTCAAGGTGACCTGCTGTAGACAGACCCAGCGACTTTAATTTGTCTTTACTTTCCTCGGGCAAAGCAGAGATCACAACTCAGTAGTCTGCTGGCAAGAAAAACAAACAGTGACAACCCCAAGCACTCCAGACTTCTCAGAGAGCATTCAGTGTATAAAAATAACCAAGTTCATATTTATTTTGTTTGCCTTTTGGTTTCAGAACACTTTGAGTCCACCTGGGTGATATTTTCAAACTCTTCCCTTCAACTAGGGAGCTGCTTGTATATTTTATTTACAAGCCACATGGCCTTCTTCCCTCAAAATGCTCATGCATTCTTATGAAAAAGAGCCAAAAAGCACAGAAGAGGCTACAAAATATATGATAAATCCTGAAAGATGATCCAAAGCAAATTTGAAATGTACAACTTCCCTTGGCCTGACTATTCCTTCCCTTTATTGAGGAGGAAGAAAAAAAGACGGGGGCGTATTTGAAGTCCTTCAGTTGGTTATTTTATTCTTACTTCTGCAACAGCAAAGGTGAGACAAAGGGGAATTTATCACAATGAATAATCTGTTGCTACAAGAGGAAGCTTCACTTAGTTCAATCAGTCTCATATACAAAACAGAAATTGAAGTTCCCCTGTGCAGATATTGTTTATCCTCATTGTGTGTCTTCTTTTTTTTTTTTTCACTTACGTGACGTCAGAATTGAGCCTGACATAAATAAACTCTGTGTGTGTGAGGATAGTGTTATAGAGGGTCACAATATGCTTATTTTAAATGGAAGAAAACTGTAGAAAAAAGACTGTTTACTGTCCCATTGCAGGTACAACTGAAGCTGAGAGAGTTGCAGCAATGCTACCTCTGCCCTTGCAGGATGGCAGCAGCGGTGGCGACACTAGAGAAAAGCAAAATTTGAAATCTCTTCAGACAGCAGAGACTATGAAAGCCAGCTTGCATAACAGGATGGAAATGTACAGACATTTCAAGGTGTACAGCCCTCTAGTGTTTTAAGATCCAATACTGTGAATAGTGGGGCCCAACAGCTTTTCTCCAGCTAAGGGAGCTTTCTGCTGTGCCAAACAACTTTTGCATTTCTGTTATTAGCTGAAGTGTAGCAATGAAGAGACCTGATTCAAGTAAATTACTCACGCATCAGCTGCTTGAATGTACGTTACTTTTATGGAACAAGTTAACAAGTTCCAGCAGCTTTTTTAATCAATGCAGCAGCTCACTGCAGAAGACATACTTTGTGCAGACCGATTTTGTCATTTATTCTGCCAGTTCCATAGTTGCCAGATATGGTATATCACATAAGATCTTTTTATATTATGATGCTTTGCTATAATCCTGAATATCATTGAATTTCATTCGAAGCAATAGAATTGTGCCCTTTTACTTTCAATATGGATTTGACCCATTGATCTAATTTGGTCCTTTCTATTTCATCAGACACTTCATATACCAACTTTCTGAGGCAAAATGTTTCCATAGAAGTGCCTCCACACACATTATGGAAACTTAACTCAAAAAAAAAAACCCAAAACCAAACAAAACCCAACAAAAAACCTACCACCGCCACAAACCCCACACAATACGGAATTTTACCTATGTAAAATCCACAAGATGAAAACATTAAAACAGTTAAGGAGACTGACATGACACATTTTCTTCTTCTGCCTCAGAACGGAAAGAACACATTCTCAGGGAAGAGTCTTTGGCTCTGAATGTGGTATTTAAAGCATTGTATACAGTTAGGGTATTATGTGCTTTAAAAAAAACCTGAACTAAAAAATAAACAAAAGAGTATTTATAGGTATCAAATTAAAGAATTATAATGTAATGCAAATTCACAAGTAGCGAAAAATACGTGTAATTACCTAAATACACACAGAGAGATAATAATCTCCTGTGTTTAAAAAAAATCCTTTGGAAGCTTTGTCTTTGTAGAACAACTTCGGGTTCCTGATTTTGAAAGGGTTTTTTACTTATATTAGCAAAGTGGTGCATCCATAGCCACTGTGGTTGTCTCATATAGCACAGTAACAGGGGACATATAACAAGGTCTATATGACAAAAATTTGATAAACTAATACATTAAGACTCCTTTGTTTCCAACACTTATTTGTAAATCTGTTGAAAACTGTTATACATCATATTACTGTGAGTGAAAAAGAGGTGCTGAAGATGCCAGAAAGAGAAAAATAAAGCAGCTTTGATTTTCCTCTAAGTTGAGCTAAGAAACCAGAACCCTCTCAAGTTCCCAAGTGTGTCTGTGTGTGTTGGCTCTGTGTGTGGGGTGTTTTATCTGTGATGTTGGTAACCTAATGGCAAGCATCATAAAAGCTGTACCAAAAAAAAAAAAAAAAAAAGAAAAAGAGATGTTGGCACAGCATATGCAGTCACCCAGAGCAACAGAGGGGATTGTTCTAGGAGAAGTGACAAAGTTTCTCCTGGTATATACTGGTTTGTCACTTCCCTTGGGAAATAAATACGTCAATCCATTTGCCGCTTTATGTGTAATAAAACACCCTTCCAGCCAAAGAAACAAATAAATGCTTCCCTCCTCCTTCCCTCTCCAGATAATAAGCAAAACTGAAGTCAAACTCACTTCTCATCTCCCAGCAATCCCCCAAATAAGAAGCTGTGTCCTGCACTTTGATTCAGTTAAAAACTACCCTCCATTCCTCTATTCAGTAATGTCAAACCTAAGCTTGCGGGAGAAGGATTTTGAGTGAGGGTGTTTTTGACGTGGGTACAGTTTATTTTGATTTTAGATGCAAAGTAATGAAAAATCAGGCGCAGTGAATCTGAAGTCAGTGTGTGACCTGCCTGTGTGGGTTTGCACCTCTGCGTGTGCAGTCCATACAACAGGGTGCAGTCACACACGAGCAAATGGCTTATTCATTGAGTACTCACTGCAGCGAGCACTCCTCGAGTGTCCAGCAGAGCTAAAAATTCAACTTTATATTCTGACGTGATCCTCTGTAGTGGAGACTACTACAGAGCCGGAGTGACAGCGCCCTTTGCTTGGTCTAGGCCATCTGTCTCTTGGACTTTATTATTTCTGGCATGGAGGCATTTAAGCAAAGATGGTTGTGACTTTCTCAGCATTGCCACGTTGAGTTTCCATCTGTTTTATTCCTGTACAAGAACACATATTAGTGCTGCCCCAATGAATATACGTAACTGTGAGTTCAGACTGGTTCTTTGGGTGTGCTTTATGGGAAGTGTCCAGCTGTGCTGGAGTGCTTTAGGTTACCTCTGCTAGATCATTTCCATATTGCTCTGTTTAAGGAAACCTTTGATGGAATTTGGTGTATGCAACTTCAGTAAACACAGTAACTTTTTTGTATTTTTTTATTTCTGGGGAGTTTCACAGTCCTTGGCAATGCTAAAAAAAAAGTACGTAATAAAAAATTAGTCTAAAAAATTGTATTCTCTATAAAACATTTGTTATGAAGGATCAATCTGAGCTTCAAAACATTTTGTTGTATGCTTAGATTAAAAAAAAAAAAAGGCTGGAAGGGGAGAGAACTGTTCTGTCTACTGCCAATCATTTATTCTTATGTTTCCTTTTGGTTATTCTTTTTTGTCAGTTACTTCTGTTCCTTTTTGGAAATTTAGTTCAGTTAATTTTTGAAAGTAAAGATAGGGAAAAAAAATTATAAACATCTGTTATATTCAGGAGATAAATTTTGCCTTTCCGGTTATGACTTGTTATTTGACAGTGTCTTAGTTCAGAGTGTCGCATCTTGAAAGCTCTACAGTCATTTTAGACCTTTGAAATCTCTTCATGAATACTTAATTCTGCATTTGTAGGAGAAGAGTCTGTGCTGGAGAGATCTGCAGTACCATTCAATCTGTTGCCACTAGCTCTCAGCGCAGATTGTGCAAGGCTGCGGAATAAATTAGTATTATTTTGAAACACCGTTTGTCCAGTGGAATGTCACCGCTTCAGATCCTCGCGTGGAGCATACGAAATAGCACCAGATGCAGACAGTGATGTATGTTCCAGTGTGGTTCTCCCAATTACCGTCATTGAGCTCTCTTGCCTGCATTGATGTTTTGTGAGAAGAACAGAGAACAGCCCTGGTTCCTGAATGTATGTGTGTGATGGATGGCATTTATTTTTGTTTCTTTGTTCCTCTAAAAAGGGAGTGACTAGGTAGGAGGGCGGTAGCTTTATTTTCTTGTGTAGGTGAGATCCCAGAGTAGAAAGTAGAGAGTGTGTGGCAGCTAAGCAGGAGCCTGTAGCATGGGCTGAGGGCAGGGAGCTGGTGAAAAGAGCAGGGAGCAGATGTGCTGCAGAAGTGCAGAGGTGATGGAAAGAAAACTTTTGAGGCACCTAGAGCGTACTGCACAGAGTGTGCTGCAACCCAGATCGAGTGATTTAGTCTGAAATCAAGCCTAGAGAGAAGGAGTTGCTTTCAAATATATGATTTTGGATACACTGAAGGGAACTTTCTTTAAAATCCGATTTTATTTCTGTTGCTTTACTTAGTGGATTCTGAGTTTTCCTCGTTGAAGAATATTTGGTCTAGTGTTAGTTCAAATACAAACTTACTTTAAAGATTAAGTACCTGCTGGATTTTTTCAGATACTCCTCATACTGAAAGGGAGTACCATTTCAATATAAGGGAGTATTTCAAAGGTCTAGCTGCCTTTGGCTGTTGTCACAACAGATTGAGTTTTTCAGATCAGAAATGCATATTTATTTTTTGAAACAACCTCCCTGAATTACTTGCTCTAAAAATTGATTCTGTAATCATTGAGCTATCAGTGAGAGGCAGATGTAAGTCAAGAATGGTCAAGAATGGCATAGCCTCTGCCCTTGATTTCCGCCCTCCCCCGCCCCCCCCGCCCCCTTCCTTTTGCTTTTAGACTATTTAGTTAGTCTAACCTATTTAGACTTTTTCCAAAAGAAAAAAAAAAAACACACCAAAACAAAACACCACAAAAAACACCCAAAACCTAGTTAGAATACAAGGTGTTGCCCTTTAAGCCTGTTAGAAGTAGTATCTTGAAGACCCTAATCTGCTTCTGGAAACTGTAAAAATAAGCAGTAAGAAGAAGAAGAAAAAAGTTATTACATTTTGTCTTTTTCATAACTTCCAACAGAATTAACTTGTTTGAGCTACCCATGTATGGCATCCTTAATGGCCTGAATGCCATGCTGTTTAGACAAACCAGACCCCACTATAAAAACAATTCAATTAGACATGACACTTAACCACTTTACCCTTAAGTGTAAATTGATATGTGAACTAAACTCAGTGGAATTTTCCCACTGAGCTCAGTTAGGCTGGAATAGATAAAATGTTACTGGTTTGTGTACACATCTTAAAAGTGAGGGGGTTTGACACATGCTGCAGCAATTCTGGCAAACGTTCCCTCTCACCCTCTTTCTTACTATTGAGTTTCCTGAGGGTCCTAATTAATAAAGTTAGTAAGAAAAGCAGTCACAGTCTATTGGCTTCCCTAATGGACTTTCATTAGAAGGGAGGCCAACTTGTTGCCTGTTTCTGATAGTCAGTTTATTGGCCACAATATCTGGTTTGGATCTGAAACCTTTATTTTCTCTCATGATTTCTGTAATAATAAATTCCTTGCCAGACAACTCCATTTTCTAGATTTCATACTGAGTTAGCCTCTCTACAATGATGGCTTTTTGGGGGGGGAAAAGTTAGAGGGCTTTGTGGCCACAAATCCTCCCTTGGGTCACAACCAAACAGCTAGCTTCTTAGCCAGAACACCTGAGAGACACAGAAAGCAATATATTTACACAAAATACTGGCTATACATACCTATAAAATAGCAGCTAATCAGCAGAGCTCAAGTATAACCTTGGAGTTGGCTCTGTAAGAAACGCTTGTTTAAAACCTCTCAGTGATTAACAAATAATAAATACTTATTTCTTACTTTGGCATTTGCTTGAGTAGATTTAAAAGCTGTTCAGGGGAGGTAACCTTGACTTTACAGATGCGAAGAGAAGGACGCAGCTCTTCTAACTTCGCTGAGCAAACCAATAGCAAAGTTACAATTAGAAATTCAGGCCTCCAGGCTGGCTGTCAGGGCCGTCTATGCTAGGTCCCACTTACAGTCAATAATACAAAATGAAAGTTGTCTCAGTGCCTATTCTAGATGGACTATTATTAGTGTCGTGTATTTACAGAGGTTTGTATCCTTTGACATTTACACACAGGCATCACAGTTTGTAATAGGTACACAATGTAACACCAGCAACACTAAACTAAATGCAAAGTGCCTAGAAATTAATGGGGTTTATGGCAAAGATGCTTGGGTGGCAGACTTTGGCTCTTGTTCTTGCTTTGTTAACCATTAAAAGAGGGGAAAAAGAAACCAGTGTGGAAGAAAGCAGAAAATTGGCAGTAATCAATAAGGATAAAGAGCAATCACCAGAAATTCTGGAGGAGCATGAGTAGACCTCTGGGAGCATGAGGGAAGAAGAAGTCAGAAATTTAAGTGGTCGCAGGGAGAGGGGAAGTACTGTGAACCGGAGTAGCCATTTTCCCATGGTGAAGGTTTTCCATGCCAATTTTAACTTAATCAATGCTAAATTTAAGTACAGGGCCAGAAGAGTGCACATCAGGGCATTGCCGCCCCAAAACCAGGCGGTGAGGAAGTGGCCACTAGCAGATGGGACAAGACAGTGGATTTTAATCTTGTAGTCAGGCTGAACGTGAATCGAACAAGTCAGATTCAGAGTACTGGGCGCAACACAGCACGCAGCCAATTGCCGGCAGCCCCCTGGGCTGCATCTCTCGAGAGGAAGATCAAGCACTCAGCAGTGGAAGGGAGAGATGATTTACTATGGGAGGCTTAAAACTGTATTCAATTTAGCCTCCGTTTAACCTCCAGGACCTTTGTGAAGACAAGATACACAGAAAGTAAGGAGTGAACAAAGAGAGATGGGAAAGGAAGGATAACTGAGTCGAAAGCGGATACAGGAGAAAATGACTAGGACATGAGAAAGGATGAAGTGGAGGAAGGATGGCACAAGGGACAGAGGGGACCATCTTGTGCTAGGGGAGAAATGTGGAAGAAGTTTCCTAAAAGACAGTTTTCCACCCAGCAGTACCTAAGGCCTGCAGTAAAGATTTCATTATTCACACTACTTTAAGTACTACGTACTAAAGCATACATACTTTTAGCATCCGGGCTTGAGCCTGCCCGGCTGCACAGTGTCCATGTGGTGAGTAGGGGGTTGAAGGTGGGTGCCCCCCGGCACCTCGTCTCTCCCCGCTGTAGGGCAGCTTGTACCGGGCTGCAGGCACAGAGTGGGGGAGATGTGACCACAGCTGGAGCAGGGCTGTGAACCATGTGGGGACCAGGGCTTGGGGTGTGCTCTGTGCTGGAGCGGCAGCACGTCATGGCTCTCGCAGCGGTGGGCACTTCTCAAAAGTACCTTTCAGAACCAGAAAGGGAGCAAAAATGGCTGCTAGGTGAGTGAGGCTGTTCATACCTCTGCTCCATCCTTTCTCCTAGCTCAGAAGCTGTCATATTTTTAACCATCTTCATTATTTTGCTGCTTTCCTCTGGATGGTCTTTTTTTTTTTTTTAATTCTTCTTTTTGAGAAAAGACAAGAACAAGAACATAGACTATTTAAGGTCACTGTATTTAAAGGCTTTATTTTCATTATTGTTCTCTCTTTTAGTACTCTTGAATTCTTCAGGTCTTAATAATATTATTGGGCTTTTGGACTACTGTTGTACATGGAGCAAATGGTTTTATTGAACTGTCCAAAACACTTTCCACATCTTTTTCTCTGAATAGGTGCACTTAATTTAGAACCCATTTGTACATAAGGACAATTCACATTATTTCATCCAGTGTGTATGGCCTCTTGTCTACACTGAATTTTATCTGTTGAGTTTTTTAAACGCTTAACTTTGTTCAGCTTTTCTGAAGTTCTCCCCAGCATTCTCTAATCTTGAGTAACCTGCGTCACTTTGAATGTGAGTTTTAAAGGTTCCATTAATACTTTAAATGGTTTTTAATTTTTTGTTTTGTTTTGGGATTGGCAAGGCAGTATCAGAGGTACATTGAGAATACCTTTGTTCAGCAGAGCAGCAGTAATTGCTTCTGTCTCTTGTAGTTTGAAGAAAGTGAAATAAAGTGAAAATACCCATTCATAACAAGAAAATGTAAAGTCAAATAGGCACAAAGTTTTAAATATTTAATTTTCCACATTATAAAGCAGACTCTTCTTCTCTGCCTTCCCATAAATGCAGAAATGGATAGGATTAATTAAACATTAAACCATTATTCTTCCTAAAAGAAAAGTCCTTGCTGGTCATGTTTGATATAATATATTCCCAAGGTGATCTTTCCTCCATCTGAAGTTTCCCCATCATTGGTTTAAAAAATAATTAATAATAAAGAAATAAATATTTTGTTATCATCTTGCTCTTATCTTTTTACTGGAGGAGAAAGGGATATTATTTGGTAAATCTTCCTTTAATTAAATAATTGACTGGAGGACTGATTCCATAATGGAAATGCTGTGTGACACTCAGTACAGGCAGTGATTTAGAAATGAGACAGTGAGTCTGTGGAAGGAAAAGGGTTTCTAGGTCCTTAGGCTCTAGGGAAGAAGCATATTTACTTTCTAGACTGTTTGCCTTCTAGAAAAGGAGGAGGAGCAGGAATGAAACCAACAGAATAGGGCCACTAGCATTTTTAGCTAATGATATGCAGTGTCAAGAAGGTGCTATTTGTATCTGTGAGATATTGCTATGGGCTGACAGAATAAGAAAACAAGAAACATATGAAGTAAACTCAAGAAAGCAAAAATATGCCATCCAGGAAGAAAATAAACCAAAGAAATCCTTTTTTTTTGGGTATAAAAGTAAGTCATGCTTGCTTAAATTACTTATGGATTGTATTTTGCAACCATGAGCATAACTATTGCATCGGCTGTATCCTGTATTCTTTAATTTATCTTTGTTACTTTGCAGAGAGTGCTTAGGCTAAATGGATAGTTCTGGTCTACATTTTAACCATAACAGCACTGAATAAAAATGATACTTACTAACATATTTACACAAATTAATGGGAAAAAAAAAAAGTCTTTATAGACATACAAAATTAGGGGGGGGTGGTGGTTAGGGAAGGAGATATGTCCATGTAATATGTTTCCTGATGTGATATTGGTAAATAATGAATTGTCAGGAACCCTCTGGAGCTAGGGATATAGGTAACTTTAAGAAGCAGAGCATTTACTTACTTCCTTTATTACTCCATGTAAGCTCCGAGGACTTCCACAGATCCTTTAGCTCAGACTTCACCTACCCTCTTTTGAGCAGTAACTCTACAATTTGTAGCACTTTCTTTTAATCTCTCAGTGGTATATTTACTGTCTTAGATCATGTGTTAACAGCACAGTGAGTCCCAGAGGAGGAAATGAGAGACCTAGCATTACTCAGATGTATAAAACCTTCTCTCAGGCGACATCCACCAGTATCTTTCTGAAATGAAACCAAAGGAAGAGTGGACAAATGATACAAACTTGGGGTGCAAATGTCAGTGGGAGAGGAATTGAAAAGGAGATAGTGGCCCAATCGCTACTGTGACTACAAGAATTCAATCTAAGGTAGGGTCTTTATAGCTCCCAACTGCCATAACTTTGATTAACCTTGCAGTGTTTCAGCACAGGGTCATGCTATCCCGTTGACACTTTTCCTTTGAGATGTCAGTCACATTTCAATAACTTTCCAGTGTGGGCTTGTAAGTCCTGTCTCTTCATTGACTTTGAATGAGGCAGGTTGCTTATGAATGCAGCTTGAAGTGTCACTCAGATATTCTTGCATTGTGTTATCTTTGATTGACGTGTCTGGAGTGGTGGAAAATTCAGGGTACCTAACTGCCCCTGTTTAGACAGTGAGGACCCTCCATTTTTTTTTATTTTTATTTTTTATTCCTGAGACTCTCTCACCCTTCTGATGATAATGAGATTTGGTGCTGCTTTTTTCTTTACACTATTAACAGGCACACGAGAGTCCTATCCTGCAGATGTAGCATCTTAGCATTTCTGTCTGGAGTTTAGGTTCTCACAGCATGAGAAGCATAAGCTCCACTAATGGAAGATAATACGCTAATCATAGCAGAGAAAGCACCGGTTCAGGAAGGGGCATGAAAGAAATTCCTATCGGTTTAGCCTTCAAGATAGCTTTTAGTTTATGTCTGGCTTGTGTAATACCTAAGGGTTAGGCCCAAAGCCATTTAAAAAGGGCCAGGAAGAAGGAAGGAAAGGCATTTCTAGTTCTTCAATGTTTATTATTAGCAACATAGACTGTAGCTGCTTTTGTGAAAGTTTTGCTATGTAGTAGAAGGCTGTGTCCCAGAACAGTGCTTGTTCCAAGGCTGTGTTATTCAATAAGCTGATTTATAACATATGACTCCAGTTATAATCCAAGAGTTGCTCCATTTATTTTAAACAAAATAAATATTTCTCTGCTGTAGCCACTTGAGGTTTATAATCTTGTTTTCAGGAGTGCCCTGGCTCACATAAACAGACTTAGCCCCCTTCCAGTGCAAACAGAAAGTGCAGGGTCCGTGGTGGAGGAGGGGAGAATTCTGTAATATAAAATAGTTCATATCCTTTTCATAGTGTTTCATAAATCTGGTTCCCAGGCAGTGGAGGAAAATGAGTAAGAAGCATTTTTGGTTTTTTCAAGCTACTACTATAGTTTTTTTTGCTCAGCTGAATGGAAAGAAATGTGCAAAACTAGGTAGTGCTGGAAACTAGATGTAAAACAATAGCAAACAAAAAAACTCTTTTAACAAGCATAATCTGTTGTCAGTGAAAGGCGAAGACATCATTAAATTCACAACAGTGCTTATTTTTCTAATGTAAGTTGTGGAGGAAGCAGTCATGCTGAGATGTGAAAAAGGAAGCAAAGGCTGTATCCTAAGCATTGCTATGCCAAACTCTCGCAAGCATGTCCATCTCCCAGGCTGAACCTTGACTAGATCTGTAGCCACCCATGTAGCGCACAGGGAGAGTGCCGCGTCTGGGGTGGAATCCACAAAATTTACTGCGATGAGGAAAAAGCTATTTAAGCAAGCTAATAGCAGGGAGAAGGGGGTGTCTTATGGATTATCATGAATGGTTTCTGCAGCAGGAATGAAACATACCCCATGGTGTAGCTCTGATGGCTACAGCACTTTACTTAGCAACAGGAGTTGGTTTATTCTTGAAAGACAATTGAACTGTATCCTCTCACGTGTTACATCAGGGCTTGAATTACTAGGTAATTGGGACCTATGGTTCTTCCTGCAGCCAGGTTTTATTTTTCAAATGGTACTTACAGTGGCACTCTGTATAGACCTC
Organism: Numenius arquata; assembly: GCF_964106895.1. Lineage (NCBI taxonomy): Eukaryota > Metazoa > Chordata > Aves > Charadriiformes > Scolopacidae > Numenius > Numenius arquata. The sequence continues at coordinate 99,854,783 of NC_133576.1, forward strand.
AATCTGCTACAGGTGCTTGAGAGTGCCTGTAAGATCAAGCCCTCAGGAAAAAGGAGGCAGAAGAACATCTAGCTTATTGATCCTGATGGGGCTTAAGTCTGCTCTGCGTGTGAAACTGTTGAGCTCTGTCGAAACCGACACTCTTTCCTGTGTCTTCAGAAGCAGAACATTAAATGTGTGAAAATACTCAGTCTATGAAGTGTGGTGGGTTGATCTTGGCCAGATGCCAGATGCCCAGCCAGCAGCTAACTCCTTGGCAGGACAGAGGGAAAATAAGATAAAAAAGCTCATGGGTCAATGTAAAGACAGGGAGATAGCTTACCAATTACCGTCACAGGCAAAACAGACTCAACTGGGAGAAAACAAATTTGATTTATTGCCAGTTAACATAGAATTGGATGGTGAAAAACAAAGACAAATTAAAACACCTTCCCTCTCCCTCGTCCCCCCACCCCACCCCGGCAGTGCAGGAGGATGCGGAATGGGGGGTTAGGGCCAGTCCGTAACAGCTCTTCTCTGCAGCTCCTTCCTCCTCACGTTTTTCCCCTGCTCCAGCATGGATCCATCCCATGGGTGTGCAGTCCTTCACGTAAACTTGCACTGGCACGAGGTCCTCCACAGGCTGCAGTGTGGATATCTGCTCAGATGTGGCGTCCGTGGCCTGAAGGGGGGGGGAAGCTCTGCTCAGGTGCCTGGAGTACCTCCTCTTCCTCCTTCTCCTGTCACCTTGGTGTGGGCAGGCCTGTTTCTCTCACTTTTTTGCCTCACACCTTTACTGCCTGTGCAGAATTTTGCCCTTCCTGAAAGCTGTTTTCCACTGAGGCTCCGCCATCTTGGCTGCGGGGCCCAGCCGTGCCCTGCGGTGGGTGGGTTGGAGCCGGCTGGAACCGGTTGTGTCTGGCTCGGGGCAGCCCCGGCCTCTCCTCACAGAGGCAGCCCCTGCAGCCCCTCAACACCAAAGCCTTGCCACATCCACCCGACACACCAAGATCCGGCACCTGAGGAAGGTAGGTGGGTTGACAGATACTGTAGAAATTGTGTTTTCAGGATTGTTACTTCATCTTAACTACCTGTGGAAAATTGTCCAAGTTCTGTTTTGGGGTCCAGAGGTTGCCAGCCTGGATTTGTAAGAAATAAGGAGACGCTACTTTGATTAATTTGCCTGTAGCTTACTATAAAATGTTGGAATAATCATTTAACAATTCCGCTCAAAAGTTTCTCTTCCCTTTCTCTCTCTATTTTGTCTAATACTAATCACCAAAAGTTTATACATCTTAATTAACATTTGCAGAAGCTTTGAGAACTTTGGCAGTTCCAGTAAGTTCAAATTTGTGCAAAACCTCGTGCTTTGATTGGGAATTCCACCTTCTTCTAAAACACATTGCAAGCAGATGTTATGTTTTATTATGTGTCACTTAATGGTACCAAGATTAACCTTAGTATGCTTTCCTTATGGCTTACACACACAGAAAAGGAAAACTGGTCTATGAAAATGTAACAGGTACATACAGACATTAGTCCATCATCTGGCTTGGAATCATGATTTTAAGTGAAAAGCAGATAGATGCATTCACAAATACCTAAGATGCCCTTGCTATTAATTATTTTTTATGATGATTTCATTTCCATGAGTAGTTATTTGTGTTTCTTAATACTCTGATACCTCTTTAAACGTTTTGGGAAATAATTTTAGCATATTTTCCTTGCAAGTAGTTTCTTTTGATTTTTATTCATTTATTTTTATATAACACATATCAAATAATCATGCAAAAATTTTCTATATATGCCTATGTGTCTATTTGATGCATTTAGTACAATATGCGTAATACAATAAAAGCATTCTTTCAGCAGCAACATAGGAGCTAATATGCTCAAGAAGAGACCTTTCTAAAACATACTAAACCTCCATGTGATACTGACTTCATTCTTCATTCCCCTGTCTTGAAATGTGGCACAGCAATAAGAAAAAAAGAAAGAAAAAAAGTATTTCCCAGTGGACAACCATGAGCAAAAAGACAGAAAGCTGTGACATGACTTGAGATATCACATCAGGGGCCTTTGTCTAACTGCTGAGGTCTGTGTATTACCACAATAAATGGCAATGGAAAGTCTTTTAGTTATCTTTCGAAAAGAGGTGTTCAGGAGCAATTTTCTAATGTTGCCATCTAATTTGTGCTTTAATATTCGATGCCTACTGAACTATTTTTCCTGGCCTAAGTGCCTGTATTTTTATGCAGTTACTGAAGAGATTTAAGGAGTGTAAGCAGGCAGGATCTCTCTGTAAGCCTGTGAAGGTGCATAACTTCTCTTCATTGCTAAGTTGTTCGTAAAAGCAACTTAACATACTTTAGGAAGTTGGATTTGCCAGATACTCATGATGTAGGTGTAAATAAGTTGTTAAATTAGGCTGAGTGCTAAGCATCGCATTTAACTGGCATAGTCAAGTAAGTAGTGAATATTAAGTAGAGAAAAAATGAGGGGAGGGACTAGATTTTTATATTAATCTTTGACTGGGAACATAAATTTGCATTTTTATTTATTTGTCAGAATTTTCTAGGACTTCAACTTTTTAGAATTGTACAATTTCACCAGGAGATTCAGCTTATTTCAGGGTGAATAGAAGAAAACTTAGAAGCCATCTGTCCCTGTATCAGGTACTTTTCTCTCTTTGCAGCTCTGTACTTTCTAGCAGTCTGACTGAACCTGTCTTATACATGCTAAGTGCCTGTGTTTAAGCCATTCTTGTTGGGAGATCATCTTCAAGTCTGGCAGACTGGTATCATTAGGAAGCCTTCCCTGGTATTTTGCCAGCAGGGCTCTACTGAGGCTTGGAGGGTAGTACTCTAGCTGCAGGACCGCGGGCCCGTACCACACACAAGCAGTAGCAAGGTGGTATGCATTTCTGGGATAATGACAACAAATACTTCCTAATCACTTTGGTAATGAGTGAATAATTTTATTTTATTTTTCCAATTTTTGGTTTAGTGATTCTACCTGACTGTATGCAAGTGCTCTTTGACCACTGGCTGTCATCTCTGAGTTGATGACACTGGAGCATGAGCCTACTTTTCCAACTGCCTCTCATTTGTCCCTCTCTTCTGAATGCAGCAATGATGTAGTAGTGAAATGTTACTATTAGGTTAAGCTTTTCTTAGTTTAATTCCACTTCACTGTGTAGATCATATAACTTGTGCATTAATATCTCCCCGAATGAGTGGGAAACACTCATCGTTTTGATTTCCGTCAAGAAAAATGGCTTCAGCCCAGTTCAGTGCATGTGCCCTAACCTGTTAGATGAAACAGTAACAACTATTTGTGCGCTGTGCCAGATCTGTTAGGTGTGATCCAGGAGTGCTTACTGCTGAAACTGATCTAAGCAAGCCTCCTTCATGGATTTGGATAGACTAGAGAAGGAGGCACTCAGTCCTGGGAAGGCAAGGGAATGGATTTCACACCCAGATCAGACATATGACTGAGTTACAGAAGCTTTATCCTCTGAGCTTAAATAGCAGACTGTGTGAGTACTCTTAGTAAATGTTAATTGAAGTGTAATTATACATGATCCATCGATGTAGCTCAGCTCATGTGTGGTATGTCTCTATGCTAAGGTCACTTGAGAGTGTGAGTAGGCTACTTAGATAAGAAAAACATACTGAGCTGAAATAGAAGGAAGGGGGTTTTAGGTTAGATGTTTAGAAAAGCTTTTCAGTGGCAAAGATGGTTAAGCAGCAGAACTGTTTTGTGATATTGCTGTCACTGCAGGTCTGAAAGACATGAACATGTTAAATATAGTAAGAATTGTTTTCTTATGGATAGAGTTGACTTCCAGCTCTAGGACTGAAAGGCCCACAAAAGAATTTGCTTGCCCTAAGCCATTTAGCAGAAGTTATATGATAAGCCTGTGGTGGAAGAGGGAACCTAATAGTTGTTTCCAAACCCTGCCCTTCATTTGAAAAGAATCTTTGGTCCACAGCTTTTGTTTACAATCTTTTTGATATTTTTTAAAATCTATCTGGCAGTATTTGTATTTCTATCCCATATACACATAGTTCTTTCTGACTTCTATTTGTTCCTTAAATGTTTTCCATCTGAATTACGAGCTAGGATGGTTTTGCTAAAATTGTGGTTCCTGGAAGAACTATGAGGACAAGATACGCATTTTGTTTGAGTTCCTTTAGTTAATCTTGAAGGGAAATAAAATTATTTGCCTTCAATGTTTAAAAAATGTCCAGTACTTTAAGCAGCAGCTATTGTTCATGCCTCTGTATGTATGTGTGCCTCTGGAGAGAATAGCTGTGAGGAGTACCCTTTTCTGGAAGTCCCAGGGATGATTCTGTCTGGAGTTTCAGTCCCATAGTCACTCCTGGCTTGATTCTTGCCATGCATTTACTCTGGGGCAAATATGGTTCTAATTTCAATAGCATTTGCTTTTTATTAATTTTAGTTCATTGTATATTTTCACTTTAATTTCATTTGGGCTTTCTTTTCCTATGGAAAAGTTGTGTAGAAACTAGAAAATAAATTAAAAAGAATCACTGACACACTAGGAGACACACAGCTCAATAACTCATTAAGGTTTAGAGATGCTTATTACATATGTTCTCAATTTTCATTCACAACATGAGAAGTGCAAACTCCGTCTCTCTTTTGACTGTGCACTGTTGGTAAAATGGATTACATTTTTTCCTTGCACAGGATATATTGTCTATTGAGATCCATGAAAATAAACACAATAAAAATTCCAATGAAATGTTATTGTATAGAATAAGTGGCTGCTTTTAAATTCTCACTATTTCAGCTGCATTAATTGTACAAGCTACAGAGTTTAATATTTTTTGAGGAAAAAAAAATTAGGAACTGGTTTGAATTATTCATGTTTTGAAAATGGCCTATATGACAGCTATTTTCATAACTCATTTTTACTGCAAGTTTAGCACATACCAAAACTCCCACTGAATTGAGAAATTAGGATAGTTATGATTTTACCTAAAGTATTTTCATGGTTTCTTTTAAAGAAATAGCTTCCTTACTGTTAATATGCTGCACATCATTGTCATGAATGAGGTGCTACAGACCTATGAAATCATATAATGCTTTTCTTCAGTTCATCAGGCTGTAAGATTTTGTCCCTTTTAGCATTAAGGGGATAGCTTTTTAATTAAAAGATTTTTAATCTGCCTTTATCTCCAGTGCAAGGAAAAGCTAGGCCCCTGCATAAATGGTAGTTTCATAATGTACAGTGAGGAAACCAGTAGCAAAAAAAAAAAAAAAAAAAGCCTGAGATACTTTTTCCAGTTTTGGTCTGTAGAAGGGGAGAGTGAGAAACTGAAAGCTGTTTCACTCTCCTGTCTTTGTTCTCCCTCCTTGGTACACATGGAAATAATTTGATAAAGGGTCTTGAGCACCTTGGGTGCAAAGAGGAAGTAAGAACTGAAGGGCAGGATTTTTCCCATCAGGGACCAGATGCATGCAGATTAGCCTGGATCTTGGTTCATGCTTCTCACAGTCTGAATCCAAACACTGACAGTTAGCAGCTGGAACCCTAATATCCTCCTTGGAAGAATGATCCATATTTATTCAGCATCTTTGTAGGAATCTCATTTATGCAATCAAAAAGGATACTTTTCTTCCAGCTTGCCGCTTCTTCTGTTGCAGCAGCAATGTTTTTGTCCCTGAGTACAGCCAAATTAATAATTTCTTGATATATGCCAGGTTATATTGCTCTTTCCTGACCAAATAAACTAATTTAAATATGTTGCTTGTACTACACTTGGATGCTGACCCTAGTAAATTGTGGTGACATCCAGAAAATTACTCATTAGGAAGAGGTATTTAGAATAAATGAGCTGTAGATTGAAGGAGCAAATGTGCTATAAATCTCATTTTTTTATGCATTTGATTTAATTTACAGTCCCGATTCTGGTCCATCTTCATCTGGACATTGCTTTCTTCTTAGAAGGATTTTGCACAAAATATACATCCACGTAGCAGGATATTGTGAATATGTGTTTACCTTTGACAGACCCTTGGACTTTAAAGGAAAGTAAGAAAAGCATGTTTGCCCTAACAAAGAATTTTTTTTAAAACAAAAGAAAACCACTAATTTCTAATGAAAATGTGCTAAACATTAAAAAAAAAAGAAAATCATGTAACATATGGCAATTATGCCAAAAGATTGAATTTATTACCAAATAAAACTGTTGGCTTGTGCATTTCACAGTTTCCTCCATTCCCAACAAGTGTGTTTTTAGAGGCTTTCTGTAGGGTTAGTTGCCCAGACTTCTGCAAAAACAACAGTTTGTCCTTATTGCAGGAGGTGTTAGGAAATCAATTCCAACTGGAGCACCGAATGAAATTACAGACTGGTTTTGTCCCAGCTGCATGACACATGCCAAGAGCTTATTTTTCAGTGCAGACATTTAAAGAAATGAATACAGAATTCTATTTGTTCTCCTACTGAATGAATTATCCTTATTGTGTTTTTCATACTTCAGTGTGCTATTTAATATTTCAGCAAAGTCACTGTTCGCTTTCACCTCAGTGAAAATGTTTTTACATGTCATGTTTTCTTTTAATAAGTAATCTTTTAAGGGAAAAAAAAAAAGTAACAATCTATGTAAAACTTGAGTTTGATTACTAAATAATGTTTGTGTGTGACAGACTTACCATATCAGTGATAGCCAGGTGATAGCCATAATGTCTTATAGCAGCTTCAGATGTGACATGTTTCATGGTTGCTGTTGTTTTATTGAATGACATTTTTTCTAAAAAAAAAACCTTATGGGATTTCAGAGCGATTCAGTCACTGGCATTACAGAAAATTCCTGTGAAATTTCTTCTAATGTTCCCTGGTCTCGCAGAGCCTGCTAATCACATCCCAATATGATTTTGAATCTTTAAAAATATGTGTTTAATATCTGAACTTTTGTGCCATCAATTTCTTTTATAATCTACAGTTTTAATTAGGTCATATGATGGAAGTATTTCCCTTCTTCCTCCCCCTCCCACCTACTGCAGCCATTCATCTGTGAAAGTGGACGTTTACATTATAGCCTCAGATAAAATTTGTACTCTGAAGTTGCGAGGCTGAGATGCAGTTAGCATGCATTTAGCATGCATATTTGCACGACATGCATACAGCGCTTTCGGTGTAGCTTGCATGCAAATTGTAAGACAACTTGTTTTTTTGTGTGCAGGCACCTCCTGAAAGAACCTTCGCGGTGTGCTCAGCAGTGCTTACTGCATTCAAATTCTATTGCCAAAAAGAGGGTGAAGGGATAAATTTGAAGACGTGAGATCCCCTCGCTTCCACTTGGGCACGCAATGTGACTCTCACAACTAACTTGGCAGAGATCCTTGAGACATGAAAGGGAATTCTTCAGCAAGGACAATGGTGTTTTTATTTCGCAGTAGGAAAAGATGCAAGTGAACACAATTAAGCTCCATACTCTTGGGCTGAATGGCTTAATTCAGCTATGCTTGTTCACCGATATTTCACTCCTGTTCCTGTGATTGGCATGGTGAGGAGTACAGGAAAACGAGTCCACAGAAGCTCTCTTCACAAGGACAACTTACTTATCTATAACCTGTCAAATTCGCCAACAGCTAACGTCAGTGTATTTAAACCCTTTCTGAACATACTTGCGCAGTTTGTTCATCAGATCGGTTCTGTGAATAGAACTCATCCTTGAATGTCTCCCCTCTCTCAGGCCTCTCCTAATTTGCCGTCTTTGGCATTTAATGTCAAGGAAATAGTATAATGTGAATTTGTGAAAAATATTTGCAGCAAGTTCATGCTGATACAGAATTTCCCTGAGAGGCAACATTAATAATGGGTTGGCACAACACATTTGCTGGAGTGGGTTTGATGCCTTGATTGAGTTTCCGTGGTGCGTTTGTTGTTGCTTTGGGGAACGTGCGGATATTGGGTTCAACAGACCATAGAATTTTGAATTAACCTCTCTTTTTCTCTTCATGAATATAATGGCTTCGCAATCTGTTCTTGCTTTGGCCTTTTATTTAAGGGAAGAAGAGAAGCTTTGATCTTAAAAAAAATCTGTCATTTTTGAGAGCATTGTGAGGAAAATTAAATATACGTAAAGAAACATTGATTCATAAAAATCTCTAGGCTACTTTTCTTCAAGAGTTTCCTACACTGATTCTCTATAAAATAGTCAGTTTAGCCCTAAAGTGCAAAAGATGAAAACCATTAGCACTAAGTTCAGATATGGCAGCTCCAGTTACCCCCTTTGTTTAGGAGAAGGCTATGATGATTTTCAAGAGTCATGTAAGACCCGTCAAAGGTCTCATTTTAGGTAAATTTCTCTTTTCCTGGGAGTTGTAATTGAATAATGTGATTTTAGGAGTTGAAGACTGAAAAAAAAATAGAGGAAAAAAATTTTTTTATTCCCTGTTGCTGTGCTCATACTATGTTCTGGTTGCCTTTTCAGTCAAGGAATTTGCTTTGAGGGTCTCAAAACACTAGAGTAACAGTCTGATCTTTGCATTATTTCCAAAGCCTAAGAAGTTTCTTTTGTGTGTGTTTTTGTTTGAGAGTGCTACACACATGGGTGTGGGAGAGGATAGCTGGTAACAGAAAATAGTAGTTAGAGGCTGTATCTGTATTGAAAGGTGAAAAATGCACTCAGGGTTAACTTAAAGGAAAGTTAGGATAATACTTACTAGTATGGTGATTTGTAAACTGAGGTACGGGGTAAAATGAAATTTGTGTTATTTAAAAATGGCACAGCTGCCAAAGTACATAAACTTCTTTGCTTATTATTTTTGCTCTCTAGATTGTTATATTACAAAGAAGTTAAACATAAAATTTACTCCTTATCTTCTGTATTTCACCATGTTACTCGTTAAGCCCTGTTTGCATATCAAGACACATTTTCAAGTTATTTTAATTTACTAGCTGCCTACTTTAGCTCAATCCCACAGTATTTTGGTCCTCTCACAAGGAAATGTTTATATCTAAGCTTTTAATTGAAGAAAAGACAACAACAAAACAAAACCCAAACCCTGTGATAATATTATTAAGTTTTTTATTTTATTTTAAAGAAAACCTGTTACGAAGTTTTTAAAGATAACTAGTTAACTCTACCTTAGCAGCAAGCCATTGGCATATTCCTGAGTATTCTTTCTACCTAGGTGCTGGCCCTGATTACGAAGAATTAATAAAGCTGTTTCATATTTAAGCGAATTGTTTCCTGAGATCGTTGTTCAAAGTTGTGTGGGTTTTAGAGAGCGAGTTAAATTGGAGAAAATTAAATTAACCTTTGGGACAGTCTGTCTGTATTCCAGACTTGCAGTAAATAATTCGGGTGAAATTTATCTGCTCTAGGAATTAGCTGAAATGATGCTGACCATAGTTTAGCTCTTAAGAAAATGGTGTTTAAGTCTTTTAACATTCTTTCTTTTTTTTTTTTTTTTTCCTGCCAGAAAGCCCCAAAAGTGGCATTTCCTGCCTTTGTTTATAAAACACTACAGCAAGCATAAAAAGGTTTTTCGTTGGTTATTGTACGCAACAGGATTTTTTCCAAGTTTTCTTGTTCTCACTATTTAAGCTCCGTTTTTGATAACAGCAAGGAAAGCAAGAAACAGATAAATAGGTCTTTGCAACAAGACAAGCTTAAAATAGTGTAAGCATAAGGTGAAGCTGGAGGAGTAGAGGGCACTGTTGTTTTATCATCAACTATCTTAACATTCCCGCTGTTTTTGCTCTTGCCTTTGCCCCTACAAGCTTTACAGGCAAGAGTCAGAATTGGTTGTTGAATGGACCTGATTTCCTGAATGGTCAGCCCTTGTTACTCTAAGTAGGGTACAGAGAACTGAGAATTCCAGCAATCCTGTAAAAAGATAAGAAACATTTATTTAATACTGTTTTTTCCACTATTTTTGTCTCTACTGGACCCAACTGTCATAGAGACAAAGGAGAAATTTAGCAAAAGTTGTGATGATGTTACCAAACCCACACAACTGCATTTGATTTGGTAATGCAGCTCCTTGCATGACACAAAATGTGGGCAGTTTTGGTATGAGAAGATCATGCTGCTTTTTTTTACACGGAAATGGAAGGCACTTAGCTTGTCACCATATGGAACAAAAGTAATTACTGAGGATGAAAGGCAAAGCAAGACAATTAGGAAGTTTGTTGCTTTTCAAGAAGCACCCTTCTATATCTCAGAATGCTGTAGTTCAGGCTTCAGGATAAGGGTTTTTGGGAATGCACCAGAAGTACTGATTTGAAAGATTTATTCATTTATTGCAGTGACAAATGTAATGGAAACCTGTTCAGGAGCTTGCTTTATACTCAATTGCTTCTTGTAACTGATTCATTTATCAGGTATTTGTCTAGGAGGAACTCAGTATAACATTATATTGATATAGATCAGTGCAGAACAATGTTGAATTTTGTAGCCTTGCCTATACAACAGAGCTGATTATCACTGTATCTTAAATATCAGGTATTTTCTTTGATAGGATTTGCCACCTCTTGAACATGATCTTTCTGTAGTATTCTTACGGCATGGTAATTTATAGTGATAAATATCATAGAATGGTTAGAGTTGGAAGGGACCTTAAAGATCATCTAGTTCCAACCCCCCTGCCATGAGCAGGGACACCTCCCACTAGACCATGTTGCTCCATCCAGCCTGGTCTTGAACACTTCCGGGGATGGGTCATCCACAACTTCCTGGGCAACCTGTTCCAGTGCCTCACCACCCTCACAGTAAAGAGTTTCTTCCTAATCTCAAATCTAAACCTCCCCTCTTTCAGTTTAAAACCGTTACCCTTTGTCCTATCACTACGCTCCCTGATAGAGAGTCCCTCCCCATCTCTCCTGTAGGCCCCTTTTAGGCACTGGAAGGCTGCTGTAAGCCGTCTCTTCTCCAGGCTGAACAACCCCAGCTCTCTCATCCTGTCTTCATAGGAGAGGTGCTCCAGCCCCCTGATCATCTTTGTGGCTCGCTGCTGAACTCGCTCCAACAGGTCCCTGTACTGTAACAAAATTGTAGATATACAGAAACAATGTAAAGGGATTGCTCCTAATTTGCTGTCTTTCCTGATGTGATTTGTGTCAAGGATACAAGAGGGGCTATCCTTTTTTTCCATGGCAGAATATTAAAAAAATGAATGTGTTTTAGAGCATATTTTCACATTTGTATTTTCACTCAGGAAGACCAGTTCATCTACACAGGATAATTCAAGTTTTTGGTCACATTATTCCTTCACTTGTTTTCTTCCTCAGGAAAGCTTCACCTCTTAAAGCCATAAAGAAAACGGTCTTAACAAAAGTCCCTGGAAAGAGTTTGTAACGGGCCACAGGGAGGGAATAGATTGTCAGTCTACAGTCCTCATGGTCCGTATTGGGTGCTTTGCTGCAATGCTGAGAATTAGGGACACTGTTAAACCCTTTGCTACAACAGGTTATTCAATCCTGAGTGAAAAAAATCCTTTTATCTGGGTCGAAGTCTAATAAATTTCCCCCGATGAAAAAATGACATTTTCTCCATTCTCTGTTGTCTGCTAATTGTGAAATGATTGAAATATTCCAAAAATAGATACCATGTACTTAACATAAAAATTAAGAATGTGTTGATAGTCCTTAATAAAAAATACCAAACGTGATTAAAAAAAATAAATTAACAGAAATCTTCTTGTATGCAATTAATGTTTTGAAATGGTATGTTGTACCATCATGTATTGGTCTGCTTCAACCCATTTGAATGCCTACATATATATATATCTATTATTTATGCAGTTATTATAATACTGGAGTTATGATGAGAAAGTGAAGCCAGAGAGGATAGGCTACACACACAAAAAAGGGTTATTTTGTAGTTGACCTGGGTGATGCAAGTGTTGATTTACTAGTTGCCAAGAGAGCTACAGTACATTTTTTTGATTGACTTGCACGAGAATAGCAGCAACTTGTCCAAGGGTTGTGTTTTTGTTTTTCTTTTGTATTTCAGACAGCAGACTTAATTAAGATTTGTGTGATGACTTCAGCTGAATTTTTCTTCATTTAGTCAAAGTCTTTAAATTTCTTAATAGCGCTGTTTATAGTATGCTAATTTGAGTTAATTTTACTGCACTAGATGATACACTGATTTAGAAATGCATGTAATAGTCCAATTTTGAGTGGAAGGAGACCCTTTCTTGGTGTATTCTTATAGGCACGTATTGTCTGCTCTGACCTGTAATTCATGTAATAAATCATTTTTAACGCTGGCACAGGTGTCCTTTTGAGTTTAAGTATGCTTTCTGTTCATATTGTCTGCTATAATTTTTTTCTGATGTATGGCTCATTATCACATCATTCTATGTGTGCAAGTATTTTTATAGCATCAGATTTTGTAGCCATTTCTAGTTTCATAGCTGAATTTCCTATACTCATTTTTGAGTTTCGTATTCAAACTGTATGCATGAGCTTTAAAATACTATATTCGAATCACTCTTGCAATTTTTCACTGAAATTTGAATCTGTCTGAACCTGATTTATTCTCCAGTCTGAAAACAAATGGTCTGATCAAGTAATGGTTGAGAAAGTAGCAAAGAATTCCAGAGTTCTCTATACTTTCAGATATAGATAGCTACCTATGGCATTAGATCTGTGAGGGCTTGACTCTGCAGAAATGATTTATAGTAGTTCTTAAACATACAGGTAGTATTTCTGGCAGGCTGTGTGTATAAAGGACTACAGGACTTTCTCTTAAAAAAAAAGTCTTTTTTCTTGAATTTGAACTGAAAAAAGAAAATCAGGAAAAATAATATGGTTGATGATCCAGTCTGGTCCAAAGCAAGATCAACTATACTAGGTCATCCCTGACACATTTATTTCCTGGAGACACCCAACTTTGGAAACTCCAAAGCTCAATTAGCAATCTGGTTTAGTGCTTCAGTAACCTTCCTTACTGACAGAAAGGTTTTCAGCATTTTGCTACAATTTAATTTCACTAATTCTTTATCATGGACAAGACATTTCTCCTTGGAGCTACATTTTATACATTAAAAGATTGCTGTCATCTTTATCTCCAGCCTCCTCTTCTTTAGCTTTAACAGTCTCAGGTTGTTAAATCTCAGATCTTTCCTTGTTGTTCAGACACATGATAGTTCTCCTTTGGACTTTTTCGTGTTGGTTTGTATCTCTTTGAGCTGCCCAGAACAGGACAGGAACAATCCATCTCAGGTTTTCCCAAAACTGGAGCAAAGCAGAAGATTTATCTTTTATACCCTGCAGGTAGTTTTCAGTTTTACATTTCCAAGCGCGTTTCTTGCAACAGAAAGACACTTTTTCTTTTTTCCAGGTTGGATCTCCAGATCCTTCCCTGAAAACCCTCTACCCACCCAATTGTTCTGTCTTGCATTTGTACAGATTCGTTTCTGCCTTTTAGAATTTTGCATTCTAACGAACTTTCCAACACACTGCTAAGCCCAGTTATGCATCTTTTTTAAATACAGTAAGCACTCTCTCTATCACTCACGTTATTATTAAAACTTTAAACAGGCCTACTAGAGGAAAAAAATAATCCCATTTTTAGCAATAGCTTAGTCATGATTACGCTATACATACAGTTATCTAATCAGTTTTGCACCCACACTATATTAGAACCACTCAGACATGCTTTCCCTTTTTCTCTTTGTGTTTGAGAATTCTCTGTGAGGCAAGAGCTACATAAATGACCTTTCTTGCAACTCATCTCTTCTGCTTGCGACTTACTTCTTCACAAGGTCTGTTACCATTTTGTGAAGGGATTTAATTCTGTTGACATGATTTGTTCTTGAAGGATTGACTAATTCTTAACTAATTCATTTTGCCTGTTCCTTACCTCCCTTTCATATTTCCAGCTAATTACAAATCGTGTTGTTCATTTGTTCCAGAACTTCTCTGAGACTTAATAGCTGACAGACATATTTCTTATCCTTATTAAGGAAGCTCCTGCTTCCTTACTTTTTTAAAGATGAGGATTGCATTTTCCTTTTTTCCATTTTATTGATACTTCATGTGTTCTTCACAGCCATTTTTTCTGATAGCAGCAAGGTTCTGAGATGGCTTTACCAGTTCTCTAAATACCCTAGGAGGAAGTTCATCAGGCACATCTGTTCTGAAAACTAATTTACTTAAGTACTCTCTAACCTTTTCTGTCTGTATTTTTAATTGAAATCATTCCTTTGTTGTTTGCATTAATTATGCTAGTCACCTCCTCATTGTTGACCTTTTTAATTAAAAGTAATGCAAAAAAGACATTAAACGCTTCGGCCTTCACAGTGTCATCTGTCAGTAACTTTTTTTCTCTATTGGATAGCAGAACAACACTTTCCTTTGTCCTCCTCTTAGTCAGTTTGAATAGATTCAGTTTGATTAGTGCAGGATGCGGATATTTTAATTATGTTTTATCCTCCCAGTAGGTCAGTTTAAATTTCCACAGAAGGGATTTTTTTTTTCCATTGACCTTCCTGTGTTCATGCCAAAAGTCAAATTGCTGGTATTCCTGGAAAGTTTTATAGAAGTAAATATACATTTTTATTTTTTTAAAAAGGCACGCAAGCCAAAATCAGGAAAAGTCAAACTTGACAGTTCTGTTTGCTGACTGACACATTCAGCCCCTCATTATTCACACACAATGAAAGTGAACACTTCAGCAATTGGAAATCACTTTGGCATGATCAGTCAGTCGGAGGATTTGATGGTGTGAACATTCCTGATTCTCTGGTTTACTACAGAGGACCTTTTATATGCTAGGATGGTTTTTAGCACATCTAGCAATTTTCAGTCATAACTGTTCTACCATGAGAGATGAGAGTATCATGACACATGATATTAACATGAAAGTGGTAAAAAGAAACAAACAGGAATAAAAATGACATCACAATCTTACCTTTTTCAGAATTAACTAGAACGCATTCCCCCTCACTTGTCTAAATTTTGTAATTTGCTAATATCTTCCCTTTAGATTTACTCCTGATATTGTTTTAAAAAATTAAATACTTAGCAGATATTCTCCCTAGTATCCAGCGTTAGGACGTGTAGGAGTAGTTCAAAGTTGCATCAGAGGAGGTTTAGACTGGACATTAGGAAGCATTTCTTTACCAAGAGGGTGGTCAAACCCTGGAACAGGCGTCCTGGAGAGGTGGCTGATGCCCCAACCCTGTCAGTCTTTAAGAGCCATTTGGACACACCCTTAATAACATGCTTTAGCTTTTGGTCAGCCCTGAATTGGTCAGGCAGTTGGACTAGATGATTGTTGTAGGTCCCTTCTAACTGAATTCAACCATCTCTCCTCTCCTCCCCTCCCCTCTTCTCTCCCTCTCCTCTCTCGTGTTGAACATGATGATATGGACTCTGTTAACTACTCATATTTGATATTAGTCACTGAAAGAGGAGCTTCCTGGCTAGAGGAGACTTGAGAATTACACTGCTGAGAATGTATTAAGTCTGCCCTGGGGAACCTAAAGGAAGACTCCACTGCTAGAGGAGAGATTTGGGTTTTGGTGTGTGTATGGGAGGAAAACAACTGTGGAAGAATGTACTTAAGAGTTAAGCTTTTATTGGATATATAAGTAAAAGGACATAGACCGTCAGATACCCATGTAAAATACTCTGCCGTCAGGTCATAGGAGATTTCAGGATGTTTTGTTGTAACTAAACAACTTAGGCAAAAAACTTGCCCGTTGTTATAATACAGGTTGTCAGCAATGCCAGGGCTGCTAATGTACCATAAGTACTTACAGGCAATTTACTAAAGCTGTGATAACTAGATTTCATGCCAAAGATATCTAAATTATTTGTGAGATTTTAACAGCCTAAAATGTAGCTACGGTATTTTCTAAGGAATAGGAAATGTAAGATTGTATTACACAGTGACAGTAAATTTAGTCTAAGAGGGGGAAAAAAGTTAATTCAGCAATATCTAAATAATAGTATAATGTTATTGCCACCAGGGTGGGGCTTTTTTTAATTATTATTATTATTTTGTTGGTTGAATCCTATGAACTGCTTGCTGTTGCTTGGTTAGGTATGTCAGGTACAAACTTGCTGTAGGCAGCACAGCAAGTGAAACAAGTGAAATGCTGGTACAGCCTTGGGCACCTAACATCCATGCTATTTGTAAGCATCATCAGACAGGTAATCCTGAGTGTAGATGATGCTAACTTATCACTGCCCCAGTTATCACAAGGATGAAATCAGTCTCCCCAAGCTAATCCTGAAAGAGTTGACAACCTTATGCTAGAGTATGTATGTTGTAGCTTTCATCATTCTATTCATCAAATACCGTTTTGAATAGTTTACAATTACAGGCAAACAAAGCAAACAAAATAAAACCCAGTTTATTTCACTTTATGGCTTTGTATTTCAGAAAACATATTGTGTTAATCCCTCCATTGTTGTCATATTTACAACATTCCTTCACCATCTTTCAGAAAATTTATAACCTTTACACTAAATCTAAGAACTGAGTGGAGGCAGTAGTCCCATTAGCCTTGTGATAACTGAAAACAATACCTAAACAAGGTCTTTGATTTCATTGTTTATTTGGGAACAGTGTAGCATGAGAAGACTTTTGCAAATCCTCCATTCTTCTTACACCTTGCTTGTGTCTTTATTAGGCTGTGTTTCATTACCAATAAAACTCTTCTGCATTTATCTCCTGATTAAATTGCAGATTTGTGCAAATGCTAGGTAAAGTTTAGCTAATGCTGAAACCTGCTGCAGATAGTGTACGCTGGGGTCAGTGTAAACCCTGCAGTAGAACTTGATGCTAAAATTGCTTTGCAACCAAAATAAAATCTAAAATTTTTAAGGCCTAAGTAACTATCTAGTATGTACCACAGTACATGTGTAAACATTGTTCTCTGACTCAGATATACATTAATATTAATAACCTATTTCCGTCCATAATAATATTATCTTTTCCTGTTTTATAGTATCTATTCAGTTTATCAACTTTAAGCTCTAGGTATTATTATTAATAATAATTTTGGATGCACAAATGTATTGAGTGATCTCAAAACCAGATAAAATTTTGAATTTTTCACTTTTAAAAAGGAAATGGTTGAAGATAAGATTAAAAAAAAAAAACCCAAACCTGCACAACTCCTATTTGTTTTTACATGGTAATTTGTTCTTGATAATGGAGTGTCAAGGACAATTGTTACGGCCAGATTATTACAAAGGAGGTCAAGTAAACCCCACCAGTTCTTTGGTCCTTTTTGGTCAGGTTAAGAGAGAGGTATCTTGTAGTGTAGGAGGAGTCTGGAAATTAGGAGGAATCCATCAAGGCCATAGTATCAGGTACACAACATTATTTCAATTTTTTTGAAAAGGACTGAAATGACTGTATCCTTCTTCACCTACACTCCCAGGTTTTGTTCACTTAACACCGATCCCCACAGCAGTTATGTTACAGTAGAATTTTTTTAACTTAACACAGTTTTTTCCCTTTATTTCTGGAGGTTTTTGCATTTCTTTAGTCTTGGTTTGATATTGTAACTTTCCAAGGTAATTCTGAGTAAGAAAGAAAAGAAACTAAACTTTTATGTACAATTACAGTAGATATTGAACATGCTATGTGTGGAATTATCAGTGCATAGTTCATCATCTTAAGAAGATTTTATTGTCAGAGGATAGAATTTAGTGAAGTAAACTTCAATACTTTGAATGGTGAAGCATTAAGACCTGTTACTCGTATCGAGAAATTCTTCCTCTTACTGGTCTTATTTTTCTTGGAGAAAAATAGTAATAAAACTGGATTCTAGAATAAATTTAATTTACAGGTTTTTTATCTACTGCATGAAAGCATCCATTTTTAACTGTTAAAAAGCTGGTTTTACCCGTATTACTGAAACAGAACACTGCTGTTAAATTGCAGTTAAATCTCTGGCATAACTATTTTTACAGAGGTAAAAAGACAGCTAGCTGAATTGGAAATGAGAGAACATTTCTTTCTTTCTGCGTTGATACAGAGGACTCATTAAATCTCATACCAGGCTTGCAGGCACTGCAGAAGGACAGACATTTCAGAGATCTTCAACCTCTTAGGAACTTTGGAAGTTAATGACCCATCCCATAGTTATTATTTTGTGTTTTATCAGGGGTTTGCTCTGGGCTTTTATTTGGGTTTCAGATTGTAGTGTGATATCCTATGTGCAAACGCTGGATGACATCAGCTCTAGAAATTCTGTGTTTCCCAGTAATGATGGGCTATATCAAATATTTTTAATGCCATTTGAGTCTTTTATGATCCTCCAAGTATCTCAACACCGTTAAACACTTCAGACAGGAATCTATAGGGCTTCATTGAGTTCTTCAGAGATCCAAGGACACTTTGGCCATAGTGATGTGTGTAGCCGTCGGATCTGCCAGTGTACTGGGACCTCCAAATATTCTGGTATCTAGACATAGCATAAATAATGCTGCTTCTCCTTCAGAGCCTCCAGGCTACCTTTGGTCCCACGCTTGTCTCAGAAATGCCCTGTTTGAAGTGTTTGATGTTAGGATGAAGGGCAAACCAGTTAGTATGGGAAGAGGAGCGTAGCTGCCTCCACTTCCTCCTCCTTGTCCCTGGCAGCCTGGAGAGGCCAGCAGGGGAGCACTGCCTCAAATCTAGAGAAGCAAATGGAGAACAGGGAGAAAGGGAAGAAAAGGGCACCAAAAAACCTATATTATGATATTACTAAAGCATCAGAATTTTTTAATTTTTGTGTTATTTGGGGTCATTCACTGATGCTACTTTCCTGTTTGTTTCTCCTTCTGAGACAGTCAGAGATGCTTCAAAAAATAAAAAAAGAGGCTTCATTTCTAGTGGATTTTATAAGGCTGTGAGAATATTGTTCTAACAAAATCTTCCAGTAAAGAAGTATACCACAAGACATTAAAACATCTAGCAAACGTGCACCCACCCACTCTAAGGCTAACTAAGAGCACCGGTACAGTCACTAATGTTACACCATTAGTGTAGCTTGATTTATCCAACACATTGATGTAGATCTGTAAAGCACAGCAGTAGCATCACCATTAGAAATGATGGTTGGCTGTGCCAACGTTATGTGTTTGAACTAGCAGGTCTATGTCAGAGGAAACTGAACTTCATTCCTGGATTAAGCCAGGTCCTTTAGACATAACACTTAGAAGTCAGTAGCAATCTTTCTATCTCCTTCTTTGAGCTTTTGATCAGAAACTCAGGGTCGATTTTCTTCAGCTAGAAGCATCCTTTTGGAGAATTTCAAACAAAACTGAAAACTATTCCTCTTCACACATTCTCTCTCCTACTCTGCAAAAGTCTGTCCTCTATTCAGAGACTTGTATTCAAGTTTTTTGCCTTACTGGTTTTGATTACTTAAATAAAACCAGAAAAACAAAACAACCACGCTTTTTCTGAAAATGTATTTGTCTTTTGAGGTAAAATGAGTACTGGAGTCCATTATCTTTTGCACCTAAGTAAGAACTTAAAGAATGAGAGTCAATTGAGTGATCATTGAGGTTTTTTTTTTTATATGGGGGAGGGGGTTAAGGAGGTGAAGAACTAAAAAGACATTTGTTTTACAGCAATCAGGCCTTCTCGTGCTGACATGCAGTATTTTTCCACTCCAGTTGACATGGTTAGACATCCTCTGACACCCTGGGGGATGTAAATCAGAGACTGAGAATTTTAGACTTTTTATTCTCTGGAGAAATGTACCCAGTTTTTTAATGATTATTTATCTTTCCCAACTGTACATTTGCTTAGATGTATGCAGTATTAAATATATATAAATATATATCCCCTCTCAAATCTTCAGAAGACAAAAAACTTTAGTCTGTATGGCTTGTTATCATTTTCCTATACATTTTCCAGAGGTGTACTAGGAACAGCCTGCTGTACAGCTGTTCTGCTCCAGCTGAACAGGTTCATAGGGAATGAAGAGCTTAGAGCAATTTGTAGGCAGCGAAGCAAAAAGAAAAATCCACAAAGAAGCAGCTGATGTTAGCAGCTTTCAAAGAGATTGAAAGAAAAGGGAAAGAATAGGAAGTCGAATGTAGAACAGAGAGAGAGAGAACATGATTTGGGAAGAAGTCTGAATTACTATTTTTCAAAACCAAGAAGAAGCTACAGTGCTTACTTTATAAGCCATACTTTATCCTTTCATGCTTTTTACTGCTTGCTGAACAATATCTACGCTTAGAATATGCACACATTAAGCCAACTCTTTACCTTCGTTGCAGAAATGGCTAGGATCTTGAGACTGGCAGCCAAAGTTTTGTGTTACATCTTTGTCACTGACACACATGTGGGCCTCAGACAGGAAAGTGTTTAGGATGTGTTAAATGTTAAGTACATGGTTAAATCCCACTACTTGCAGTAATACCTTTCTGGAATGAAACCTGCACGTTAAACTCCGCAAACCAATCTTACAGTGCCTGTTTTCCTATTTGTATGCCAGGAATAATAATACCGAGCTCCTACATGTGTTTTGAAATTTAATTCAGGGCATTTATACACCACTCTAAGCAAAAGTCTTAACATGACATAATTGTGGTTTATTATTATATTTCATTAGCATTAATAGGAGTTGTTATGTGTCTGTAGTTCAAAGACATAAACATCTAAATTTTTGTGGCATTACACAGTATTGAGAATTTTAAAGGGAAGACTGTCAGCATTAATTGTCATTAAATCAATATTACAGAGTCAAGTTCAGCTCCATAGCTCTCATCAAATCACATGGGGATTATTTCAAGAGATCCTTTAGTGTCTTTTTATTTTTTTTTGCTTCTCATACAAATTTAGTGTGACATATTAACAATCAAAACTATATATCAATATACAGTTTACTTTCCAGAGGGGCCTATGAACTAAGGAAGGTGGGGATGAGGTGAGAAAACCTATGGACAAGGTGTTAGAGCAGCTGTGAGAATACTGGATATTTTTATTTAGATGTTTTCAGACGGACATTGTTTAGAAAGAAAATAAATACTTCATGATGTACAGATAATCTGATAAATCATTAAAGAATAAAAAAAAAAAACTGTGAGAGAAAGAACGTTGAAAAACACTTTAAAATGTTGTGGCTGCTGCATTTTTTAAAACTCACGCTAGTGATTTTGAATTCCCCGTAAGAGTACGTTTGATATTCCTGAGGTATGTAATAGATGTGATGCAGTGTCATGGCGCAGAGGGACCCATTATTATATCTCATTGGTTCTTTTATTACCTGAGGGTGAGCACAGGCAATAGAACAAGGTGTCCAACTTACTTGTAACCTTTGGTCTTAGAAGAAGCTAAATGAAGGGTTTAAGTGTATTTTAAGTTATTATCCTTACAATTGTCTCTCTCCCTCTCTGTTTGCAACTGGTGAACGTGAATGTTATCCAGTTTGCAGTGTCAGCCCCTTATATTGCGTTCCACTTAGACCTGTTGTTCTCACCACAGGTCCCTTCATGCTTTTTCCTCTGCTTTGTGTGACAAGCTATAGGTTGTGTCAGATAGCTTCAACATGATTCCTGCTTAGGGGAAAAAACCTAAAAAAAAAAGAAATGTTTCACTTTTGAGTGACGGTAAAAAAGCACAAGACTGGCATATTTTTTTTGAAACATACACAGGTCATAGATCAGACACCCATGCTTAGAAAGAGGAATAGGCAGTTCTTAAAAACTGGCAGATAAAAAAATAGAGAAAATGGCAGAATACTCCTCTATTGCAGAAATATTGTGGGCTCATGTTAGTACTTGCAGCGCTGCTAAAGCTTGTTCCTAACTAAGCTTCAGATATAAACTGTTTGTGGAGGTCAGACAGAGGGTAAACCAGGCTAAATCATGCCTCTGCTTTAGAGAAGGCACAGGGACTGTGGGCCAGGAAAGCAGGGAAATTAATTTTACTATAAATTTGAAATAGAATCAGAGCTATGTATTTTCTCCCACTTCCCTGCCTGCATCCCCTGCCACACACAGTCTCCAGTCATCAAAAAAATGTGAAAAGTAATGATGGAGGCTGATGGAACAGGGACCACAGTGCTGATAGCCTTCCCTCTCTTCCCTGAGAAATTCGTGTTTCACAGGAAGATATTAATGTGAGGATGTTAGTGTCTCTTAAAAAAAAATTAAGGGATAATAGTGGGAAGAAAAATAATATGAAAAGAAATTTTTTAGGAGCTTTAAGATTTTAAGTAAGCAACTCCAAAAGTCCATTATTGTAAACCAAGGAGACCTCTTCTGTGTTGGGTAAAATGACTTGGATGTTAGAAAGCACTGAAGGTACTCGTAGCACTAAGCAAAGTGATAATAAATATTTTACGACTGCTAACTGCTTAATTCAAATTCATATTCTAGTGTGCAGATTCATTATTTTATTTTCCTTGGCTGACAGGTGTTTTGGGGTGCTGAAGGGTGGAAAGTGCTGAACTCTGTCCTCACTGAAGCTGATATCATTAAGTGTCCTAGCCTTTACCCCATACACATAATTCTGCCTGTAGTTTTGTTTGAATAAAGCCAGCTCAGCATCAAAGACAATCATCTTGAGAGAACTTCTATGTTACAGCTCTCTATTTTACTACTGAGGGTTCTCTGTGTTTAGTGACTCCATCTTGGGAAGCCACCTCATTTCTTGGCTGCAATGACCTTTGTGTTTATAATGTTTCATCGGTTTCCAAGCAGTCAGTTGGAAGTGAATGCTGTAGTATTAATATATTTATCATCAGTTCATGTGACCTGAACATAATTCCTTACCCCCCCTCCGGCTGCTTTCCCTTTTAAGCTCTGCTGTAATGCATTTTGTTGAAATCCAGGGGAGGTATTAGGTTCATTGCTTTTCAGACAGATAGGAGGTTTTATGATTTTAGGCTTCTATTGTAAATATAACAGTTTGTACTTTCTATCATTGTACTCTTTTTTTTTTCCCTGATAGTTGTTTGAAGACATCTAATATTTGTTGATTATGTCATTGTGTCAGTGTTTCATGCTTAATACTAAAATAGTAGTACAGTATTGTGCTTTTCTTAATTTTTTTCAACCATAGATCTAAGAGTAGTTTACAAAGGAGTTCAGTATTGTTAGCCACAGTTTACATATTGGGAAAGTGAGGTACAGGAAGGGAAATAGCTTGCCCCAAATTAAACTAAGATAGAACTGGGGATAGAGGCCACATTTCCTAACACTCATTACCCTCTTCTGCTTCCGAAACGTTGAGGCTATTATGTTCCCATGCAGATAAAGAAAGAAGAAACACTTCTTAAATGTATGAGTAACCATTTAAACCACATATCATTCCTTAATTTTGTTTCTCAGTAGGATACAGTATCCTTCCTTTTTTCCTAAGGAAATTCACTGCAAGTTTTTTGGTTTTGTGGTGGTTTTTTTGTGGTTGTTTGTTTGTTTGTTTATTGGGGTTTTTTAATGGTATTTGTATGGATTTCTCCAAATATTAACACATTCACTTTAAATTGAATTAATTCAAATTAAATCTTTATGTTCAAAATACCTCTGCTGGAGAATAATCAGTGTTTAAACTTTGTTTTTCATTTGGGTCTGGCTTTTTGGTACTTTGACAGGATACAGATGAACTTTGCTATGCAGGACTATCTGAGAATGTTCCTTGTGTATTGTTTAAATAGTATTTTGCAGCACAAAAATAGTAATAAAAAAGAGGACATGTTAAAATTTGCTGCAAAAACATACACACCTCTTTTTGATGTGGCAGTGCCTCTAAAACATTATTTTAAATAACTAATCCTTTATAAACAAGACCATTTCATAAAAAAAAAAGCCAGTCAGTTTACTAGTGACATTTAAATGGATTAGTGCTATGTTGTCTCTATGATATATTCTGGTAGACAAAGTTTAACAAGAAAATACCTACCAAAACACAATCCGTGTTTGAAACAGAATGAGTTTTTGGTAATAATTTACTGAAACTAAATTTAGTTCACTAAAAGCTTATTTATATGGAGACTTTCAGGAAAATTAATCTGTAAAAACGAATTTAAAGTAGATTAGTTAAACCTAATTAAGTCCATGTATAGATGTTCATTCAGAATAAAAATTGCCTTGATTTGGTTTAACGTAACTCCCTTCCAAATGAATTACGACTACCAGAGATTTAATGTAGTTTAAATAATCTACTTTAAAAATTAAATGCAGAATAATTTTGCTGCATGTCTCTGTGTAGCCAAGGTCTCTGGGAGAATCTGTCTGTCTGCCCCTTTCCCAGATATTAACATAGGTGTAGACATTAACTGAATTTCAAAGGTAGTCCGAAGTCTTGCAAATGTGTTAAATCACTCTGAATTCAGAAATTATCTTTTAGGAAAGGACGGGATACAGACAAATAATCTGTTTAATAGGTATGAATCTATGATAGGAGGGAAAGAATATCTCGTGATCGTACCTGCTTCCAGTAACTGTGGGGCATGTCTAGACTTTCAGCTTTCAGACTAATTTTTGGTGAGGGTAAAATGATCCCGTCCCCTGAGAAGGAGTAAATTGGATAGGGTCATCCTCTGTAGGGTGATAGGAAGTTGGAACTTGGCTGGTAATTATCATAATTATCTGCCATCTGTTTAGAACACGATAGCTTCTTTATTCTGAGATTCCTGTTTGGATACATCCTGGTAATAATCCTGAATTACCAGTAAAGTATTTATATGGTTCTTTGTGTGTTTTTTAAAAGGCTGGCATTTATTTCAAAATTTTAGACTATGACTGTGTACTGCATTTTCTGAGTGACAAATTACTTAAGCAGACATAAGGCCAGACAGATTCCTAAAGAAAAATAACACCCATTTCTGCTATAGCTGTGCTGTGCTTGAATGAACATAGGAGCTTGGAGGAACATAGAGGCATGGTCACAATGAATTTTGAGAAGACCTCTCCCATGAATGAGCTTTTTAGTGTTTAAAAATGAAGTCTCTTATGGGCAGGAGAGACTTACATTGCAAATGAAGATGGTAGCTTTTGTGCAGATGATTTCATTGACTCTTTTGGACCATTGTGGGTAACATCTTCCTGTCTTAATTTTTCTCTGCCAGTTCTGCAAGTTTTCGCATGATTCCAATACTTTCCCTTCAGTTGTAATGGATTGTATATTTTCACAGGGGATTTAGGAACCAGCATTATTTGGGGCTAAAATATTTTGGTCAGTGGTAGATTATCTCCCCTTACTTAAAGCAACAAAAAGAATGATGCTTCTGTGAGATCTCAACTTGATAAATTTTTCAGTACACTGAGGATGTTATCAGAACCACTGTAAGTTAAAAATACTGGGGGTATGGGGAGTTACTGAAACTTAAGAGAAAGACTGATAGTTCTCTGTATACAGTAAGAACACAATGATTCCAGATATAGGTGATTTCATTTTCAAAACATCAGCAGTATTATTGTTGTCTTCAATTTATTTTTACATGGCACAGTTTAAAAGCTGGGTTCATTTCTCTTTGCTTGCTTAGTAACAAACATCAGTGGGGAGCAAACTTCCAATCACTATAACGAGAAGTATCACAGAAATGCTCGTTTCAACACTACTAACTTTACACACTGATTGTACTACTGGATTTTGAAAGAAGAGAAAGGAAGAAAAAATATGGAATAGTAATAGAAGGAAACAACATAACCATTTTGAGAACTGAAAACTGCCTGGTAATATCCTTCACATTTCACCTTTATGTGAAATAAACCACAGAACTGTAATGAAAGCCATTACTAGTGCATAAGTGTACTTCTCCACACATATGGATCAACTCTGGAGTAACTGAAAAAAAAATTCTAACGGGGATAAACAAAGTTAAACTGTGCAACCGAAGAACTGCAAACATACACTTGACACTTTCAGAAAATGATCCTCTCTGCTGAGGTTCCCTGGCAGTACGAACCAGCAAAATCTGCCCTGCAGAGGTTTTGCCCTGCAGAGGCAATCCTCCCTTGCCCCCAGGTGCAAGTCCCTATCCTCTGCTCTCTCTGACCTCTCTGAGCTGTTGCTCTTTGCCAAGTCCACAGAAAACAACCCATACTGAAACTAAGCAAGCAATTTTATTCTGGCTCAGCGAGCTACGTAAGCTTCCTGGAGGGTCAGATGAACACTGACTGGTACCTGCAGGCGAGGAGGAGCAGGAAAATGTGCCCTGGCAAAGGGCAGTTTAAACTGCTTTTCAGTACACCTGAACATTGGGTTCAGGTACAAATATGAAAATGTTTGTTGTCTGTATAGGTACGCATTTTTATTATTCTTACACAATTATGCAATACATCTGAAATTATGTATCTACTTACTTCACATTCATAACTTCAGAGTTGAAGATGCTTCTTCCCTTGTTTTTTTGTGGTATTTGGTTTGGGTTTTTTTTAGTTCAGCATCTACGGTAAATATTGGTTTGTTAAATATTTTCGGAAACCTCTGAATTATTAAGGCGTAAATTAGAAGATTTAAGAGCAGAACATTGTTTATAAAAGTGCACTTGTCAGTGTTGGCGAGGTAAAAAGAAATAATCCTACCATGACAGTAGTCCCTTGGGAAGACCTTACCTTCCTGATACCATCCATGTTTCTTGTGGTTCAGAACACTTGTTAAGCTGAAAGGGGGGAAGAGAAGTGCATGACATTTAGACTTGCTGTAACATAAACCATTTCTTATCTCTCCCCTCAGTCCCTCTCCTCTCCCTCCCTTCTGTCTCCATTTACAACTTCACTATCCCTCCTGCCTCCTGGGACCATAACCTTAGTGTAATCTTTGTTCTTTTTGCTTCCCTCTGCATATCTAAGACAAACTGATTCTTTTTTTTTTTTTTTTTAAGTCTCAAAAAAAAAAAATCCACATTTTTCTCAATGTTTGTGCTGCTAGAAGCACTGTTCCTTCTTTTTTTTCAGACTGAATTTTCTCCTGTCTCATCTCTCTGCCTCACAATTCCCATATCAGCCAGCCCATGGGGCTAAAATCCCAGGTGACACTACCAATTCTACCTGCTAGTACTAGGGATTATTTTTTTTGGTCATAAAGTGGGCATTGTCCCATTGGGTTGTAGAACTCAACTCCTTTATTTTCTTTCTCCCAAAAAACAACCTGAAAGATATTTAATTATGCCAGAATGCACTGTTCTTCCTGCCTGGACTGGTTTTCAATAAGCCTGGAAAACATCTCTATGCCATAATCAACTTCTCAAATATTCACCAACCATTTTATTCACACTTGTTAGCATATTTCATGATTTTAATGTTAATTAGACATTTGGCGGTGTAGGTTTTTGTTTTTCAAATTCCCCAAGTGAGCCAAAAGTTCTTTGTCAGGATTTTCCCAGAAGCATTACTATCTTGGAAGAGCAGTCCAGCTTGCACTTTACCCTATTTAGATTTACAAAGTAAGCATCCTTGTGCCTATATCCCATGGGATCTGGTCTGGATAGGTGCTCTGCAAGGGAGATTAACATACATAGACAGCAGTGGATTTAGCTGCAAGTAGTCATGACCACAGCCACTTTCATTCGAAACACGTTTAGAATATAAAGTGGTGCTGTCTTCATTTGGAGCATTTAGCCAGGAAGTGACAGACTTGGGAAGACCTCAATGATGCTACGTTCCTTTATGGGTTTCACCTTAAATTCTGTTGCTTCACTTCTTCAGAAGAATGGGAACAACAATATTTGTGTATTTTGCAGAGCGTTTTGAGATCTCCTGTTGAAGAGACCGTTTCTCTTCAAAGAAAAAGATGTACAGATTTTAAAAGAAGCTTTGAAGTGTCCATAGGTTTGCATTAATAGTTCTGTATTAATAGTTTTGAGGTTCAAATTAGTGCTGTTATAAATGGCACCACTTAGATATGCCTGTATGTTCCTAACTGTGCAATCACCAGGCAAATGCAGCAGTTAGATATCTATGGCAATTCTATGTGGGAGAACAACTAGAAGTATGAAGCTAATGCAGCTAAATTAGGGACCATTAAGCCCCTATATGGAAACTCTTATTGAGAAGTAGATTGCTTAAGGGAAGATTAAACTACAAAAAATAAAGACATTTTAATTCAGAATGAGAGCATCTACATATAGTTTAATGTGTTTTAATTTCTCTGCATTAACTTCATAGTTTTGAAGTTACAAAACATAACTTCATTTTAACCTTCCCAGTTGCAGGCAGTCCCAAGTGAGACTACTTTTTCACAGAAGTATATCTTTGGAAGCCTTCTCTTTAAAATTTTACATCCTTCCAGCGTAGGGCAACAAAGATGATTAAGGGATTGGAGCATCTCCCTTATGAGGAAAGGCTGAGACAGCTGGGACTCTTTAGCCTGAGGAAGAGAAGGCTGAGGCATCCTGGTGGATAGTAAACTATCCATGAGCCAGCAATGTGCCCTTGTCGCCAAGAGGGCCAATGCAATCCTGGGCTGCATAGGGAAGAGTGTGGCCAGTAGGTTGAGGGAGGTCATTCTCCCCTCTATTCTGCACTGGTGAGGCCACAACTGGAATACTGCATCCAGTTCTGGGCTCCCCAGTTCAAGAGAGACAGGGTACTACTGGAGAGAGTCCAGCATAGGGCAACAAAGATGATTAAGGGATTAGAGCATCTCCCTTATGAGGAAAGGCTGGGAGAGCTGGGACTCTTTAGCCTGGAGAAGAGAAGGCTGAGGGGAGACCTTATTAATGCTTATAAGTGTCTAAAGGATGGGTTGAAGGAGGATGGAGCCGGACTCTTTTCAGTGGTTGCCAGTGACAGGACGAGGGGCAACAGGCACAAGTTGGAACATAGGAGGTTCCACTCAAATATGAGGAAGAACTTCTTTACGGTGAGGGTGACAGAGCCCTGGAACAGGCTGCCCAGGGAGGTTGTGGAGTCCCCTTCTCTGGAGATTTTCAAGATCCGCCTTGATGCAGTCCTGAGTAATGTGCTCTAGGCAATCCTGCTTTGGCTGGGGAGTTGGACTAGATGATCTCTAGAAGGTCCCTTCCAACTCCAACAATTCTGTGATTCTGTGATTCTATCACACTCCTTGCAAGTAACCCAAGAAAATTCTTGTTTAAAGTATAATTAAAAAAAATAGTAATATGCACTCTGTCACCAACTGATTATGGCAGCAGTCAGAGTAAGAAACTATCATATTTAAAGACAGCTAAAAGTATATTCATACTTTACAAGTAGAGGTTAAAAGGTTAAGAGGAATTCAAAAGTTCATGAATGATGGACACAATGGAAAATCACAGGGAACAGCAAAAGAAAGAACAAGATAGTAAAAGGCATCACATACCTGCCCACTGAAACTGAATGGCTGAGTTCAAACCTGATGATTAAGGCTGAAGTGAAAAATACAGATGTTTGTGTGTTTGGCACAGCCCATGGCAAAGAATGCAGCTCATGGACACGTGCATTAATATTTCTGTCCACTGGAATCAACACTGTTTGGGTTAAAATTTAAATAATTATATTTTGGTCTTGTTTTTGCCACTTAGACTGACAAATGGCTTCCAAATATTAGATTTCCTTTTCCCCTCCTCCCCCCCGCCATTATTTATAAAGTTTCATGGAAATTAACAGAACTGTGGCCACATCCACTGGTAGAGTAGTTGGTTCCAGTTACATTCTTCACTGATGTTTTTGTTATGCTGATTATAACACTTAAGTAAATGGAAAAACAGCCATAATGATGATAGACTACAGTAACAAACAGAGGCATCAATATTTCACATAGAAAGCAAGCAGAGTATTTTGTAATTCTGAGAGTTACCACATCTGTGAAGGACGAAAGTCCTGCTGGTTGTTATTGCTGGTTTTAAATTTTAAAGGGCCTTGCTAACATCACTTTAATGTATTAGAATGCTATTGATTTTTTTAAAATAATAACCTATACAATTAAAAAGATTAGAAAATTCAAATCTTCTCTAGTTACTATTAAGGTTTCTTATCATACAGTATTGATATATTAGGCAGAGTAATATTTGAAAGCAGTGCAGCATTTCAGTTTAGGGTCACATAGTTAAATTTCAGTGCAGATCTTTACAAAGATGTCCTGGCACAAGGGGAGAACCACAACAGACTTCATAGATAGATGCCAAATCCCATGCGTTTACTTTATCAGGAGTTACAGTGGACTGCCAGTCCTGGGGCTAGTGCTTTTTCTTGTTCACCCATGCATTTTGTTGTTAGAGTGTGCAGACCTGCATTCTCCATTTAGAGAAATCAATGCTTCCTTCCACCCCCCACCCCCCCTTTTTTCCCACTGCTGACCATTTTTCTTGTCAGTTTGCTTTCCCCATTGCTGGGTGAGCAGCTTATGAGAAATAAACCACTGAGGCACATCAAACCTTATAAGAAGGCCAGAGCAGTAATTCAGTGGCTGAGTTTTTCCAATCCATTCTCTTTCAAGTGGCTTGTTTAAAAACAAACAACAGAAATGAAACCTTACAGTGTCTCTTGCTGATATTTAACAAAACTATAGAAGGACCTTTTGCCTTAATAATGCCAGTGACATGCATTTTGTTTATCTTTCTAATTATTTATTTATAGTTGACATGAAAATGCTTCCCACTAGACATCGCTGACTGCACAAAATCCAGTTGTGTATTGCTTTTGTGAGACTTTCGTTATTATAGCATGATTAAAATAGTACATTAATTATGCATCCCACTATAAAACTGGATACAGCAGAGGAAATAAATACATATTAATAATACATTAGTTATTAATCTGTATTCTTGTGATTTGAATGAGATGCAAACTACTACATCTTCAGTTCATGAAGACCACCACTTGTCTGCTTTTTAAGTCCACTTACATCTCACTACCGTGGAAGGACAAGGTTTTTTTAAAGGTCACCTTGCACTATAAATGAGTTGTCCCAAGATTAAGTAGCCAAAACAGTTATATTACACAGCTAAAATTTTACCTGACTCTGAGTTATGGTGGTAGCATAATAAAGCAGATCAGCCACTAGGCTGGGCCATGTGCAGTCAACTTTTAATCATTAAGAGTTTATGGTCATTACAAGGGAGGCACCTTTCTGAAGCAATGACAGTGATTCTGACTTTTTATTTGGGAAGGGAAGCCAGCTACAGTTTGCTGAATTAATGAATTAACGAAAAATATTGTAGACACGGGTATTTAAAAACCAATAGGTCTTACAAAGTACATCATGTGATTGGATTGCCTTAACAGAGGATTGTAAGGTTGTGTGTGGATAGCTCAAATGTGAGGAAGTTACATCCATTTAGTAGTAACACAAGGGGTTCCTAAATCTTTGCACATCAAGCTGTCATTTAGTTAAAGGACAGAGCCAATAGATTAAGAAGTAAAATTGCAGCCAATTAGCTGCAGCAAACTTTTATTAATAGAAACCATTCGCTTTCTTTCTGGCTCCAGCTAGAATAAAAATTAGTTTATTTAACGTAAGAGCTGCTTGGCAAGATTTGCACTAGGAAATTAAATGTGCCTGGGACTGTTAATGCCAGTGAGGTCAACTGTCATGGAGTGACCTGTGTCCGTATTATTAAAATTTGCTAGTCTACAAAGGAAGGTGAGTGCAGGCAAATTGCCTGTGGAGAATACTGTTAACTCCTAACTCATCTCTAAAATACAGTATGGAAGAGGCCTAGTTGGCCAGGAATAAAACTATGCCAGCGAGTATTTGTGTAATTTAACCAGTGGTTGAGTTTCAGTTCCTTGGTACATTTGCTAGCACTGATTATTTTCCTGGTAGTCATAGTATTGTTGAGTGAATTGCCCAACAGAGTTGTCCAAAGATGTATTTTCACTCAGGATTTTAATTCCGTCATTAAATGGCATATGTATGACTTGTGTATTGCTTAGAGTTTTTAGATATATTTTAATTATTGGCCAATGCATGTGAAGGGAAAGTTAGATACTTCTGTTGAGGCTAAGTTAAAAACAGACATAAAGTCCTTAAACTGTCAGCTACATTATGTTATGTTTTCACATTGTCTTAATATTGAACAATGACAAATAGAAACCTTCATCATGGCTGTGCAGTTTTAAAAGTTGTTTGATTAGCTTAATTAAAGGTTGTGTCAGCCAAGACAGGCTAAAATAATTAATATTAATATTATTAATAGCAATACAACAACAATAATAATAATAATATGTAGCACCAATGGACTAAAACTACATGAAAAACAAAGTAAATATTTTTTTATGGACTGTGAATGTGAGACAGAGCCAAGTGGAGATTCATGACCAGAATCACCTTTTAGGTCATGGGCAACATCAGGAGTAGGACGTAAATCTCTTGAATCCCACACTAAATCTCCGTTCACTGTTACAGCACACGTGGTTCGGCACATAGGTTTAAATTTTTCACAGATAAATTCCAAAGAAGATTCTGAGTCATGTAACATGGACAAGTCATCTTTAAGGGTTGTGATTCAGAACAATATGTGAATGTTTATTAAGCTAAAATAGCTTTCTCTCTTCCTGTCACTCCTTTCTTGTATTTTCATATCTTCTTAGTTTTCTCTGACAGAAGACGGAGAAGATCACCCAGTCAAGAAAGCTGTCTGCCAAAAGACAGATTCACCTGTCTATAAACTCTTGCTGATAAATATTTTTTACTCATTTTTTAAAAAACTTTCAGTGGTGGAAAATAACAGTCTCTTTGTATGTAATCTTTTCAGTCCTGCATTATTGTGACTCTTGGAAAGTTGTTTTATTTCTTAGTGTCTAACGTACAATTCCTTTGCTTTGAATTTCTAGTGTCCTCTTCACAGCTGGCTCTCTCCTTTCCAAATCCATTGCCTTTCCTTTTATAGCAACTGTTGATATATTTGGAAATTGCTAATGATCTCAAGTATAGAAAAAAATTGACTATTGAGTATAACAAAGAGTTGATCTATTCTTTCTTACAACACTATTTGCAAACTTTTCGATCACTTTCTTTGGAACACTCAGGAAACGTTAGTATTTTTCCTTGACAATGCAGTTATCTTCTTTCCTTCTAAAAACCCTCTGTTCATTACAGTGTAGACCCCTCTAGTAAGAGAGAGGAAAACACATGAATACTGGTGAATACTGGCTCGCAAACAAGAAAAGAGCTAGCTGAAAAAAACCCAACACATTGACGTTCTAACTATTCAGCTGTTGTACTGTTGAATTTCCTTAATTTTAAAACAATGTTGCACAATTATATATTCACTGTTTGCTCTGCTTTGCTTTGTAAAAACCCTAGAGTGATTTCTGTGAGAGGAATTGAAATGATCTGGCTGGCTGCTGAATGCTTTGGCTGCTCTAGGGCACTTCGGTAGAAGTGGTTTAGCATTAGCTGTTTGGATTCCCGCCCCACCCCCCCCTTCTTTTTTCTTCTTTTCCTTTCCTTTTTTTTGGAAGGGCAAGTCATAAATAGTTATAGTCCAAAAACGTGATACCGTAGCATTTCTATAAGAATCATGTTCTACTGTTTGCTAACCTTATATAGCAACAGTGTATTCATTCAATTAGTTTACAGGGATGCTTTGGCAATGCTGTATTTTCATAAATGCATGCAAATCCTTCTGTTTAAAGCACTAGGTTTTCTTAACTTCTCCAAATACACTAATGGTGGTGTAGCTGACAGAGCACAAAAAATCAAACAATATCAGAAAAGTTATTAATTCCTTAATTCTCACACCACTACATTTTCCTTGTTGAAACTAACTCTTTACCTATGCTTATTTTTGTAATGTTTATATTTGTAATTAAACCCCTCCCAGTTTTTCTCTAAGTTGTTGATTTTGCTGCACTCGCCCATCAAGGTTGGTGAGCCATAAAGAAAAAAAACCTGACACTTCTAGGGGATTTATGGGTGGGGGAGAGGAAGTTGAAGCCATTTCCATGGGGCTTTATAACACTCCTTTAGTTCCAGGAATCCGTAAATTTCCTTCAATTAGACCATTTCTCTGGAGCTATCACCAAGAATTGCTCTCTATATGTACAGGCATTTTAAGGTGTGGGGAAATGAGCAATGGAAAACAACATGCGCCTCAAGCAAACTTGAAACCTTTCTCTTACTCTAAATAGAAAATGTTTCAGTTGTACGTCAATACAGTGCAACTTTGATAAATCTTTGCAAAATCCACTTTGAGGGGAAGTTCTGTGGCATCTCTTTAAAATTCGTTCAGATGACTATGCTTAAAGGAATAGTCTGCAAAGTAATCTATAGGGTCTGGATAGACTAATTAAAAATTCTTTGTGAAGCTAGAGGTAGGTAAACTGGAGTTTGACAGGCTTTCTACTTTATGCACTGGTCTGAATTATATGGTACTTGTTTTATAATATAGAGCAACAACATAAGCTTCAGGAGTTAAAAGTTAGGTGGTGGTCATATATGGGATATGAAGTTAAGGAATATGTTTTCCTGAGGGTCTGGGGTGGTTCTTGCCCTCTCTCCTTGCCTTTGCAGTGAGTTAGCCTTCTTTCTCAATAACATCTGTGGCTTCTAGGTTTTATGTGGCTGGTAAGGTCACAGATATTTTTGGCTGGGCATCATCATTACATGTGCACACATACATGCAGACACGCACGCACACACTCGCTCTCTCTGCCTAGCAACCATAGAAGAGGTGTCCAGTCAGTCTAATGATAAAATAAAAATGCTATACAAGTGAAGCTGATGCTTTGTGGTTTCTTCATACTAATGCTTTGACAGTATGCCAAGGCATTGCAGCTCAGGCCCAAGATACAAACGAAGTCTGGAGTGAAAAAGAAAGAGGAAAAAAAAGACAATGTAGCACTGAAGTGAACTGAATGTTATTCTGAGAGGTGCTAGCAGCTGAGAAAGGAAGCAATGGTGTAATATTCCTCTTTCATTTTCTGTTCTTGCTTGTTATCTTTCATGTTTGCTTGGAACCCCTTTTTATGAGTGAGATATGCTCTGATAAAGGAAGCGATGATACATGAAGTAGGACTGTGACAAAGCACAAAGTGATCATTGCCCTCACTTATCCTCACTGCACTTTCACACTGTTAATGGTGTAACTAATTAGACTTACACTTCGGATCTCACCTTTGTGCTTTCTGTGGTAGTGCCATACTTGAAGAGTGACAGCCCCTGCTAAAGCACTGCAAAATATTAGGTAATTCTCATAACATGACTCTAAACAAACACATCTTATTATTTCCCATTGTGTAGGAAGGTTAAGTGACTTGTTTCAGCTCAAAGAACTCAGTGATTATGATCAGGAATGCATATACTTTTTTTTGGTACTTAGTTTACTTGGAATAACATTATAACAT
Source organism: Numenius arquata (assembly GCF_964106895.1). Classification (NCBI taxonomy): domain Eukaryota; kingdom Metazoa; phylum Chordata; class Aves; order Charadriiformes; family Scolopacidae; genus Numenius; species Numenius arquata. The sequence continues at coordinate 99,889,953 of NC_133576.1, forward strand.
TAACAACCATAGAATCATAGAATCATAGACATAGAAACATGACAAGTAACTGTGCATATTTGGCAACTGAGGCAAATTTCCAGACTGATAACTAATTTTATAGAGTTATTTACATAAGAAATTCACTTATCTGTATAAAAGTTTTAAATCTCTTTCTGCTAATATTGAGATTTCTTTTTGTGGTTCCTTCTCTTCATTCCCTTTTTTTTTTTTTTTTCCCCTCAAAGTTCTTTCATGCCTTTAGCCAGGATCTGTTCCTAAGTACTTTGCTTTTAACAAGAGACTGTCTTTTTGTAGCAGACGCCACTTCCAGGTGTTGGGATTGTAAACAGAAAGTACCCATGACAACTGATTCATCCCCCACAGAGACCACACATAGTACCTAGAAAATGTCTGCTCTTACAAAGAGAAGATGCTGTCCCCAGCTCAGGTTTGCAACACAAAGTGCTAGAACAGGTGCCAGGAGAAATCATTTTGGCTTGAATTTTATGAATAAACTAATGTATGACAAGGAATGCAGTCTCCATTGACGTTGCTGCCTGCATTCTCTCTATTTAAAGAACAGAGGAGCAAGATTCAGTCCACAATGTATCATCATTTCCCCCAATACCTGATTTAATAGGACTAATTTCTACTTACATCATGTCTTCCTTTTGAGAAGCTCACACTCTACAAACATAAATTAATTAAGACTTATACTCCCTCTGTGCAGCATAGGTAGACTCAGGAATAGAATGGTTTAACATTATACGAGTGTGCCAGTTGGGAAATACCAGAAATCCAGTTTTCTAACTTTCCATGTGCCCTGGGGCAGATTCAATACATGCCTTAAATGCAAGGACTGAAAAAGACCATGAGGAATGTGGTATTGATAGTGCCACTAGGCTTACAGATTGAGAGAAGGAGCCCTGCTTGGAAGAGCTGGAGTGCACGAGGCAGTGAAGTGAAGGCTGATTCCTTGTGAAAAGGTGTATGCTAGAGCCTGCTGAGGTACACAGCCCTTCTAGTGGTCCTTGAAGAGGTCGTCTGTCACAGTCGCCTGTTCAGTTCTGCCTTGTTGCCTTCTCTTAACTCAAACCAAGTACGTTAGAGATATGTCTTCCTTATAATGATTTCCCTAAGATCAAGGTGGTGGCTGCGTGCAGGTATGGATTTCCTGGTGGGGCTGAAAGGGTAAGAACATTTGCATTTGGCATCACCTGCTACAGCATATACTCTTGAGGTATGTGACAGTCATAAAAGCTCTGGCCGTCAGACTGGTACTGTGTATACACCCTGGTATGGGACACAGAACAGCCAGTTGTGCTTAGTCTTCCGGTTTTCTTACTATTAAAAGTTGTCTAATGAAACCTTTTTTTTTTTTTCTCTTTGAACTCCTATTTTTTAATGTGCAGTAACCTTTGGTTTTGTTTTCCAGAGTAGCAGCTCTGCACTGTATAAATAATTACCTCAGGCACTAGGACACTATTGCTAAGAAAGTGAAAAGAGAGGCTGTAAATGGGTGTGAGCAAGGAAGGGTTTCTGCATTTTAAGAGTAATGGCTGGAAGACAATTAAGGCCTAGCTTTTAAATCATAGGGCTAGGCCAATGCGTATTGGGACTGCAAATTGGAAATGTTGCATTATTTTTAAATGGCTGAATACTTGGTGCGGCATCCATAACAATTGTTGCTTCTCTAAAACTGCATAACTTACTGCAGTGAAAAGGAGGAATGAAATTTAATCTACCTAAAGAGAATATATCTTGACATTTACCCACCATTAAGTATACATCCTAATCCCATGTTATCCATATACTTTGGTTTACAAACAAATGACTCAATTAATGTCTCTTAAAGCCTTCTGGGAGGGAGAGTGGAGGACATGCACTGCTTGAGCAATGGTTGCTGAAGGCATTTTGATTACTTTAACTTGGAACAGGCATAATATTCCAGTGTGGGGGGTCCCTATGCCCTGGCAATGCTTTCTCTTCTCCTTCTGGAAAGTGTTTGCACACTCCTGCAATAAGGCAGGCTGTTTACTAATCCCCAGGGGAAGTCTGTGACAATGCTGCCACCCAAGGAGATACAAGCTCTTTGGATCACTCTATGCTTAGAGAAACATGAGGTGCTCTACTTCTTCCTTTTGTGCTTACTCAGTAACCATGTCAGAAATATTTCTTTTCTCTAGATCATAAGGGGTCAACAGAAGATTTTTTTTTTTAAATTTTTATAAAAACTGGATAAAAATCAAGTTATTTGATCTTTTTAGCCATTTAATTCCTGAGACTAGCATTGATCCCTAGCTAGCATTTCAGAGGCCTAGAAGCCACTGATTTCTGAGCCATACAAATGGGTTCTAATCCTACCTTCTCTCACTTCTCCCAGGTGAAGCTGATCCTCTGCTTTCATGAGACTTTTTTTTTTCTAAGTCTGACAAGCAGCAGAAAGCTATTCATTATTGTTTTCAGAAGTGTCTCCTCTACTGGTGGCCCACTCGATGTTCCAGTTGGCCAGTTATATGTTGTTAGGCTGTGTCTGTCCTCTTACTATCTTCAGCTAGCAGAAGGAACATCTGAAGACGTGGAACCTCTCTTAAAAGCTCTAGTGTGCATCTAGCACAGAGTTATCCAGGATTAGCAGAGTCCCATTATTCAGTATGTGTCAGGTTAGGCCTAAATTCTGTTCACGATTCAGGGTCTAGTCAGAACTTCATGACACGCTCAAGGAGCGAAAAAAGTCATTTTTTTCTGACTGAGTCATCGGAGTCAGTTTGCCCATCCAACGTTACCATAAAAGTGATTGGACTTGTCAATTTGCTTTGTAGTGGTTCTGGTACTGGCATGTACCACCTTGTCCTAAATGGAGACCACTAGTCTAAATCAGGGCATGTCATGTTTTAATATTAACTGTGACTTCTGTCACAGAATGAATCCTCCAAGAGAACTATAACTCAGAAGGGAAAGAAATACCTTTGAAGTCCTCTATCTGTATGCGTGATCACTGACAAACTCCTTCAACAACACAACAGGAGTCTTTCCAGAATCTTTCACAAATTCTAGTTGTGGTTTTACTAAAAATTATTTCTTCACATTTCCGGAGTTTCTTGAGCAAGGGATTCCTTCTAATACCCACTGGATTACTTTTTAGTTTATGCAGATTCAATAACATAAATTGTTTGTAGCTGAAAAAGGAAAAAAAAAAAGGATCGTCTTTGAGTTTGACCTCCTCAAGTTACTTATGAATTAAAGTTGCTACAGTCTAGGCATCTCTGCTCAGTTTAGTTTGCTGTTTTGGTAGGAGATAGCATTAGGAGGAGATGCTTGCATTTATACGAAAGTAAATTTAGTGTTGTAAATGTGCCATGCTGAGCTGGACTGAAGGGGTACAAAATGGAAGGGAGAAACCAGAAAAATGAGGTTATGATGTCAAATTTCCCAACTGATTTTGAATTAGAAGCAGAAATATGCTTTACTTTATAATCAGGATTCAGTTTCACCACCCCAGTCTCCACCTCAACAAAGATCGTATTCATTCTGTTGAAATACGGAAAACTGAAAATTCATTTTGATATTGTAAGAGGAAATAAAAAGGGCTGAAAGATTAATAACAGAATGTCAATGTATACCAGGCTTGAACCTGAGGGCAGTCCTTTTGAGGAGCTGAATGACATCTGTGTGTAATTTAATAAATGACTGTTGTAGCACAAGTGGAGAAGCTCTCAAACACATTGTTTTTATGTTGATTGCTCAGTTCAATTACTGTAAACAAATAATGTAACGTTATAATAGTCACTGAAATAAGTCTAGCCTAAAAGGGTTGGATAAAGGTTGGAAATATCAAAGCCATGTTTATCCATAATTCAATGACTTGATGCCAGACTCACCTAAAAATAAAAGGCTTCTATGAGTATATCAGTAGCAAGGTTACCAATTTCAAGAGCTTAATGACAACTTTTACCTGATCGTTAAAAGAGATTTTTTTTTCCAGCATAAATGTTCACAAGTTACTGTACACTCAGAAACACTTAGCAACAGGTAGAGGTTAAATTGGTGGGCTTTTATTTCTATTTACAGGCAGTCCTATAAAGAGCTGGATTTACAAAGAAAAGACAGATGAACTAAACTGTGATTTAAAATGAAGCTTTTTTTTTTTGCAATTTGAAATAATCAGGTGGTTCATTAGATAATAGACCAAGTTCCTCTGGAAACTCCAATTTAAGACTTAACACTGTGCTCCAAAATGATTTTTCCCATTATGCTTTTCCCGTAGACTATAGCTGATTTCTTGTATTAAAAAGGTTTTGCTTGCTTCGAAGATCTCCACATGCCTGGATTTTCTTGCCCTTTCACCCCAGGTTTTTCCTAAATCTCTTGCGTAATTTGGTTACTTCATATCCCTGGCTTTTTTGGCAGCAGCAGCCTTCCCTCCTTCCCATAAGCTATCCCTACCCAGAGCAATGTGTGAAAGCCGAGAGGACAGGATGCAGCTGCCTCTAAAAGCCTGTCAATGATGCTTCTTTTTAAGCCACTGAGAACTGCTAGCACAGCTGCAACAGTGAGGTGGATTTACACTTCATACTTTCTTTTTTTTTTTGTTTTTTCCTATATGAGGAATTTCTCAAAAGCTGTATAGAATAATGAGTTAACTGCTGATGCATGAAGGCAAGTGAAGACAGTGCTTTATGCTTAATGGCATCCTATGGACAGCTCTGCATTTTAGAGCTAGTTTTTCTGGGGAGACATTGTCTAGGTCAGATGCTGGGGTTATTCTTTTCAGGAGATTTGAGGAGATTCTTAACTTCAGATGTGACAGTGCTACAGTAGGAACAAATTTGACTTAGCATTAAATCTACAGCTTGTATCTTATTTCTTTTAAACACATAATTTCTTCAATCTTGACGTCTCACAGTACCAGTAGACTGCAGCAAAGCAGTTAATTTTGGGCTCTAATTTATGAGTTATGATGCATTTTAACATCAGTGCAGAATTTTTTTGTACAAAGCAGTAGCTGGTGGCCTTAGTGACTGGTGTGCCCCCCTTTCCCAGCACTCCTCTTTTCCCTGCAGGCTCTATTAGTTACTAGCTTCATCCGGTCTGAGAAAAGGAAAAGGCAAGGGAGCAAGCCTGGCAAGTCTGCAAGCTGATGTTTCTTTGCCTGCTTGCTTCCACTTTCCCTTTTTCTGTTTATTAAAGTTGTAGCTGTCATCCACATGGCAGCTATGCCTGGTTGGAGGAGGGCAGCGAGGGCAGAGGAAGACCCAGGCACTAGCAGCAGCAAGAGTGGATGCCGCTGGATGTTTGTTGCTGAAAATGCCAAGTTAAAAACGTATCCTAACATTGCAAATGAAAACCAGTCATCGTGGCCTTTCTGTAATTTCCAACTAGGCTGGTTACAAAAGAATCAAACAGACATTTGATGCAATAAAGAACCTTTGTCCAAATGACGGTCGGGAAGAGTGAGTGTATGGTTTGGTAATAACTGACCTAATGACTCGGACATTACCTAACACAGATTATATGGGAAGAGGCTTGAGTCACTCCTGCCCACATCCCTTCAAAACTGAAGCCCGATCTTCAAAACTGAATTCTCATCTTGCAAAAACAACAACTCATGGGCATGTGAGTGAGTTTTACAAGGAACTGCAAGCAAAGGATTGTATTAAATTCTCTTAATTCTGCAACATTATTAGTGTAAGAGAATGTATTTGGATTTCTGGTTACAAATTTATGATTAAAACATTTATGTTTTTCTATATGCATCATGTTAAATTTTTTGTTACTTATGTTCTTGTGCTACCTTCTTGTGACAGAGGAAGTTGCCACCTTTAAATGGGATAATGATTTCATTAAAAAATCTCCTATTGCAGAGATCAAACCCTTTCCCTTGTAAACAGGCTGGAGAAAACATTCTCAAAATGATTAAAAAGACTTTGAAAATGAAATTCTAACAATCAAAAACAAATTAACTACCAGTTAACATGATTATGTGCATTAAAAGTGAGTATAAAGTGTGAAACCAGCAGCTTCATATGATGTAAGTTCATAAAAAGGAGACATCAAAGAAACCCACAACTATAAAATGCTAACAAAATATTTGGAAAATTAACTTAAGGTGTTACTGTAGGTGATTAGAATGCATTTGAAAATTCTTTAAAAGAGATGTTCTGACTGTATTTTAATGAAAACACTTGCTTTGGTGACTTTAATAAATTGGGATTAGTTGGTAAGAAAACATGAAATGTCAGATGCTCCAACATGATAGAAAATATCACCTTTCAACACCCAGCGGAATTTCAGAGTAGCTACTAGTCTGTTACTTTGCCAGTGCTGGGAAGTGATTGCTGTATTTCCAAATGTCATCAGAGTAGTTTGAGTCATGCCATACACAAGTGAATTTCTGAATATTCTTATGAGCTTTTCCAAACTGAGTTCCTTTGGCTTTGGCAATTCTCTAAGCCATAGTTTAAATACCACACAAACTCATTGAGCATTTTGGGCTAAAAGACTTTAATCACTTAAATCACAGATTATGTGGGTATGTTCAGCACTTAGATGGGAATAAAATAATGAAAACTCTTGATAGCTACCATTGTGTTGAAGTCCTCGTCTGCCAAAATATCTGCCGATAAAACCTCCATCACTGCTGCATCAATGTATGCATACAGCTGTTCATGTACTGAAGCTTCTGGCTTGCTAAAAGCCCTGCCTTTTGCATATGGTATTTTCAAAGCAGGTATTCTTCCTCCTGGGCCCCTTCCTGTCAGTTTTCTCAGGATAAGAAGACAGACTAAGCCTTTACTTACTTGACCAGAGAGCCTGTCACTAGAGCCTCTGCCCAGGACACGGTATGCATGCTTGCATGGAGAGGGAGAAGTAGCAAGAACAGATGGCATTCCCCATTCCTTAGTTTTGCTTAAGAATTAAAGATATGACATGACTCCTACTCCTTTCGGAGCACTTGACTCCAAAAAGGGGAGAGAGTGTGCTAAGAGGGACTACAACCTGAAGTTAGGTGACCTATTGTCTGAGAGATGGGATTTACGCATCCTGTTCTCCTTCCTTCTGATTACTTTCTGCATCTCCTTGTTCAGCCTGCTTGCTTTTGCAGAGCTATTCTCAAGCACTTAAAGTGCAAGGAGAACCTGACAGCATAATGCAGATCTACCCAATCCTGCAACTGGGTGCCAGACAGATATGTCACTACTGAGTATTGCAAAGGTTTAGTCCTTCTTTCTTTTATCTCAAGCTAATTAGCACTATGATTAGAGGAGTGGCTGCAGGCCATGACTCGCACTGTTCTTACCAGTTGTGGAGTTCAGCCAATATAACAAGAGAAAGTATATCCTTCACTATTCAGCCTCCTGTGAAAAAGACAGCTTCTACTGGCACGTGATAAAATAATGTTGCGTCCCTTTTCATGGAACAGCATTGCATGTTGTTCTGGCAATGTTAGATCAGACAGTGAACCTGCTGAGAAAGCACTGAATGGGATTTGTGGGGGCAGCTGCCTTATAGAGCTACCCAGGAATAAGGGAAATGGTTAAACCTTTCAAGTTTGGTACAGAGGATTCCCAGAAGCAGACAGCACTAGGAAAAAGACTCAACTTTTGTATACAGCAATATTAATTTTGGATTGCTCTTTTTATTAATAAATCAGGTGCTCAATAGCGTGAAGGTTTTTCTTCTTTCAAGGAGTTGGCATGTATTTTTGTTTGGAACAGATTAGAAATGTGATTCCACAGAGGAAATGTAATCTCATCTTAAATATTTACAGAATGCTAATTTTATGCTTATATATTGGCAGAAAAGCAGAATAGCATTAATTAGTCTGAATTATTTGTTAACAGAAACATGTTTCTCCCTTTGGCTAGGACTATGTTAGTAAAAAAAAAACAATCTAGCCCTCAGATAATGCAACAGAGTTTGCATCCGTATGGCTAAAATTTCCCCTGTTCTTTAACCTTCCTCCAAAAGAGGATGGGCTGCTTTGTACCACCAGGTGGAAATTGCTACTGGTTCCTCCTATTTCACATGCATTGCTTAGGCACTACCTGGGACATGCTATCTGGCATGACTGAATGAGTGAATATTGATAATTGTGTGCCAGTGCTTGACCCCATGTGTTTTATAACATAACTATAGAGAGAGCCTTTGGCAGATGCCATACGATCAGCACACAGGGTTAATACTGAAAGAATGTCTAAGTACTAAGAACACAGAACTTAATTCACTGGTTGCCAACACAGAAGGCAGACAAAATATAGTATCATACCATACTTTTCACTAAAAAGACTCTCCAAGCATTGTGATGAGTTACACAGGAGGCTGTGAAATGCCTATTTCTGCAAGTTTTTAAGTATAGGTTAGGCAGATATCTACTAGGCGTGCTTAATCCTGCCTCACATTAGAGAGATGGACAAGCTGACATCCTGAGGTTCTATTAGCGGTAGCTTTCTATAATGCTGTGATGTTAGGATGCTTCTTTGCTGGCGGTTATGGCATACGTGGAAAAAAAATTGCAAGTCTCTCTTGTACTGAGTAAACAGTTCCTAGGTTTTTTGTGCTCACTGGCATGGACTTCCAAAATAGTGACTTTTTTTTTTTCATCTCAGAAATACTGATGTTACAAGAGATTCCTTTGGGTATTTTGATCCTGAGACTTGCTCTATATCTAGAAACTGATCTATAGCTGTGGATGCAGATTAATTTTTAAATAGCCAAAATGAAATTTAGAAATACATGTGTGCATTTTTCTTTGATGGCTTAAGACTGCGCAAAGGAATATTTCCTATTCACATAAAATCCTTAAAAGATAAAATGGTCGGCAGATCCTTTACAAGAAAAAAACATAGAAACATTTGAGTTCATATGTATTCAATACAACTACTTCTGATCCATAAATTGAAATCTTTTAATGTTAATCTCTTATCTCCTCTTCCTGCTTCTCTCCGTCCACACACGCATAGGCTTTCACATAGGATTGTCTCAGGATACCCATTGCTAGGAATTAAAACAGTGTTGCTCTCCCCTGTAAAATTGTTGGTATTTTGAGATACAACTAATATGAAATAAGTTACACTTTTCGGTTAACCATCATGATTTATGTTTTCGTGTTTTACAGAAAGGTTGCTTGAAGTTGTAGAGTCAATGAAAAAAATGGGTCCTTGAAATCCTAAGCATCAAAGTCTTATCCAAAATCAGCATTAAAAATGAACTTCCATTTTTGTGTTAGTTAAACATCTGACACATTTTATTGCAGTTTTTGTTTTGTGAGCATAAAATGTTAGAAGCTTCTCAGATGGTGTTTAGTGTTTATAATGCATTTGTCTGGGCAGATGTGCTTGTAAAATTACCAAACCATTTAAAGTTGTAAACATAGTTCAAATAAAGCTTGTTTCATCTGTGTGAAGGAGACTGACTCCTTCCTCTCCAGGCTTGCTAGAACACAAACATTACTACTCCGGTTTAATGGATGCCACTGTTGCATGTGGGCTGTGACTGCTGGTTCTCCCTGCTTTTTTTGTTCCTTGGTATGTTTATTTATAGAGGAGTTATGAGACTGTGATTGAAGTTGGAAAAGACGGTCCCCTTGGGCTTGAAAAGTGACTGACCCCAATCAGCAGGGCTTGTTGTCAGTGATGCTGGAATCTCTTCATGAGTGAGTGGAAAGTAGTTTCCTGTCAAGTTTAGTTAGGATTGTTTTGGTTTATTTTTTTTCTTTTCATTTTTTTTTCTCCAGCATAGACAATCTTTGTTGTTATGTACAGTGTGATTCCTGTGCTGCCTTAAAGATACAAAGAAGAAAGCCTGTGTTTGAAATAGAGAGACTGTTACAGCTAAATTCTGGTTCAATGGAGTTGTCATGTAAGAGCTTTCTATGCATCGAGAGATAGATTTCTCCAACAGCGGGTCCTGTCAGGGACCGTTAAAAAGTACAGACTTATGATTGAGTTTCCTATCAAGTCCAGTCTGCTTTATATTCTGCCTGTGCAGTTTGAAACTAACCTTGATTGTGTCTTTGCACAATATACTGTACTGGTGATAGGTGAGGCTGCACAGGTAGAGAGCAGAGATGTGTCTGATGATACTTTGGTTGGATGAAGGAGTGTAGAACATGCCTTTGAAGAAAGACATTTTCTTCATTCTCCAGTGAAGCAGCTGAAGATAAAACAAACAAACAAACAAAAAACCCTTCAGTTTTCCACACTGGACATGTATATACTTTACAATTAATAAATGTGAGTTTAGGTTTGTGGTTTGCTTTTTTTTTTTCATTTGTTGAATAAGTTTACAAAAAAATGTACTTTAGTTGAGGGGATTGGATCCATGTTTGACAAGACATTATTACCCCTTTCTGAGAGTGACTTCTAATTTTCTTTTGACATTCCTTCTGTAAAAAATCCATTTTCCTTTGCAATATTTTTCTCAGTGTGATGGTCTGGCACTGACCCTTTACATTTGGCAGAACCAAGCAGTACAGTTCTGAAGTAGCCATTTTATTTCTGGATGTTTCTGGCTATTGTTGCTTTTATTGTTCCAGTGGTGAGTGACTTTAACTCCTGTCATTTTCCCCCTCTAACTTCTGCTTTAGAAGAGAAAAAAAAAAGAAGAGAGAGAAGGAAATTACTGAAGGAGAATGACATTTTTCACACTTACTTTTGATGGTTGGAGAATTTATTAAAGTGCTGCTGTTGACAGGACGGTTTCGATTGCAATTCAAGCCTGGCCTCAGATCTGAGTCAGAGCCTGGATCTGAGTAGGACAGAGGGGGTTTTGCCTAAAACCTTCTCGCAGTTCTAACTACATCAGCTACAATTGCCATTTCCTGTTTTTGAAGATTGTTGTCAGACTTGGTTATTAGATTAAAGTGCTCCGAGACAAATGATACTCTGTTGTAGAAGTGCCAAGTGTTATTAATTATTAGTAAAAGTATTTAATTAGATACCACCTGGTAGCGATCATCCACACATCCAAGGGACAAGCTCTGAGATGGTTGGTATATAAGCGATTTGAAGCTATTTTCAGGATTTTGGCCCATTGTCACCAGAAATTGCGCTGCTTTATGAAAAAGCCAAAATGCTACAGTATGTCACAGGATTGCTTTTGTTTCCTACACGTCTCGAAGCGACTGCTTCCCTCTGCCTTTGTTTGCTACTTTTTGACACGCTTACAGCTAGGAATGATTGAATATCTGATTAACATCACGTAAGAAGCATTTTTGCCCAGTTTTCTGACGAGATGCCGAACCAGTCCAAATCCCTTGAGTCTTATGCGGGAGGTAATCCCACGATCCAATGTCAGCATAATCCCCCCAAGACAGCTTAAATATTTGTAGTTCTTTCTTAAATCAAGAAATCCCTTGAGGTTTATACCAATCCCAATTTAAAAAATGACTTGACCTGAAAACCCTGGAGGAATGTTTGAATGAGGTTGTCTTGCCTCTGGCTTCTTGGCCAAATTCCTCTAATAAGATATGAATAAGATATACAAGGTCATAATTTATAATATGATAGGAAAATTATGCATTGAGTGAAAGGCTAGGGGGAAAAATAAGGGATAGCAATGGTGGTAGAGACAGCATTTATTGTGATTACTAGAAGGGGGCCTCAGTGGGCTGGGATTATTGTACTTTAAGTGAAATTGATTTTGTTCATGATTTGATTTTAATCTAGTTTAGATGAATCAAATTCTACAAGGAACAGATATTTAATTTAGTACATTAGGATGAAAAGGACATCAGTTCAGAGAAGTTTAATGCATATGATGTGATAAAAGCAGTATCTGATTATGAGAGGTTTTTTATAGTAATTCCTTGTTATTTCATTACTTCTTGGATATATTTTTTTCTCCACATAATATTTTTATTAAATCCAGCCAAGATTCTAGTCTCCTTAATGTTATTTAGGCTGATTGCCTGAGCAAAAATAATAATAATATGAAAAATTGGAGGAGGACAGGAAGAAAGACAGAATTCCAGACTTAATCACACACTGATTTTTGCTAGAGATCTACTATTGGAACAGAAGATCCCCGCTTGCCTCTAGGGCACTTGCTGCAGGCAGGCTCCTTTGCAGAACAAGTCATAGCTGTCTTGTTACAGACTGCAGCTGTAAACAGAGAGTCTGTAGAAACCAATCTCCTGCAATTTTCCAGTCTACTGTTTTCTAATCTAGGGGAGCTGGAATGCGTTGCAATTTGGAAGAAGATCGTTGCTGTTGAAGGGAGGTCTACACTTTAGCAGTTAGGACCAGATGGATCTGTTTTCTTAGGTTAACACTAGAGTTGGGAAAGCCATCCATGCTGAGAATGCAGACAAAGTTCAGCTGATGTATATATATACACAGCTTTCCTTTTCTTATAGAATAATTTATGTGAAAATATTCCTATTTCTTTCTCTCGTCCCTGACAAGAGCGGTGTCTTGTTGAAAGAAGGAAATACTGTTGATTCACTGGCTTCCTTGCACCTTTTTAGCCCTGTTCTTTTGGTTGTTATAGATAAATCAGAGTACTAGTTTCCTCGCTGAGGAATGTTTTCTGTTTGGATGTTTAATGAACAAACCTTTTATACGCTTAAGAAAAAGATTTACAGTGATTGAAGGGACTTTCTATTACCACCTACATTCATAAAGATCAACATGGGTCATGGTGATCTGCATGGGAAAATAATAAAAAGGAATAATGAAGGAGAATTCTTACATCATAGATGCAGGGCAGGAATTGGCAGAAAAGCATTTTAATACATCAGTCTGGGAATGCTTGATTATATGTCACCTTGCTGAGCTTGCTTGTGTTAAAACAAATTACAAGTGCTTTTGCCCTCTTTGTAAAAAAATATAATTAAGATTTTTCATTTGCTGAAATGCTTTTCAGCAAAAGGCAAAAAAAAAGAAGGGGGCGCGAGGGGAGGGAAGCAGCTATATGGGTCTGACAGCCTGTGTCCAGAGGATGGGACCTTCCCTTTCAATGCTTAAATCTAATCATGTGTCTGAGACAAAACTATATCCCCCTTTAGCTCCCCCTTCCATATAACAAGTTGTTCCAATTTAAAACCAATTTAGTTAAACTGGGACACTGGTGGATAATTGTCAGATGCCTCCTATTTGGAGGCAGAATTCACTCTAGAGAAATCTCTGGAGACAGGTTTACATTGACATAAATGAAATTAAGATTTTAAAAGAGTGCACACTATCTGTAGAGAATACATGGGTTTTTCCCCTTATTATACTGTTTTAAAGATAGTACCTATTGCCCTGGTCCAAGAGCTGTGGTCATTGTGGTTCCCCATCAGAGGCTGAGAGCCACCATAGGGGTCATTTGAAGGACACGTTGAGAATGTGGTCTGGCATGACAGAGAGACACCGTTTCCCTTTCTGGTTTGGAGGCTTGGCTCCTTTTTGGAATATCCAGTAAATAACAGCCCCTAAGTGCCACATGAATCAGCAGAAGTGTATGTTTTATATTTTAATAACTTATATAGACACTGTGCCAATGAGTAGATGTATTGTTTCTTTAAATACTTGTGTCTTTAAACACTTGTGTGTTGTAGGCAACAACTGCAATTTTAGCTTGTTGTTTTAAAGTATAATGCCTTTATCCATCTACACAGTTCTTTTCTGTCATTAACAAAGAAGGCTGTATTGTTTTGGATCACATGAAGTTCACATGAGGTTTGAATGAAGCAGTGTTAGACACGGTAAGGGGTAGAGCACTGAGTTTAGTCTGTGCCTTATCAATAATCTTGGATATTTACCACCTGCAACAACTATAGTTTGACTGCATCTCTTGCTTTTTCCTTGAGATGCTGGGAGTAATGAGAATTTTGTTGTCATTGCTGACTATAAGTCCTGTACTGAGATTGCATCAGTTTATTCAGCAAGAGCTTTCAGGGACCTACTGACAGGAATTGATTTCCTTGTTTTGGTCCTTCCATTTTGTGGATTAAACCCAAAAAGCAGTCTTCAGTGAAAGAGATTCTACTCTTGTATCTATTAAAAAATTACCAGAACATGTTATGCTAGGGATTTTCTTTATATGTAAGTGTATTTTAAATTTGCTGAATGCTTTAAAACATTTTATTTCACATTGCAGTGCTAACTAGTATGTCTTTAGGAAGAGAAGGGTAGAAGGGAGCAAAGCAAACAAATCTGGATATTGTGTCAATGAGATAGACTAATTTTGTGCAATTAAAAGCTTGAGTATATTCTTATTTTTATAGTAGCGTATTTCCTAGCTCTTACTAAGCTTTAAACTGCCTGAGACCGTGAAAGGCTATATTCAATGTCACAGATGTGTGCGGGAGAATGCAAACGGGTTGACATGTACTTGTCAGTGTCAGCTGAGAAAAGAGCTGGCATGGATTGTTTGGTGGAACAATAAAGGAGGTGGTGTCTCCGGGACAATAGCATTAGCTGGCGGAGCAGATGGACTGCTAGCTTGGGAGGTCTAACTAATCCTCTATCAGAACAATGAACAAGAGTTTATGCTTTACTTGGCTAAACTCCACTAAAGTGAAACAGAAATGTGGATGTATCAGGAATCCTGAGTTGGGGCCATCAAGTGCAATAATTGTGCCTGTAAAGGCTGTTTGAAATGTTCCAGAACAACGGAGTGTTGTTGCACAGGGATTCATTACTGTTAAGCAAATCCAGAAAATTTACCCATATGAGCAAACTCTCACAGGTGAAGTGGTAACATCATTTCTTGAATAAAGAACCTTTCACTAGGAGACTGTCTTTAGTTCCTTATAACTTTGCCAAAATTATCTGACATTTTCCTTTGCCAAGATCTGCCTAGGCTCAGATTTTTGAAAATGTCTAGAGAACTGAGATAGAGGCAAAATATATTATTAAAACCAAAATTAAGAAAAAATAAAAACAACCAAAAAACAAAGAACACTCTTGTAACTGTTTACAAGAGGAAATCTAGTCCCTCTGTGCTTTGGAAAATGAACCTGGAATTAGTAAGAATGTATCTTTTGCTCTTTCTTTGGAAAAAAACCCCACAATTACTCCCCTCACAAGCACTGAAAAATATCTCAGTTTGCCCTGGCTCAGTATCAACATTAGCATTTGGCAGCTAAAGTCTGTGATTTGTGTCTGAATTGAGCTTGCTTTATCTCTCAGAAATCACTGGTGTGACCTGACTGCACATGAACCATCCCTAAATAGCTATATCCATATATATCAGGGCGAGCAGCTCGTTTCTTCCAGTAGGGTCCTCACAGAGGGCTCTTGGTCTCCATGGGGAGATTCTCTTCTGTGTTTTCAGTATTTGTCCACTTGATGTCCAAACAGAACTGAGAATTGTGATCTGGCTTGGTTGCAGTGAGGTGAGGGACAGGCATGGAGTAGGAGATGGGGGAGTTGGAGAGAAGAGACGCCTTGGTCAGCAGCAGGAAGAGATGGCAGGAGCCACCTGAGAGGTGGCCCATGGGTGGTGCTGACAAGTACCTAAAGGGTGAGTTGAAGGATGATGGAGCCGGACTCTTTTCAGTGGTTGCCAGTGACAGGACGAGGGGTAACAGGCACAAGCTGGAACATGAGAAGTTCCATTCAAATATGAGGAAGAACTTCTTTATGGTGAGGGTGACAGAGCACTGGGACAGGCTGCCCAGGGAGGTTGTGGAGTCCCCTTCTCTGGAGATTTTCAAGACTCGCCTGGATGCAGTCCTGAGTAATGTGCTATAGGAAATCCTGTTTTAGCAGGGGAGTTGGACTAGATGATCTCTAGAGGTCCCTCCCAAATCTGACAATTCCATGATTCCGTGACTGCAGGCGCAGCTAGGCAGGGGGGTGAAAAACAGAGATAAGAGCAAAGGCAATGGATGTTGTTGGCAAGGTAAACAGGGTTTATGAATCTGGGAAGGCAGTAGCAGACAGGAACAGTCATTAAGGAAAGTGTAGGTAGACAGGTCCATGAGTAGCTCAGAGTTGGAAAAGAACTATGAAATAGAAGCTCAGAGTTAGAAAATACTGATGATGGCTAATTGGAAGGCTGGAAGCTTGTTTCTGTAGGATTGCTCTGATACCGATGGTGAGAAAGCCAGATCAGCTGCTTGTGCCAGATATGCTGTTGGCGTCTTCATTGGCTTGAAAGGAAATTGAGCAAAGAGAACTTTTTTATGCCTGAAGTTAGCCTGGCAACATGTGACTTAAATGAAGTTTAAGCTTTCATTTCAGCGAAGGCTTGCTCGCTGGGTGTTTCTTATTGTCTGTGCGACAGCCTGTGATGCACCGACTCTGACGTGCAGAATGCCTTGCACTTGCCCCGGCAGCTGAGGCCGGTGGAGTATCTGTTCGGAGCCTGTTGGAGGCTGCGCAGAGCCAACTGCTGGAAAATGCGAGACCCTGGAGCTCTGAAATTTATTTTACACCTCTCTATTTTTGGTTTCAGCAGATGCACATCATCTTTCCTTTGTGAAATATGCCCGGCAATGGTACTGCACACTGCACAGTGATGTTGTGTGAATAAATCTGTTAGTATTTAGAAAAAACTAAGAAGTTACAGTGGGAGAATCAAGAACCCTTGAGGAAGTTAATATTTTGGTATCAAGTCATGCTTTGAACAGTATGCTGGAAAGGGTGAATGTGTATTCAGTGAATAGAGAGGATAAAGTAAGCACAGAATAGCAGCTGTTTAACAAGCAGTACCTGATCTGTGCACTCAGTGAGAAGAAATAGCAGATGTCATTTACAATGTTTATGTACAGAGAGGGGAAAAGAAAACAGAGCAGTTGTTACTCTGGCATTGCTTAATTTCTGGTTACCTGATTTTGTGGTGTTAACAGTCTGCTGTATTATTTCAGCAGTGCAGCTGTCACTAATGTTCAGCCTAGGCCTACCTACTCATCTTCCTTACTTCAGAAAGCTTTCTTAAAAAAACCAACCACAAAAATCCATGCTTGCTGGGAAGGGGTTAAAGAACAGAAGCCTTTTTTCTGTCTACTTTGCTAATCTGGACACCGTGTTAGATTCACAATTGCCTATGAGGTTATCTACCCTGTTAAAGCTCAGAAGAATTTTCAATGACGCTCATTTGTAGTAATACCTGTTGGGGGAAAGAAAGAGCTTGTGCAATTACAACTTCTCTTATAGCCATTGCTTATCTGAGTCTGCCTCTGAGTCAGGAAGCCTTTTCTGGCTTGAGCAGTGCAGTGAAGAATGACTCCGCTGCCAACAGAATGGAAACTCAAAATGAGATTGAGTTTAAATCCACAGCTGGGACTTGAACACTTGGCACCAGGGATCATAAGGCCATTGCAGTAAGACAGGGAACATTCATGTATAGTGTGTAAGAAACACATCTGCTTGCCAGTCCTCACTGCAGATTTTCACTGTCGTATATGTGTGCAGTACAATAGATGCCCATCTTTTCAACCTGCAAAAAAATCCCAAGTCTGCATGCGTTTTTGCTTTTTTATGGTCAGACAAAAATATTTACCTGCAGTAAATACTCATTTATTAGAATTGTCACTTCCAAACAGTGGAACATAGATTTTCATATTCTTTTTGACAAATAAAAGATACAAAATGTTCCATGAAATGTGATTACATTGCTCATGATATACAAACTCACATCATTGAAGGCAATTGTTCTTTTTTTTTTTTTTTTAACATTATTTGGGATTTGAATGTATCTTTTAATGCCTTGCACATTCATGATTACATGGCCACTGAAGGTATTATTAATAACAGAGTCAGAAAAAAAAAACCCACAAGGATTGTTTTCAAAGGTAAAGCTATAGTAATAGATAGCTACAGTCTTATAGATTTTCTTTTCTCTGTTTATTCCAGGTTAGGTGTCTTACCTTGCATAATTCTTGAGAAATTCAAATCACCAAAAGAGAAAGACTTTCTTTTTAAAGAGCCAGTGTGACCTCTGAAACTAGAGGTGCATATTAATCTTACAGCCAATAATCCTGCCTGAAAAATACATAAAATGCATTTTAATAGAATCAGAGGTTCTTGCTGTGAAGGGATGGTGAAGGCTTCCCTGAGAGAGAAAGCAGAAACCAGTCTGGCTTCAAGGACTTAGGGTAAAACTTGGTACTGTACAGGGAAACAGGCATGGGAGCAGATTTGGGATTCTGCAGAGGACTGAGTTTGCAGGAATGGAATTTATGGTAAGAATTTATTAATGAGAAAAAAACATTTAGTTCACGTTATTTATAAGCTCTTTGTAACTTTTGTAATTATTAATGCACTAATCTAGACACGGAACATGTTTTGTCTGTCTTCTGAGAAATATGACAGATTTGTCAGAGATTTGATGTATGTTCTTTATACAGTATATAAACTATACTTTTAAATATCCAAGTCCTCACAAGAGAGAGCTGTTGAACTAAGCTTTGAAAAACAGAGCCCACATGGGATAATTGAAATGCCAGGCATAAAGCCATATTAAACTGGGCTTCATCGGTTAAGCCTCTCACAGAGCTGCATGTGCTGTATAAAAACTAGCAAACCAACCGATATTCTAACTTTCACTTTCAAATGGCGTGATTGATTGCTTTTTTATGGTAAATGGGGAATAACTGGGAGCTAATAATGCAAATAATGCACACCAAGGATGGACTAAATGTATGAAGAAAACCGTAAGAACTACAAAAGGTAGAGCTGAACCCTCTATCGTTTAAATAGCCTGTAGCACTGGAGGCTATTAGAGAAAGGAATACGGACTTGGGAATCTTACGGTTTGAGAAGAAGTTCAGTCTGAACTGGATAAAAAATAAACCCTTTTGCAATTTGCTGGATCAAAAATTAAAAAAAAAAAAAAGTTTCAAGAGTGCTGGCACATAGTGTTTTGAATTTAAATAGGCTCCCTGCAGTTGCTCAGTGAAGCTGGCATTCTTGACAGACCAGCAACTTCAGTTTAGTGATCAGCTACTTTGGGTTTTAGGTTCTGGTTCTGTGGCTCTGATAGGAATTGGGATTCTTGAGGCTGTCCCCACTGCAGAATGGGAGATAAATACAGTGAGAATTGGACCTCTCAGCGCTTTCAGTCTCCAGGCTCCTTCACAGAGCACCCCTGGCATGACTAACTGCCCTGATGGGAGACCTTAAAACTCTCTTTTGGATTCATCAGCAGTTCATCTATTGCAGCAAGCATGGACCCAAATATTTTTTGGGGTCAATGAATACACAGTCAGAGGAAATCCTCAGGGAAGCTGGATAGAACTTGCACTACTAAGAAAAATGTCACTTTTCAGCGACTTCCCTGTCATTTTTTTCTGTTTTACAGTAGTGTTTCTTAACTTCCCTTGACAAAGCTTCCCACCTAGTCCAAGACTATTCAAACTTTAATTTACATTGAAACATATTTGACTGCCAAATCCAGAGTATATTCAGTAAGGCAAAATTTTTCTGGCCATGATACGTTGTCTCTTCTTCCTTTTATTTTTTTTCCCCCTTTCTTCCCTTTTTTATTCTCTGGGCAGGACAGCTTTCCTGGCTGCAACTGTTCATGCTTCTCAAAATGGTGGTTAAAGACTCACAACTCAGATTCTGATTTACTGCTGAAAGGTCATGCGCCTTCCCTTCAATTAAGTGGTTTATCTGTTGCTTATCACAAGATGTAATCATGTCTGTGTAACAGTTTCCCACTCTGCTTCCACTTATATGTGTTGCATCATTTGCTGACAATCAAGAACCCTCTAAATAAATAAATAATTCTGTTTAACCTTCACTTTACAATACATTCTTACAAAACATGTTTTGTTATTTTAAGGATTGTTCTGCCAAGTGAATAACACCCAACATCTTCATAAGTAAATATTAAGGCTAGAAATATGGACCTGCGTTTACTTGGCACCACATTTACCTTGGAAAAATGAAGATCAAGTTCTTAAAATATGATAGGACAATAACCATTAAGCTCCCACCTCTTAACCTCTCATTCTGGCTTTCCATCTTTATGTATTAACCACAGTGCTTTCTTTCATTCTGATTTATTTTTATTGTACTTTCCCAGCAGGCTTGCAGTGATGCTGCTTTCTGTGGGTTCTGTGTGCAAAACACACACTCTTGCAGTAATCCAAACTTTGTTTATTCCATTTCAGGGGCAAGCGGATTTGAAGAGAAGTACCATGATGGCTAATTCTCTTCGCAGTTTCTCTTAACAGCAGGTTGCAAATTATCTTTTACTGCTATTGTAGGCAGAAGTATACTATGACAAAAGAGTACTGATATATGAAGGAATCCATTAACTGTTTGTGGTTGTGATTTTTCTCATCTATGGTGTTCATGTTTCAATATTTATTCTGCCAAACCCATAGCTCATACAGACTACAAAAGAGTTTCAGATGGTTTCACTCATACAGAATACTTTTGCCTGCTAAAACTATTGTGCAATGATGCTGCTGACATTTCAGTCATTGAAAGTGGCCTTTCTTTGCTCTAATTAGGCAACTGAGACTGTCAGCTTTTTCTAGAGAGTGAAATTTTTATGAGCTTACGGTGGGTTCTTCTTCAAGAGGAATTAGCTGTGAAACACACATCTGAGCAGAAAAACTTGATGCTGAGCAAACTGTTCAGGTTCTGTTTGAAAGTGTGAGGATTACTGCTAAAGACACACTGGTGCAGGATGGATGGTTGGTGTTGCTGCCAGTGGCTTCTCAGCCAGTAAAGGCAGGAGAGTTTCATTAAGTCTTCTTTAAAAATTAATTGTGTACACCCCAGGCTTGTCCTGTGAGTACATCACTGCGGAGCTGGTGGAAGTGATCACCAAGCCACTTTTCATCAAACCAGGCAGGTCCCAGTTGACTGGCATCTAGCAAACGTGACACCCATCCACAAGAAGAACCAGAAGGAGGATCTGGGGAACTACAGTCCTGTCAGTCTCACCTCAGTGCCTGGAAAGATCATGGAAGAGATCATCCTGAGTGCCATTATGCAGCACATGAAGGACAACCAGGCGATCAGGCCCTGTCAGCATGGGTTCATGAGAGGCAGGTCCTGCTCAATTAACCTGATCTCCTATGACAATTTGATCTGCTTAGTGAGTAAGGGAAAGACTGTCAATGTTGTTTACCTGGACTTTAGTAAGGCCTGTGATGCAGTTTCCTGGAGAAACTGGCTGCCCATGGCTTGGGCGGGAGTCCACTTCACTGGGTGAAAACTGGCTGGATGGCCAGGTCCAGAGAGCTGTGGTGAATTAGTTAAATCCAGTTGTTGGTCAGTCACAAGTGGTGTTCCCCAGGGCTCAGTACTGGGGCCGGTTCTGTTTAATGTCATTATCAATTGTCTGGATGAGGAGATCGAGTGCACCCTCAGTAAGTTTGCAGATGACACCAAATTGGGTGGGAGTGTTGATCTGCCTGAGGGTAGGAAGGCTTGACAGAGGGATCTGGACAGGCTGGATCAATGGGCCGAGGCCAATGGGATGAGGATCAACAGGGTCAAGTGCCGCATCTTTCACTTGGGTCACAACAACCCCATGCAGCGCTACAGGCTTGGGGAAGAGCGGCTGGAAAGATGCCTGGTGGAAAAGAACCTGGGGGTGTTGGTCGACAGCCAGCTGAGTATCAGCCAGCAGTGCACCCAGGTGGCCAAGAAAGCCAACAGCATCCTGGCCTGTTATCAGGAACAGTGTGGTGAGTAGGACTAGGGAAGTGATCATCCCCTTGTATTGGGTACTGGTAAGGCCCCACCTTGAATACTATGTCCAGTTCTGGGCCCCTTGCTACAAAAAAGACACTGAGGTGCTGGAGAGTGTCCAGAGAAGGGCAACAAAGCTGGTGAGGGGTCTGGAGGACGAATCTTATGAGGAACAGCTGAGGAAGCTGAGATTGTTTAGCCTGGAGAAAAAGAGGCTGAGGGGAGACCTTATTGCTCTCTATAACTACCTGAAAGGAGGTCGTAGGGAGGCGGGGATTGGTCTCTTCTCTCAAGTAACAGGCGATAGTAAAAGAGGTAATGGCCTCAAGTTGCACCAGGGGAGTTTTAGATTGGATATTATGAAAAATTTTTACACTGAAAGGGTTATTAAGCATTGGAACAGGGTGCTCAGGGAAGTGGTTGAGTCACCATCCCTAGAGGTATTTAAAAGACAGGAAGACATAGTGCTTAGCAATATGGTTTAGTGATGTTTTTTGTCAGTGTTAGGTTGATGGTTGGACTAGATGATCTGAAAATTCCCTGACAGCCTCAGCAATTCTATGATTCTATCAGTCAGTGCTACCTTTGGCGGCGCTGTAGAGACTTTCATGACCATTGGTGGGATACACTCTGTAGACTGTATTTAGTCAGTGAGTGGAGTAGGCTTCTTTTTGGTGCTATTCTGAGGTTTGAGGGAAAAGGCTCTTCACAGCCTCTTCCTTCTCTGCAGCACTGCATCTGTACAGCACAGGGTGGATTTGCTAGCTGTCAGGCACCTGGGCACTGTGAAGATGCTGGACTGTATGAAGAAGGAGGGAAAGTATTACACTGCTGGATTCCCCCAAATCTCTCTACTATTTGCTTCACTTTGAGTTAAGTTTTTACAACTATTGAAAAACAAAGCCTGGTAAAGTTTTCAATTAAAATAGACAGCAGGGTGGTATACTAGCAGGGGTTGTTATTTTCTAACTGACAAAAAAAAAAAAGCAAAAGTGATGTATATGAAAATCAGAGCTCAGAGTGTATAGCGTATGTAGTACTGCAAGACCTACCGTACAAGATACATCTCTGCTTGTCAGTGAGACTGGATTTTTAGGAGCAGATTATTTGATATTTAAAACAACACAACTTGCCAAAGTCATTACTTTAGTATCTTCCAGTAGATACACTCCCTGTTGAAATCAATAAAATACCCATCCTCAGCTTTCATTAAGTGTGAGCCAAATGTCACCATCTCCTAGAACTGTGCTCTAAGATTACAATATGTAGCTACCTTCTGCTTATACATGAGCAAGATTGTGGTAAGTTCACTTTAAACCAGATTTTCTTCCTCTTCCTTGCTTCCTCACCCTCCTTTCTTTTTTTCCCATTGCTCGTAAGGGTTTAATTTTCACTAGCTTGCCAAAAGCATAATTATACTTGCTGCATATAAATACCCAGTGGAGATCAGAAGAGAAGACAGAGAAAGTCATTTTTAGAATTCTAAAAAAAATTGCAAATGTAAACTGAAAGTGCCAACAGGATTGGAAGTGTGTGGGCTGGATCACTAATTTCCACTAGGCAGGCTTCATTCAAGGGGAAAATATGGTTAAATTAGACACGCTTAGGTAATGAATTACTTGCATATCTCTAATGAGCACTTCAGATTACCTGCTATTAGAATTCTAGTACACCCAACCTAAATTTGGATGGGATACTGCCTACAAAATTCTCAGTTTCAGGAAAAAAAAAAAAACATTTACAGAATTACACTTGTGTTTTAGTATATGGACATTTCATTTGACCATAAGATGTTGTGTGTCTTAATCTAAAATGCTGTCAGTTTATGTAGGATTTAACTACACGAAATACAGGCTGGATTACGTGGAGAGTCCTTGTTCTTCGTGTTAAATCATGATTCACTGAATTCCAGTGAGGCAACTTCAGCAGATAGAAATAGCAACATTCCCAGTAACTTTTAGCAAGTTCTGCTTGCTGATCTGTGTTTGGAAAAGAACAGAGTAGCTCTGTGCATTAGTACATACTAATTTTAAAGTTGTCAAGGCATTCACTTGTCACTTTGTGTAACCTTTGATGGAAGGCCTGGACTGTAGGTTGGACAATGAAGTCACAGATACACATTTACGTTATTTAGAGTTATGATCATATTTTGACACAGGCTGTATTCCTGTCTGCATGGCTTAAAGAAAAAGAAAATGCCTTCAGATCATCAAGCTGAAATTCACATGGTCTGATCAGAAATCCCCTGTCAACGAAAAGACTCCTGTTAATGCAAATGGTCTTTATTTTAGACTGAAAACCTTTTCCTTCAAAGCTCTTCCTAGCTCTGCAGTCGCTTATTTTTATAGATTGCTTTTTTCTCTAATTCTCTTTACCACAGTGTGTCTCTTACTGGTCTCTTGTTCTCCATTTTGTCCTAATACCTTTCTCCTTCTGGGCTTTTATTCTGGATCTCACTATTAACTTTTGTAGACTTCTATTCAGGAGTTAAATCACTGTCTTTTGTCTTCATTCCAATAACTCTTCAAAACCCACCCCTTTTATGGAGCCTTTAGGGAGAACCCATTGACTTAAAGAAATCTGAAATGCAAATAATATACTTGGCAAATACACAATATAGTTAATCATTTTCACTGGAAAACTGTGTTTTTCCAGCGTACTTGGGAATATTCTTATTTCCCTTGTGTTTTTCCCATATGCCACTTTTTTTTTGCACTCCCCACTAGTTTGTTGTTCATTGTCATTAAAGAACAACTCCACTTGGTTTATTATCACTAAGATTTTAAATTTTTGCACGAGGTTCCTGACTTTATTTCCCTATAATGTTTGTGATTCACACATGGGGTTAATGTATCTGTGTATACAGAAACCCATTAGATCTTATGCTTAAAAATTCTCAGCAGCTGATATACTGTCACACTTCCTTTTCATCAAGCAATCATATCGTAAAAACACATACAGAAGTTTACCTGAATGTCTGACCAAGGTCAGAAGTAAAATACATGTTAGCATCGCAAACACTAATAAATTGTCCTGTAATCTTTTCTGATTTTTAAGCATTCGTTTTATGTTGCTCCATGCAAGTATAATGAACCTTTTCCATTACCTTCTATGGATATTGCCGAAGGGTTCATTAGAAGAACACTGACAGGTGGATAGGAATTCATTTTAAACCTCTCTGAATATACAGAAGATGAATAAACTAGTAGAAGGTAAAATATTTCTCTAGCCTTTCTGTATGCTTTAAAATGTCTGTCAACCTTTCCCTGTCTGTGTCAGGTCATGAGTGACATTTGAACAGCAATTTTTGTTCACATGTGGCATATCTAGGCTGTCTCTGGATTTCTCTTTAAAAATAAGAACCTCTTCCCCCACCCCCAACTCCCCAAACTCAAAACAATTCCATAATTATTCCATTTCCAAAGCCCTTTGTATTGCCACTAGAAACAAATATACAATTCATTCTTTTGTAATATGGAATCAATAGTGTATCTTATTTGCAAGATTTTTGCACACATAAAGATTATTTTGGTAGAATGAAAGACTACTAGCATCCTTTTAATGGTGAAATGTTTCAAGTAACATTTTTCTATTATCACCAGAATAATATCATCAAACAACATCGTTCAGTTTTTAACAAATCCATTACATGCTAGATGTTGGTTTATACCTTGTGATACCATCACAAGAAGGGAAAAACTCTACTAATTTGCACTAATATCCATTTGTGCATATAATGCTTAAATGTTGAATAACTTCTTTCTACTGATATTTTTTAACCGAAGTTAAAAGTAATAAATACAGAAAACAAATTAAACCTACAAATATTTTAAATGACAGGCTCAGATTTTCCTCAGCTGAGCTCGAGCTCAGAGTTAAATACAAAGGGGTTATTATGAATCTGCTTACTAATAATTGTGATTATCACAAACGAAAAGAATAATTGTTATATTTACTTTGCACATGGGTCATCAAAAAACAGCATGTTATCTCAGGACCCATGTGAATAGCAAATATAACAGGGTAGTTATTCTAATAAGACTTACTGAACATCTACTCCAGCAACTTTCTTTTTTATCGAATGTGTGAAACCAAACACTTATCTATGAAGAAAATATAATGAGAAGAAAAAGTAGGGCTGCTTGGCATAAGATAATATTAAATGCTAGACACTTGCATGATGTTCTCTTCAAGATCAGAAACTTGTTGGTTATGATTGGGTACGTTTCAACAGGAGGTCTGTTTTTCATTTTTGTCTTGAGAGATGTTTCTTTTTACAGTTGACATCAAGCTTTAACATCAAACCTTCACATGTATAAACAAGATCAAAAGTTTTGAAAAACTTTAAATTCCTCAGTCAGCGTCTCTTTTTATGAGCTCAGTCATAATGTTACTTTACACAGTATGGTATGGCTGTTTTCCCCGATTCCTTCTAGTTATTTTTTGTTACTGGGTGAAAGAATTAATGATGTTACAACCTGAGAAATGGAACAGCCCAATGGAAATGGAGAACAGCCCTGAGAAATGGAAATCCCATCTCAGAAAATGGGATAAAAGAATGGTCTGGATCAAAAGGTCTGGATGTAAAGGTATAGTTTTGATGGACTGATAAGGAATAGGCAAAATGATTTTGGGTTGTCATACTCTGTTGCTTTTCAGTTCTCAAACTGCTGTATTTTTTAAGTTGAAGGACAGTGGATCTTCATGCGTAAACCTGCATCTTGAATAATCTATGCAAAATCAAAGGTAGATGCAGGGGAATCAGCAGCAGGAGTGCTCCTGGGAGGCAAAGGAAGTAGGCTGTAAGGGATTGACAGGAAAGATACTAAGAAAGGGAAGTCTTTGTGTTAAATTCTCCTTGCACGATCACACAGGTATTTTGCACAAGATCAGAAAATGAAAAAGATCGGTAAACTCTTACAAATTATATGATGTTTTCTGAATACTGTGTAGTCTCTTCTGTCATTGAAGGACCAGATATTTTGCTGGAGTGAGCCACTATGGTTCCATCAACTTATGGAGTAACTGGTAGCATTGGCAACAGTGGGATTCCAGGGATTTACATCAATTAAAACTGGATTTCAGACTGAATTCCCTAGTTTTGCTTTATTTTATTTTGCCTTAATCTGTACAGAGACTGTTTTAAGTACTATTGCATATTTCTTCCCCATGACTGTCACGTTTGTCTGACCTTAAAAAAGTTAAAGTTAACACCCAAATAGGGTTTTCTTAGTGCATAAGGCATTCTGATATGCATTTAGGTGTTGTCTGTTTCCATTTTACTAACTTGCTGTATAGTTCATCTAACTTCTCTGAGTTGAGCTGAAAGCCTTGTATCGGGAGCTGTAGCTATCAGTGGAAGTAAATGAGTTGCCACTAGTAACAACACTTTTTTTTGCCCCTTAAGCAGCAGTAGTCAGGAAGACTGGGACAGGATAAAAAAAATCAAAATAATTGGATGTAAGGAATCTGAAGGTACAGCAGAGACGTCATATTTTTTTTACAGGTAACTGTAAAATTTGAATAATTTAACCTTTAAAATGTTGTTTATTCTGTTGTGATCAAGAGGAAAAAATGTCACTCCTTTCTTTTGCTGATGCCACTTACAGGGTATGATTACAGATGCATGGTGTAGGTGCTTGTGTACAAGAAGCCTTCATCTCCGTGAGGAGCCTTGCTGTGTGAAACAAATCAACCAGAACAATTAAAAAAAAAAAAAAGAAAATCACACTTGGATTTACCAAGCATCACTCTGGGCATTTATGAAGTGAAGAGTTTGGGTTGTAAAACTAGATAGGAAAAATCTGGCATAAATGAAGAAGAGTGTTTGGGTTTATTGCCAAAATCACGACCATTTCTTTACGTTGTTAAATAGGTATTTGTGGTGACCCCATCTCTTGTACTTTGGAATTGGCACTACGCAGTACAGTGGCTGGCTCCCTGTGGGCTGGGGCTGGCAGCTGTGGGTGTCCCCATGGGGGTGGCAGGGCAGGGCCCCGCTGCCTCAGCCAGGAGCAGGGCAGCTGGGAGGCAGTGGGGGCAGTCCTAAGCGTCAGGCACCTCCCTGGGGATGGGCTGGGGCCAGACTGGAGTCAGGCCAAGGTCTGGACCAGTGGGAGGAGAGCTGGGCTCATGCAGGGCTGTTGATGCAGCCGGAAATGATGAGTGGTAGAACCTGCTCTTCACATGCTGTGAGCCCCTGGTGTATCCTTTCCTGTGTGCACAGTGGTGCACACCATTGAAATTGCAGTCATAGGTGACTAAACCAAAAGACATAGGGATGACAGGCTCCAGGTGCTGTAAAATGGTAGTGGAGTACTGTGTCCAGCTCTGGAGCCCTCAGCACGGGAAAGACATGGACCTCTTGGTAAGAGTCCAGAGGAGGGCCACAAAAATGATCAGAGGGCTGGAGCACCTCTCCTATGAAGAAAGGCTGAGAGAGTTGGGGTTGTTCAGCCTGGAGAAGAAGAGGCTCCAGGGAGACCTTATTGTGGCCTTTAAGTACTTTAAACGGGCTTATAAGAAAGATGAGGACAAACTTTTAAGCAGGGCCTGTTGCAAAAGGACAAGGGATGATGTTTTTTAACTAAAAGAGGGTAGATTTAGACTAGATATTAGGAAGAACTTTTTTACAATGAGGGTGGTGAAACACTGGCACAGTTTGCCCAGAGAGGTGGTAGATGCCCCAGCCCTGGAAACATTCAAGGTCAGGCTGGAGGTGGCTCTGAGCAATTTGACCGAGTTAAAGATGTCCCTGATTATTGCAGGGGAGGTTGGACTAGATGACCTTTAAAGGCCCCTTTAAGCCCAAACTATTATATGATTCTCTGGTCTGTTTTATATTTTACAACCTCCTGACGTTGGAATGTCACTATTCTCTTGTCCTTGCTTGAGGAGATGCAGTTCAGGCTATCATTGTCTGTCACACTGTGTATTAGCAGTGCTATGTGCTGCCTGGTACTAGCCATTGTGGAGCTAGGAAGATCTTTTCTACAAAGACCCTTATTCATAGAGTCATATCCATATGTGCTTTACCAGCACTACTTCACCACTGGTGGGAAGATGATGGTGTGCTGGTTGTCTTTAATATTACTATTCTGGGAAAGGCAAGAGAAATATGTTTGTGGAAAAGTGAAAATAAATCAAGGAACTGATCTCTTACCCAGAACTTTGTAGTAGAACTTTATGTGCTTTAAAACGCAACTGATACGCTCCGAAAAATGGCCTCACAATGTCTTATCCTTCTGCATTCCAGAAAAAAAATGTTGCATTTTCTGGAATGTATTGCCTCACCAGGTCTAGAATATATTCTGTTATATGCTATGCCACTGCAGATAGTCCACTGAAAATACTTTGCTT
The DNA here is from genome assembly GCF_964106895.1 of Numenius arquata. Lineage (NCBI taxonomy): Eukaryota > Metazoa > Chordata > Aves > Charadriiformes > Scolopacidae > Numenius > Numenius arquata. The sequence goes on from NC_133576.1 coordinate 99,918,884, forward strand.
GCCTTATGAAGCATGGCCTGTAGCATGCCTTAAGGCATGGCACTTGTGGGGCTCAAGTGATAGCTGAGTTACTGTATATGCACTGTATAGTTGCTTATACTCACTTCAACATAAAACAGCACATTTACACATTAGACAAGCACAAAATGGTCCATGTGGAACTACTTGCACTTGAGGCAAAGTGTCCTTGTAGAGGTTTGAAGTGTGAAGTGAATTTTATCATTTTAAATTGTACAAATAAGCAGAAAAGAAAGTTAATTTCTATTCTTTTTCCTGTGTCAGGGCAGTTGAGGGGAAGGTTTTCCCCTTTTCTCTGCTTTTTTTTTTCAATTTTTTGGGAAGGGTAAGAGGGCTAAGACAAATTATCTTTTTCTTAAGCAGATAAGCCAATTTCTAAAGTAATATAAAATATAATAAAGAATGTGGGAGAATGAATCTCACAAATCTGAATTGACATGTGTGATGAGAAAATTTATTTTGTGTTTTATTATGTGGAGCTTTTTGTTTAGATGGGTGGAAAGTGAAAAGGAAATAATTGTGTTGGGTTCATGGTTTATTGGGAAAGCCCTAGCCATTGGACATACCAGTTGCATATTTGAATATATTTCAAGATGGATCTTACAGGTTGTGTCACTTGCATCCTACTTGAAACACTGGCATATGCAGAGGGGTAGTGCAGTGTGAAATTTATCCCTTTACCTTACAGGTTTTTGGGCAGGATTGCTGCTCCTGAGAGTTTTAAAAAACTTGTTTCCATCTTATGATCTTGTTCTTTTCATTCAATGTTCTTTTTCATTCAGTTTTTCCCTGAGGAGCTTTCCAAAAGGTCCTCATGAAAACAGTAAACAATTTGAATTACTTGGATTTAGTGATTCAGGTGGAAGTATCACCAGAGTGCAGTGGCAGATCTTAGAAGACTGTGACTCATGAGCAGCAGCAGTAATTCAGAGACCAAAATCTGGTCCTTTGAGTTTGCAACGCACTATGACTTGCAGAGGAGTAAAACTGAAGTCTCTCTGTGGAAGGCATTGGAACTACATCTGAGAACAAATCCACTACGTCCCAGTCACCATACTACAATAGCATGCTGCAAGTAAAATGCCTGCTGAAACAGCTGAGGATTCCTTTTTTTGCCGTGAATATGAAAGCTTTGGCAGTTGCCTTTTCAAACCTAGAATGTCTGAGTTTCATGGAGAGCTCACGACCGCTTAAGGAGAGGTGGTCCCTACAGCTGCCTGGGCCTGAATAGACAGGACAATCTGGAAATCAGCCTCTCTAGCATGTAGTTCACTATGTGTTAAGCCCCCATTTTAATTTACAGTCCATAATACAGTTTCTTTGGCAGGGATTCATAAATCTCCATTTCATCTGTACAACTGCTGCATGATAATGGAGCTTTCTCTGGTGCTGCTTCTGTCTCCCATGAAGCCTGCCTTTTGGGACACATAGAATTCAGGGGTAGAACATCACCTGATGCCAGTCCTTGCAGACGCCTAGCGTTACTGAAAATGTGCTGGTACCTCACATTGCTATGCAGGTCCATGGTCATTAAAATTTTATCATATAAACCCTGCCGTCTGCACCGAAGAGGAATTGAGAGCCTTGGCAGAGGATGATCACGTATTTTATCAGAATCTTCTGAAAGAGAAAAACCAGCAGGTTCAGAGCAGGAAGGAACCAGAATAACATTCCCTTTAATTTAAATATAATATAATGTCAAAACCCTTGTAATTGATATATACCTACTGTAGTTCATTTTAACTTTTTCCCCAGAGTGGCTCAGTGTCCCATGGTTGCACAACAGTTCAAACCAGTTGCACATGATATGATTTTCATATGTTCCTCCTGCAAGGCAGATATTCATCAAAGCATGCCAGAGAGAGCTAAAGCAAAAGGCAGCAAGCTATAGATTATAACATTGATTTATCAGGGGTCAGACTGTCAGATTAGTAGGTTTAGAGGCTAGGCCCTTTGTGCCTCCTAGCACTGATGCAGATAGAAACTGGCAGGCAGATAATTAAGCACAGTATTCTGCAGGTAAGACAATCAAGAGGTTTCAATTAAAATAAAAAATAAAAAAAAAAGCTGAGCCATTTATTGGCCAAACTCTTTTATTTTTACCAAAGGATCAAATGAAAAGAGTTTGGCTGGCTTGTGGTTTTACCAAGATTCTTTTTTATTCTTAATATTTTGCTTGTGTATGTACGGTTTCCTTCTCAGTTACAAATAAAAAGAAATTAGAGAAAGAACATTACAAAATTAATTACTTTTAAAAAATATAGGAAATATTGAGGAAATGATTATTCTAGATTAACTAGAAAATACAAGAAAAAGGTGGATTTGAGCTAAGTTTTCCGAAGTGATAATCCCTTCTTTTTTTTCTTACTATCTGAATAAATATCTTGAGATTACTGTTATACAGAAATTAAACCTAGCTCCCCCTGAAGACAAAGAGAGTATCTCTGAGTTTCTCAGTACCTCTTGTATTAGGATCTAGTTCCCAGAGAAAGAATACTCAAAATATACTTTGAATCCGCAGCCTGTTGGCAAACTTCAGATTCACTGATTTTCCCCACTGATTCCCACTGATTTGGAAAGGTAAGGTCCATAAGCAAAAGTTTCTGGCCCATAACCTGTACTTAAATAAATAAAATGTACTTGTTCCTTAAATGAATAAAGATAAAGACAAAACCAGGTCTACTGCAGGTATAAAGTATTTCCATTTTCATATTTCATGCATACACAAACTATTTCAGTGTTAGGTAGACTTCAATAATTAATGAATTCAGGAAAGGCAAACCCCAATTTTCCTAGAAGACAAGTGGTATCTAACTGTTCTTGCTTTAAAAGCTAAAAAAGGGACTTTTTTCTATAAAGCATTAGGACTAGTGCCAGGCACTTCAAAGGTACTTAAAAGAAGCACAAGTGTTTTCATTATTTAATGAAATTAAGGAGCAAAAGAATTGTATTTTCTTATTGAGAAGTAAAGTTTATCCCTAGATTAACAACAGTGGTGACTGCATGAATGTTTCTTTTGGATTTCTTTTTACTCTTTCATGTAACTGGCTTTAGATCAGATGGCTAACTAGCAAGTTCTTACCTTACCTTTGTAAGTATACATATTATCACAGTGATTTCATTTCACTCATGAGTTAAAAGTGCTTGGTTTTTTCAGCTCTTGGTCTATCTTCTCTTCTTTCATAGGTGAGTGAACCTTTGTTTATTGCTGTGTCAGGCTAGCTTTGTCTAAGTAGAAGTACTTTGTTATGTTGGCTTGCCCCAAGTTTTTTAATAACTTAAGCAATGATTTACGTCAGGTAGGGTCTGGCACTACAGTGAGAAAATGTTGGGAAACTGAAGACAAGCAAAGGTGTGTTGATGTTCATCAACTACCTGTCCTCTCAGAACAACTTTATATTCGGAGCTATGGGGTTTTTTTCCTTTCTTAATTTTTTATGAGTGAGTGTTTCTGCATTTGAGAGATTTACTCACAATTCTGCAATTCTCTTGACGCTCTCAAAAAAGGATGCAAATAGCAACTGTGGACTGTGGAGTGACTATCTGCAAAAAGAGGATCTGCTTCTTCCAGTGTGAAAATCTCTGTAGCTTCATCTTCGTCCACCCTTGCCTTCTACAGTACAGGCCCTCTGAGAAAGGAGGGTGGCAGGTAGATCGTGGGGGTTGAAAAGGTTTGGAGGAACTGACAGGCTTCCACAAGGGTCTGCTTCAGGTATCATTCTTGCAGACCATTGAGCTTATTCCTGTGCATCCAAATTCTTTAGAAATAAATGAACAACGGATATTACATGAGAGATTTCTGTTTACTTTTTTGTCTTTTACTGTACTTTGGATGATCTAGCTTTTTATAGAGATAGTAATCATCTAGATGAGTATTATGAGTCACCTACTGAAAAATAACAGGTTGCTCTTATCTGTTAAAAAAAAAATCTGCTATCCTTTCTGAATATGAAGAAAATAGAAGAAATTCTACCATATGCCTACTTTCTATAAAAATCAGCTAGATAATGATACTTCTGATCTCTGATTAGTATTTGTTGACAGGGTTGCGATCAAGTGTTTTAAATGTAAAATTCAAAAATATTTTGGCACTGTCAAGGTTACTCTCCAAATATTTAGAACATTATTTTTCTTGCTGTGCTTCTAGGAATGTTTCATATACTTGTGGCTGAAGTCTGGTTCCTTACCAAAAAAGATATGCCTTATTTTTTGAATGTATATAACCTTTTGAAATAGGTAACTTGATGAAATCTCTTTGGACGTGTTTTCATGGATCTAGCAAAAGAAAGCTCTGTGATCTCAGTATTCTTGTTTTGCTTAGTATCAGGTTGTAGCTCAAAGCCTTCTTAAAGCTCTTCAAAGAAAGTATTAGAAGAATTCTCCTTATGAGTATTAGGTTCTAATTTGTTTCATTTTCAAAACCAGTAAAAAACTATTTCACTGAAATATTTGGTAAAATCAAGTCAACACAAAACATCAATTAATAAAAACCCTGAGCCAGTCTGATTCAGATGACAGGCATAATTTTTGTTTCATACAGTAAAAGTTGCACTAAAGTCTAACTAAATGAGAACACAGCTTTCCTTATATTCTAGGAAACTTGGCAGCCTTCACTAGGGGCATTTCTACCAGCTATAATCATCATATTATTATTATTTCTTGCATTCCCTTAGCTGTGGGAAACATGATGAGTAAGAGCAGTCTCATAATGTATATTGATCACCCAGGTATTAATCTACTCAAACAATATTTACCACTCACTTAGCACTTTTCATTTCTTTAAACATGAAAGCACTCTTAAAAGGCTGAATGGGGTCTGTATTTTTCCATTTTACTTATGGAGAAAACAAAGCAGAGCACGTCTAAGTGACTTTCCCAAGTCATGACCTCAGAAGGGCAAGTGAAGTGACTCAGGCCCTCATGCTCCCAGGGCTGGAAGGGAAGACAAACTTGCCCAATTTCTCAAACCGTGGTTGTGCCTGCTATTTTTGTAAAAGCACATTTTTGTGTAAATGCCTCTCTCAATATTTATTCTCTGAAAATAACAGCTTCTTCCGTGCTTATTCTGTCTCACAGCTTTTTTGTCTCTACCCATCTTTGTGCCATTTAATGCCTTGAAAAGTGCATGCACACAAATCAGCCACTGAAGATTTCTAGGGCTGAATATGAGGTTTTCTTGTCCACCCTCTTGATGGTGGCGTACAGTCAATCTTAGGAAAAGGTGCTTGTAGGGAAGTCTAGTGCAGCACTTCAGTTCTACCAGATGTAGTACTTCATTGTTATCTCTTTCCACCAGTACTCCAGCAGGAGTTTTCCAGGGGGCTGGGATGATGTTTTGCGAGAGATAAGATAATATAGTGCATACACGCTGATTCCTAAAAAGTGTGCTTTCTAGCATACCACGTTGATAGCACAGCAAGTAAACAACAATAACTACCTCTCTGGCATACACATCCACAGCTATCGCTAAGGGACACTGCCATCCAAAACCTTTTCTTCCATGCAGTGCTACACAGCTGGGCATGGGCACTGTGATTTATGGTCTACTGACTTCAGTTCCAGCTAGCCTCCTTTTGAACCAAATTTTGCTTTTAAAACGACCAGTCTGTGCTTTGTTCTTTGTTTGGAAAAAAAAAAAAAAATATCCACCGAGTTTTCCACCAGATTTGTAAAGTTCCAAATCCTTTTGTTTCAGTGACAAATACTTCTTCCATTGAGCCCTTTTACATGTCAGGGTGGAACCATCCCCAGGCTGATTTAAAGGCAAAAGACAGAAATGGGCCACTCCAGGCTTCCTGTAAACAGTTTAGATGAGAACAATGTGCTAACAGTTCCATGCAGTTTTCAGAGGCGGCTGAATTTGCTGGATTGCTGAGTCACTGACAAGCTGTAGCGTGAAGGAGACAATAATTTCTTTCAATTAGAAACTCGTACAGACAGGAATATCCTTCAAATATCACGAAGGTAAAATGGAAATTCAGCTCCATTTCAGTGAGGGATTCCTCCGCTGCTGTAGAGCAAGCAGCAGATGATGGAACTGTGCATCTACTTACAGACATCAAACTTCTTCCCTTCTTTTCTTTTTCTTTCTTTGAGTATTTCCTAACTATCTTTTCTAAATTCATTTTACTGTTGGCTGACTGTCACTGGTTACCATAGCAACAACCTCTGGTAGCAGCAAGTCTGGGATGCCCGATGTGAGCATCTTCACATTTGAGCCTTGCCAAGGCTAGCTATTAATCCAGGGTTATATATTGGCTCAACACTGTAAGATTGCTCTATTTTTTCCTCCTTTAGCTGGCTGCCAGTCTGCTGTTCCTGAGTTGGTTACTTGTCTTTCCTCACATATCTATTGGGCAATCTGTTGTTAATTTTCATTCTTTGATCTTCTCCTGTTGGTTATTTTGGAGGACTAGTTAGCTTAGATCTCTTTTAACAAAATAACATGTAACAGGATTGCATTAAAGAACCTCTTTTTCAGTATGGTTCTTAAGGGAAAAGAAGGATGTCACGTAATCTTGTTCTTTGGACAAATATTCACAGTTTATTCAAACAAATTTCATTTGGAAGCTGTTTAAATGCTTTTTATGGCATATCAATGGTTAGTTTTTTACTAAGGTGAGGGGGAGAGAAATGCATTTAATGGTAGTGTGTTTGGAGACAGGCAACTAATATGGAACAGATGTGAATGATGCAGCACTTAATGGCAGTAGTGGAAGGGTGCAGCGGTCTTCAAAATTTTTTAAACCTGCATACCCTCACCATAAAACAACCTCTAATAGCAGCTGAAACCTTGCTGTAAAGCAGAAGTAGCAAAGTGGTTAAGAGTAGTTGGTTGGGAAATGAGAGCTGAAAGAGAAAACTGCAGTGCAGTGATTGGTTTGATTTGCTGAATAAATTGCTATGTTCAGATTCAATTTGTATCAATAGGCAAAGCACTATACACCTGCAGAGCCTGTCACACTTGGTATCCAAAACTCTGACACAGCTAGTCTTAAACAATCTTTTTACTGTTGTCAATAATTAAAGCCAAAAAAACCCAAACCACCCCACCTAAAAACAACCACTAAACTTACAGTATTTGCTTTTTTATTCCATATACATGAAAAAAGAGTGTAATGTTTCTTTGGGGTATTTCCTTAAAGAAACACAATACTTTTTTATAAATTATGGAATATTGTAGTATTCTCAATGGATTATTTTAAAAGTAGCCAAGGGGTACTGTTCATTCAGTAGAAGAATTTCTCTTTATTAAATGCGACTGAAAGCTAGAAGCATAATGTGCTGTCTCCTTAATACAGTGGAAATTGCACTTTGATAATTTGCAGCTATGATGTAAAATGGGTAAATGTGAAGGCTTTTACATTTGCACCCAGGCAACTGATGTCTATCCCTGTCTGCAATCCCTGTAGCTTTTCAGGATCGAGAATAGCTGGTTTCTAGGGAATACTTTTCATGGTTTTTGTTTTGTTTTGTTTCTTTTTTTTTTTTCATCTCAAACCTCTGGATATGTTTTGTAATAAGCGATTCATTCAAAATCTGAACTCTCAATTTTTTGGTTTGGGTTTTTTTTGGTGGTGGTTTTTTTTTGGGTTTGGAAAAATCCCTGCAGGTTTTTTTGGAAGTTTGAGTTCAAACTGCTGTGATGGGAGTTTTCAGAAGAAACAGGACTGAACTCTTATAAATGATTGATGTAGAATAATATTTCTGGAGAAAGGGGAAGGATGAATCTTGAGAGCAGATATAATGGCTCCAAGGTGTAGAAGCTTATTTGGACCAATCCTAGTAGATTTTAGGGGAATTCCTCAGGTATTTAGAAAGTTGCAGAGAGCGCTATCAGCTTAATATTTTCTATTAGGGAATTCCATTTATTTCTAGGATAATAGAAAGAGCGTAAATTAATTTTTTGTTAAGAGAGTAAGTAGGGTGAGTCGATGCTGAGTATTGTTTGTCCTGACTCTTTGAGCTGCTACAGTCATGCCTGATTTTAGTCAGAATCCTGAAGATTCTGTTTCTTATGGTAAACATGTATATTTTTGTGCAGCCCAGCACTAAGTACAAACTTTGAAATGTTCCTTATTAATTACAGTTGACATTTGTGAATTTGGGGTCAGGCTACGTTTTGAAAAAATGCCTACATGGCAAATTTCAAAAAGCATTTTTGGCAGTTGCAGCCCAGAAGACCTATGGACAGTTCTATAAACTCGTTTTCAGCCTTCCTTGATATTAGTTTAACACACTAATGTTTAATCAAAGTGTTTGATATTTAAATATTAAACATTGCCATTTTCCTCTGAACACTTAAAACAGAGTGAACATGAGCATCTTGTTTAATTATTGTTAATGGTCCAGGCAAATTCCAAGACCGAAATATCAGCAGTTATTACACGTCTAAAGGAAACGTGATTCTATTTATTCTTGGTGACAGGTATTTTCACTGTGTGAACTTAAAATATTTTGAGCTCCTGTAGCCTTCTTCAATAGATAATTCCTTTACACTGTTGGGAAGTTTGGTGTCAGGATGAAAAGGATGGTCAATTTTTGATGACTGATAGGAAGAAGGTCTTCTTCCTAATATACTTAGGAATGACAGTCTGTGGTCACAAGTATATTATCAATTTGGAATATATATCACTGAGTATTCTGGGCTAAATTTTTAGAGACGTGTAGTTTTGCTCTGCATCTAATGCAAGACCTTTACATTGTAGGTTAATAGTCTCAAAAATACCCAAAACGTTAAGGAAAATTAGTCTTAGAAATTTGTATTTCTATACAAAACAATATATTTTAAAGGCCACATGTAACTACTTGGAATTAATGGATCTTCTGCATTTGTGGGGGAAAATAGGAAGGAAAAAAAAAAACCAAACAAACAAAAAAAAAAAGGCAAAAAAAAACCAAGCCAGACCGCAGTCAAAAAAAAAAAAAAAGTGGGGGGAGAGGAGGGCTAGGGGAAAGACCTTTGACACTACTGGGTCTGACCAGTCTGTTAAACTGGGTTAAATTAAGTTCTTTAACCTCAATCTCTAACTTTGTTCATAGACCTAGTTAAATTGGTGGGTAGACTGGCTCACCTTACTTCCTTCAGGCAATTGTTCCTTCAGGAGAAGGAACAATTAAACACTCATTTATGCAGTCGCTGCTGTAAACAGTAGACTCTGTGCCGTAAAATGTTTGGCTGTATGGTAGAACTTGTACCTACTCACCTGAAGAAATAAAAGGTATTTCTGAAATAGAAGTTCAGAGGCCAGTGGATTTATTGGCTGCAGCTGTGAAGGTTAGTGGCTAAAAGCAGGCGCAGTAGTCATGGTCATTTGGCTGTGAAGAATGCCAAAAAAACTAAAACCAAACCTCTTTCTGTGTTCTAGCGATTTTTATTTTTTTTGCTGATAATGTTTATTTCTAAGCATGAAAGCTGTGTTTTGTTTCCAGTTTTTAGGCAAAGTCAGGCATCCTGACATTTTCTGTAAGTAAACAGGACTGTGTGAAGGAAAATTTTGATGACTCCTGTGTTTCTCCTAACAGAAACAGCAAGCGGGTTCTCCAGTAATGGCAAAACATTCAAGATAAAATATGCACGACAACATTAATTGTTGCAGTATATTAAAAACTAGATGGATTGTTGTGCCTGTGTCATGCTTCAAAAGCATGATCTTTTCTTACATCATTTTTAATATATCATTTTGTTAGAAATGCCTTAGATACGCAGCAGTTGCGGTACACAGAGAGGTCTGCCTGAGTTGCTGTCAAATCTCAGTTCGTTTATAGAAATCTTTAAGGCACTTTAGCCAAAAGGGATTTGGTCTTGTGGTGCCAGTGTGTGCTACCAGATTTTCTTGCTTTACTATACCTATGTTCTTGACGGATGGGCTGTTCTTTTAGGGAGCTTTGCTTCTTTCAACCCTGTTGTTAATGAAGGTGAGGAATCTCTTCCTACACATAATTTATTGACTCTCAAGCTTCTGAGTGGAGCAATAGAGTCCTGAGTTTTGATTTCTTGTTGTTTTTAGAACAAGCAGACAAGAAGCATGGATTTATTGAACAAAAGAGATCAGACTTAGATGATGATGCGCATGATGATTCAGAAGAGGTTTTAAATGAAATGCCAATAAGTATGATCACAGGTCATACCTACGCTGCTATTTCTTGATCAGTTGGCACAGGTCTTTATGTGTTTGCTACCCAAAGCCATTAAGCCATTTGTTTGCCATGATGACAGTTAAACTGTAAAAGCCAAATGCCTGAAACAGAATTACTATGCTAGTCATGCAGATATTCCTTGGTGTACAGAGACGGACAGCTTCCTGAGGCTGTGCCTTCTTGATAGGTAGGTAAAGACCTAAAAGTCAAGAAGAAATTGAGAGGATATTCAAGGACCTTTCTGTTTTTCTTGATTGTGAGGGAAAGGATAAATAATGAATAACAGCAAAACAAGTCTAGCAGTAAGAGGCGAGAGGCTTTTTCTGCCGTGTGATGAACATTTGCTTCATTCATGCATCATAAGTCTGCAGCTTGTTGTCAGTGTTTTCCTTAGTCTTCCAGTACAGAGCCCTGGAGCATACCCACGCTACTTGTTCTTGGAAGTATATTGAAATAATGACTGTGATTCAGGCTGAGGTGAATGGAAAAGGGCGGAACTTCTAATTTGTAGTGACTAGATAAGCACTGTTCATGGGCTTGCACTTGCTTTTTGCAAAGATGTGTTTTTTGCCAAAGTGTTACCCTGCCAGTGCTGCTCTTTACTTTAAACCATAGAAATATTTACATCACAGGGAGTTTATGAGGAACAACTCTTGAGGCCTGATTTGCTATCAGCTTTCTTTACCACCAAGTAATACCAACACACTAATGGATTAAAATGGTAGTACTTATATTGCCAAAGCGTAAAAAAAAAAAAAAAGGCAAACTAATAATTTTTTAAGCATTTGCTAATTAACCCTCCTGAATGATAATGGATGCATCAGTTCTTGCAGAGTGGGGGATGTGTGGTGCTGGAGGGAGTTTACCTAAGGAATACCTTTTCAACACACCTGGCAGGTGTGTTGAGATTTTTGAGGCGGATGGTTGACACCTGTGAGAGGTGTATTTGCTTTCTCCCATTCTTTGGATTTGGGAATGGCTGCAGCTGTTAGCTTTCCTCTAAATTTTGCCCATGTAGACAGCTGGTATTACTGTTGTGCAAAACTCCAGTTGCACTTTCTTTGTCACAGGCATTTTGAGATGGAGTCACCTGGTAATTCTCATTGACTTCCTTGAGAACTCATTTGCAACACACAGTCATTTTAGGTACTTGACAATGATTTGGTTGGTTATTATTTTGTTTCAATTAGATCACATATTGCACGTCGCAGCAAATTGAAAAGATCTCATAAACACCTGTTCCAAATTGTGGTTTTACGAGTTAAATTTAGATCTAAAATATTTTTAACTGTGATTTTTTGCTATCTGTGGTTGTTTTTCTTCTTGTTGTTTCTAAATGGGACTTTTTCTTTTTTTTTTTTAGTTTGCTTTGTTGGGATCTTTCTCAATTCCCACTAACTACATAGGATTTAAATATAAATTGAAAAATATAAATGAGCTACTTTTTTATGAATGTTCAGGATCTCTGATGATGACCAACTGATTTTTTTTATCTTAGGTTAGTTTTAGTTTTATTTTTATTTTACTCTCTAATTGCCAGATAACGTTATTTGCAGTGATGAAGGCAGTGGGTCATTATCCCTGGACAGGGACACCTCCACTAGAGCAGGTTGCTCAAAGTCCCATCCAGCCTGGCCTTAAACACTTCCAGGGATGGGGCATCCACAACTTCCCTGGGCAACCCGTTCCAGTGCCTCACTACCCTCACAGTAAAGAATTTCTTCCTAATACCTAATCTAAATCTCCCCTCTTCCAATTTAAAACCATTACCCCTTGTCCTGTCACTACATTTCCTGACAAAGAGTCCCTCTCCGGCTCTTAATCTTATCTGCAACTTGTGCCCAGTTTGCATTCTAACCCATTACTAGCAAGTGATGTTTTAGGTTCATTTATATAAAAATGTCATTGTATTTCAAAATTTGTAATCCATTAAGATATGCTACTTTAGAGAACATAGGGATTTACAAAATCTTGCACTTTAAAAATAAAGGGAGAAGATTTCCAAGTTTCTTTTCAAGCAACTCTTTGCAGAGTAAAAGCAAACTATATACACATCAAGAAAGCAGCGTATGATAGACATGAAGAAAAACCTGGAACATTTATCTTTTTTTTTTTTCATCAGATAGTTTGAAAATGTCAAATAAAGGCTATGTTGTTCTTTTCATTTTAACTAGGAAATTCTCAGCAAACCAGGACACCTAGGTAGCAGGAGGAAAATATTCATGGATTGTTACATTATAGTCACAGTTTCTCTCATTTCCCAAAATGCACAGCTGCTGTGTCATTTTAAGATTTAGAAGTCACTGCATTTTCGTTTTAACGATCAATGGCAGCTGTTGATCTGAGTCATTAATGAGATTTTGACTGCATCTGCATTTAAACCATGTATATTCTGCAAGAGAGAGAGTATGCTTGGAAAATGAGATTTCTGTCATGGTAATAATAAAGAGTTTTACATGCTCAAGCTGAGAGGATTCACGAGAGTGAATCCTCTGCTCTACCCTGTGGAAGGTTACACAGTACAAACTTCTGTTAAATGAGAAGGGGCAGAGGGAGAACTCTTGCTGCGATTCAAAATAGAGCCCTTTGGTCTACAAGCACATAGAAAATGGCCCCTAGGTGAAGGTACCTGCCACTTCTATGTTGAGAGTAAAGTAGTAGGAAAGTCTCCTCAAAGTGAAATGTGATTTTGTAGCTCGCTCATTTATTAAAATGCTATCTGTTACTTCCTTTGAGGGCAGCAGAGTACCTTGAGAATGACAGATTGAGTGCATACAGTGTCACTTGGGGGATGTTTAATATAATGTCATAGATATTTGGATATAGTTAAACTGCTCTTAAAATGGCAAATAATGACCTTCCCAAACAATGTCCAAACTCTAATTCTGTTCCATAAAATCCCTCTTTGTAATTAAGTGTTCTTGTATCTTATTTTTTTTAAGGTTGTAAGTATCAGTGGGTTTCTGTATCAGTAATAACTTGCTTACAGGTTAGAAGAGAAAAATATAAATCTTTTTCAAGCTACAGAGTGAATTTCTAACAGGGTTTGCCTCTTGCACATTGCCTTCTGTGATGAATGTATTTCATTAGCCTTTCTATCCTTTCACTCAGAATCTTGTCCTGTCTACATCAGATCATTGGAAAATTGTTCTGGTTAATTTATCCTTGCCAGTATGCTAAATTAAGTTCCCAATATAACAAAAAGAATTTTCCAAGTTAGCAGTTGGTGAATATGTGCAAAACCCCAGAGTGAACCATGTTAAAGTTTTCTTGTAGGACTGCTATAATGTTGTATTTAGTATTATTGAACAAGAAGTAGTTATAGGCATCTCACCGGGTCCTCAGTAAAGTCTTAACTTTTTCAGGCAATTGCTAATTATAATCTAAACAGGCCAATCGCTGTTGCAAAGCCCAAAGTACTGCCCATTAGGACATGTGAGAAGTAGCTTGGAAGAGCTATAAGAGGATGTTGACGTGTAATTGTTTGCTGAATGTTGGGACTGGCCTATTATTTCAAATATCTCACTTTCATGAAGATTAAATCTGTAAATTGCCCGAGACATTAGGTAGAGAAGTAGCACGCAGCAAAGTAACAAATCAGCTAAATACAAGCTTTCTTTCAGACAATAGACACCTGCTACTGATTTCTGGTAAGGCAGAAAGTCCCAATAATAAACACTGCTTTGGAAAAAGTTTGCTAAAGCATCCCAAGTAATGAATAACGTTTGCTCTATAGTTTATTCATTATTTGGAGGTAACTGTGTTGGGATTTGGCTGGCATGGACAGTTTAGGAACAGATACTACTTCTAATTTGGCCAGGGGAATTAAAGGGCAATGAGAGATAATATTATGATTGACAAAAATAATGACATCTTTTTGTTATCCCTTTCAAAAATTATCCAATCCTGAGTAAGATTATTTCTCCATCCCATTTGTCCTATATGAATCTTCAGTTTGGCCAAGTGCCAGCTCTCAGTTCTTCAGGATCATCGTCTCGTTTACAGCGGAGAGCTTATCCTTTGGCTTTTGACATACTACGTTGCAATTGCAGCCTGTGTTAGCACTAAATCTTGCCACTTGGGCATTGCAAAGCTTAATAACTAGTGAGAATTAAATAATTTCGTACAAATAACTAAAATTGTAGCAGACATTCCCTTGGAGAATTTATGACTCTCTGTCTCAATTCTTTATGAGCTTGGGTAGAGGACAGAATATCCATAGCCCAAATGTACCTTACCTCATCATCCAGATGTTGAAAAACTCAGACTGTAACATGATTAGGACTTTTCCCATCTCTACTCCTTCATCCCATGGCAGGAGTTCATAGAATCGTAGAATCATTTAGGACCTTTAAGAAAATTGAGCCCAACCATTAACATAACAATGCCAAGTTCGCCACTAAACCATGTACCTAAGTGCCACATCTACATGACTTTTAAATACCTCCAAGGATGGTGACTCAACCACCTTCCTGGGCAGCCTGTTCCAATGCTTGACAACCCTTTCAGTGAACAAAATTTTCCTAATTTGTCCTATTGCTTGTTACCTGGGAGAAGAGATGGACCCCCACCTCTCTACAACCTCCTTTCAGATAGTTGTAGAGAGTGATAAGGTCTCCCCTCAGTCTCCTTTCCTGCAGGCTAAACAATCCCAGTTCCCTCAGCTGCTCCTCATAAGACTTGTTCTCTAGACCCTTCACCAGCTTCATTGCTCTTCTTTGGACACACTCCAGCACCTCATAGAATCATCAAATGGTTTTGGTTGGTGAGCACTCCTGCTAGTTCCTTCGGTACCCTTGGGTGGATCCCATCTGGCCTTATGGATCTGTGTGTGTCTAAGTGCTGTAGTAGGTCACTACCCATTTCCCCTTGGATTATGGGAGCTTCATTCTGCTCTCTGTCCCTGTCTTCCAGTTCAGGGGGCTGGGTACCCAGGGAACAGCTGTTCTCACTATTAAATGCTGTGGCAAAGAAGTCATTAAGTACCTAAGGAGTTACACTGGGAAGTCATAGAAGCCTCTTATGATAGTTATGTCCGCTTGCATCCTCTTCTGGTGAGATAACTGGCTGCTTTCTACTTTGAGATCTTTTAGAAAAAATGATTGAGCTAGAAAAGCTTTTCTCATGTCTGAACACTGACAGTGCTGGAGATAAGGAGAAGGGAAATGAAGAATAGTTCAAGAGATAGCTCTGGTTACCATGATCTGAAAACCCTATGACTTTAATAACCTAAGTAAAAGAATGGTCCAGAATGTCTATCTCAGTAGTGGTTCAACAAATTGTTATCACCCCAGAGACTGCTTTTTCATAATTCCTCTTACTAGCAATGATAATGTCAGGGAAAACAAACAAACAGACAAAAATCCTATGTAGTGATTGTCCGTTGCATAGCATAATAAGGCCAAGTGCCGGGTCCTGCATTTTGGTCACAACAACCCCAAGCAACGCTACAGGCTTGCGGCTGAGTGGCTGGAAAGCTGCCCGGCAGAAAAGGACCTGGGAGTGTTAGTGGACAGCCGGCTTAACATGAGCCAGCAGTGTGCCCAGGTGGCCAAGAAGGCCAACGGCATCCTGGCCTGTATCAGGAATAGCGTGGCCAGCAGGAGCAGGGAAGTCATTGTGCCTCTGTACTCGGCACTGGTGAGGCCTCACCTCGAGTACTGTGTTCAGTTTTGGGCCCCTCACTACAGGAAAGACATTGAAGTGCTGGAGCGTGTCCAGAGGAGAGCCACCAAGCTGGTGAGGGGTCTGGAGAACAAGTCCTATGAGGAGAGGCTGAGGGAACTGGGCATGTTTAGTTTGGAAAAGAGGAGGCTGAGGGGGGACCTCATTGCCCTCTACAACTACCTGAAAGGAAACTGTAGAGAGGCGGGGGTTGGCCTCTTCTCCCAAGGGAATAATGACAGGACCAGAGGAAATGGTCTGAAGCTGCGGCAAGGGAGGTTTAGATTAGATATTAGGAAGAATTACTTTGCTGAAAGAGTGGTCAAGCACTGGAACGGCCTGCCCAGGGAGGTGGTGGAGTCACCATCCCTGGAGGTATTTAAGAAACGTGTAGATGTGGCTCTTCAGGGCATGCTCTAGTGCCCGGGATTGTTGGTTTGTGGTGGGGTGTTGTGTGTGAGATTATGAGTGTGGGGTTTAGTTGGTGGGTGCTTTTTTTTTTTTTTTTTTTTTTTTCTGGTGTGGGTTTTTGTTGTTGTTGTTGTTGTTGGGGGTTTTTTTTGTTTTGTTTTTGTGTGGGTTTGTGTGTGTGGTTTTTTTTCTTCTTTTTTTTTTTTTTTTTTTAATGTTGTTGGACTCGATGATCTCAAAGGTCCCTTCCAACCACTAAGATTCTGTGATTCTGTGATTCTGTGATAAGATGACCACTCTGTAATGTCCCCTATAAACTTCGAACTTAGAAAACTGACCTTCCTGGTTAACTATGTACTGGCTAAGAGCAAAATCATGATTTCAGACCTCATCCTACTAACGGCTTACACATGTAAGTCGAAAATATCATGGGACTAATTATATGGATAAGGTTTGAACATCTGGGCCCTTGGAAACTTTGGACTCCTGAGTAGAGGCTGATTTTGAGACATGAGTAGTTTTGTGGAAGCCATTCCATATCTGATCTTACCTACATTTTAATATGGGAATATTTTAATAATGCTCATTCTGTATCAGACAGATGTGGACATAGAAAATAGTAACAGATTGTATTATATGTAGCAATAGCCAGAGTTAAGTTTATGCTGGTACAGTAGAAGCAGAGAATTTGTTATTATCTTTGTTTGCTGGAACCCTATGGTTTGTTTTAGGACTTAAAAAAACAAAGGTATATATGCATAAACCATATATTTATGTTATGTTACATTTATAAGTATACTTAAGTATGTTATGTTTAGACTTATATTAAGTATGGTTAAGCTTTTCCAATTGCTTAACCATTTTCATGGAAATGTGGCTTATGTCCTGATAAAAACTACAAAACAAAACAAATAAGCTGTCTTTTACCATTGGTGTCTTCCAATCACACCATTTCTGATTGAAATGTCTGAGAAAAAGGAGCTTTTCAGCCTTAGGAAAACCAATTCAGAACCATTAAGCATAGCTCAATCTTCTGTACTGAGGGGAAAAAAAAAAAAAAGATCACTTTTGGATTGAGGATAAAGTGGAGAGTATGCCAAATCCCAAATAGTGTGTAGAGAAAGCTATGAGCATATGAAAGAGTTCTGCATAGAATTGAATATAATTGTCTGTATTATATAAAGTTGTAATAGACTGGAAATCATAAAACTCAGTAGGCCTTTGTTGCAGTATGATCAAGAGCATCCCTAAGATGCACCTTTGGTACTGAAGCATAACTTGTACTTGGGTAAGTGACATTTCCAGGTTTGGAAGGTTACTTTTTAAAAGTGCTGAGTGGTGTCTTGTAACCTTCTGCACATTCACTTTTTTGTCATTTAAAATAGGCACGAATTCTCTTTTCTGTTTTGAAAAGAAATTTGCCATAATGGAAGCAGATGCGATATACTTCTCATTGGTATTTCTTCCAAAACTCATTTCCAAGTGTACAGTGACACTAAACAGAACAATGTGCCCTTTCTTCATCTGAGATGCTAAAATCTATCCCATCCGTATTTCATTCCAGGCACATTTCCACCTAATCTAATTGGATCTGAACTTCTAACATGAGAAGATTGTTTAAGTGGTTAGAGAAGTGTATTTATTTGTCCATACCAGGCACAATGTATGACAAAATAATGCATAGCCAATATGAGGTGTAGGAAAAAAAGCACAATATGTTGTTTAGATTTAATATGCAAAACAAGAAGATAGCATGCATTTTGTAACCTGAATGAGGTAATGTTATTGTGGGAAGCCTAATTTTGCATAATCACAATGAAATATTTTATCTTTTATTTTAATAGTTGGCTGGCATTTATGCTTCTTTGCTAAGAAAGAGAAAGTAAATTAGTTGGAATAGCTTTCAGTAATTGTATAGATTTTTCATGTGAAAATAATATTTGACTTCAGGCCATGCTTTTTAGTTGATGACAAAAATTAAGAACAGAGGACTTTACTTGAAAAGCCAGGCTGGTGGACTTGAAAAGGTAGCATGGGCATCTAGGTGGAAACTTTTTGTTGCAGAATAGTGATCATTTAGCTAAATCTGCTCTTCCTGATAAGGCGTTCTGCTACTTCTTTCACAATATGAAATACTGAGAAAGAAGCCAACTTATAAACTAAGTGGTTGTTAGTAAAAATGAAATGGCCAAAGTATGGCTGGAAATACAGTATTTATGCAACATTAAGGTATATTTTTTTTGCATTTGTGTAGTACTTAATAAAAAAAAATACAATATACTCTTTTCCCAGTAGGTGGCTTTCAAATTAAAGGTATTTCATTGTTTTGTGCTTGTGGAATTGCTATCAATGAGAATTAAGCTTTAATAAAAATCTAAAAGGTGAAGAACAATACACATACCAATTATCTTGAGCTCATGTTTGTAAATACTCATAGGCTGGAAACACCTCTCATATTTCTGTGAGACCAGCAGTATTCATACTTTCTATTATCCCACATAATACAGGATCCATTTCTTCTAGGCTTTTAAAATTAAATTCCATGTTGTTGCTAACCAGCTCCTCCTCTTTTGCTATTGAACATTGTACTACAAAAGCATATTTATGCCAGAGTGTATTCAGTACGTGTCTTGTGGACGGGATTCAGCCTAAAACCAGTCTTGCAGACTAACTGTAAACCCTCAGACTTATCTAAACCATATGGTGAGTGCAATGTGAATGTCTCAAAAGACAGCACTAACACAAGTATGTAATCCATATGGTGCTTTGTAGCGTTGTGCAGGATATACCAGCTCAAGATGGGAAAGGTAGAACATAAACTTTTTATGTTACTTTACTATTTTTTCCTGGAAAAAAAGGAGAAAATAATCATAGGACCATGTCTGATTAGTGAAACATGCATCTGAAATTTGAGAATTTCTGCCAAAGCAGAGGCAATTCACAGAATCATAGAATAGCCCAGGTTGGAAGGGACCTCAAAAGATCATCTGGTCCAACCTTTTGTGGGAAAGAGCGCCTTGATGAGATTATCTAGCATCCTGTTGAATTTAATCTTGAAAACCTCCAGTGATAGAAGTTGTTGTGGAAGGACAGGAGACAAAGCACACCACATCTTTCTTTTTTAGCAGCTAGCCACATCTTAGCTCAACTGGGGCTGCCCATCTTCTCTCAAGTATTATCCCAGGGTCAGGTATCTTCACAGTCTCTCTGCAGCGTCCGTTTGGTGAGCACTGTCTGAATTCAGCTTCTCTTCAAGGCAGTTATATCCCTCTATGATTTTGTTAATCACAGCTGCTCTATGTACTCCCACCCCCAATATCTTCACTTACTTTCTAGTTGCCCTCAAACCCCCACAGAACTTACCAGGTTTTGTGCTGGGTAGATGTCAGATGAAAGCAATAGTAGCAGTTAATTGAACCTCCATAAAGGTACCAGTATGGTTTATCTCCCTGCTATCTAGTTTAATAGCTTCTGTTGAATGAGGCCTCTGACAAGTTGGTTGAATCTTAATCTTCGAAAATTGTAGGTGGTTTTAATGGTATATAATTAATTTGGCTTTTAGTATAAGGCCAATAATAAAAAATAGACTGCTGCCATTTTCCTCCAAAACCTCTAGCAGATACTTACAATACTTAAAGGTTTTCTCACCCTCCCCTCTTCCCCCCAGCTTTGAGAATGTAATGAAATTAATAACAGTGGAAGGAAGAATTATTTGAGAATACTGTTCAAAATCAATGATCCTGCTTCTACCAAGTATCTTTTGCATTCTCTTTTGGATTGTTTTCAGTTAACAGATCTGATTTGAGGAAAAGCTCTTTAATGCTTGTGCCTATCATTACTTACTTGCACTGAAAGTCTTCATATAAGAAAGAATTACGGAAAGAAAAGCTAATGAATTAGAAAAGAAATAGTTTAAGAACAAAAGGGCAAAGAATAATACCTTATCTCTCTGAGCAGCAAGACCAGCAGAAAGGAGAAAAAAATGTGGTAAGGAAACTGTGGAGAATGGGAAGCATAAGAAGCAAAGTGTCTCATTTGGAGACATTATATGTGATGTCTTCCAGATGCAGGATGTGAAGCAAGATGTCAATAGCATAGCTGGAGGTTAAGGTAGGACTTGAAGACAATTAGGACACATGGAATCAATTGTGTAGCTGCCACAGCAAAAATGTATTTGGTTCTGCATCCAGAAATTCCACAGTTGCTCCAAAAACATGCACAGTGCTATATAGCTTACAGCAATGGTTGTACTAATTGACAATGGGTGACAAATCCAGTCAGCTAACTGGAATGGAGTGAGTGGAGTGGAATATAGTAGAGCATAGGACAATTATTCTGCAAAACGGAAGACCAAAGTCCTAACACTAGGATTTCACCGGAGATTCTAAGATACTAGGGTAGTACTAGGATAATAGGAGATGGATCAGAATAGTGATTCATTAATACAGTTTCCCTCCAAGACTGCCCCAATGTCTCAAGAAAAGATGCAAACAAAACAAGCAAATCAAAGAACAAAATATTCAAATAGCCAAAGATGGGAAAATCCACTTCCAGAAACTTTTCTCCAGAATCTTTTTAGAAGTATTGTCTTTTAAATCATGAAACATGGCATATAACCTCCCTTTCAAAACTTTTTAACGGTTAGGCTGCGTAAGATTCCCAAGAATATCAAGAATTGTAAGTGCTAAGTCTTTCTTTGAATCTTGGTAAGGTCTTGACATAAGCGACATCCTGTGGCATTGAGTTCCATAATCTAATTATGTGCTGCATTAAAAAGTATGTCCTTTTATCAGATTTAGAGCTGCTGCTTTTCACTTTCACTTAGTGTCCTTTTGTTCTTGAATTATGAGATGCAGGACTACAGAAGCTCCTGATCTATTTTCTCTTTGCCACTTACCATTTTTATACTTTCATCATATCCCTCCTTATTCATCTTTTTTTCTAAGGTTAACAATTCCAATTTTTTTCAGTCTTTTCATATGAAGGCTTCTCTATATGCCTAATTATCACAATCACTCTTCTCTGAATACCTTCTAATTCAGTGATATCTTTTTTGTGATGGGGTGACCAGTACTTCACACTGTTCCAAGAGGAGGGAAAATTATTGATTCATATAATGACATTATATTTTCTTTCTTATTCCTCAACTCATTTCTAATGCATCTTAACGTTTTACTTGCTTTTTTGACTGCACCTGCACATTGAGCAGGGCTATTCATTGAGCTGTCTGCAGTGAGGCCCAGGTGTTTTTCTTAAGTTGGCACTCTTAATTGAGATCTCTGGTAAAGTGAATGATTTCTTACAGGTGGGGTTTTTTCACCAATATGCATTACTTTGCATTTAAATATATGATTTTCACCTCTTTTAAGATGGCTTATCCATCTAGCTTGGTCAGTTACCTCTGAAGTTTCCTGTCTTCTTCAGACTTGGTTAACAGATTTTTTTTTTTGTGTTAGCTGCAATTTTTGCCACGTTGCTGTTCACTCATTTTTTTCCACATTAATTAATATATTTTGAACACCTGGTCCTTGTATGGTGCCTTGAAGCACCCTGCTGTTAACTTTTTTGCTATAATGAAAATTGACAAAATATATGCATTTTTTTTTATCTTTGAGAAAAGTTTTGCTTCGTTTTGCATCTTATCCCAAAATGATACAGTCTCTGATTGAGATGGAGACTGAGTTAGTCTTTTGAGAGGAACATTGTTCTTGCCTCATTTATTCAGTTATTCTAACAAGGTTGAGGGCCGGATGGATACCTTCACAATTAAAGCTAAATCCTTGTGAGACAGCTAAGCTCTTTGTGACCACAAGTATAGAAGTTAAGGACAGCAGTTAATTCATTCAGTAAGTTCGGCAGATGCAGTCAAAATTAAGATAGGAGCAAGCTTTTAATGTAGCAGTTCTTAACACTGTCTTGGTGATAATCCTAACAAACAGGAATATAATCAGTCTAAATAGGCAGGAATATGAGTCTACTTCTTACGCCTAAGACTTTGTGTGAAAATAAAAAGGAAACTAGTGATAAGGTCTAGGCAGTTGTTAATTTTCCAGACCTTCTTTCAAAATCTGATGTGAACCAAGATATTTTAAGATTTGGAATCCCCAAAGTTCTTGTGGAAAAGGGGAGAGGCAAACTTATTTTGAGGCTTTATATGTCCTAACATCCCCTAGGCCTGCTTATTTCCTGGTATCTCTCTCTCTTTCTCTCAAGTGTTCCCCATCCTCTCCCTGAGAGAGTCTATGTCTGCTTCATCAACCCCGACTGCCTACAGTATGCACCAGACTCCACCACCTTTCTTCACAAAGAAGATTGCTTGCCCAGAGGAAGGCTCCTCAGACTGCTTGGGACACCTTGCACAGATGCATGCCACTGCCTTGAATTGAGAACGGACACTAAAAGAGATCCTGAACATATTGGTGGAAATGTGATCAGTCACCTGCAACCCAAACCCTACCTGTTTGGTAAAGGACCTATAAGGACAACTAGAACTTCTTGCGATATTGCCAAAGTCTTATCTGAAGGAAATACAGTATTTTCCATACCATAGTCCACCCAACCCTAAACCAAACTATTTTGGGTGGAATGGAGGTTCACAACAGGTATCAAGTGTTTCTTTTCTGAACGAGCCTATTAAAATGCTAGTATCCTCTCTACAACTAGTACAGAAACCTAGTAAGATTTGAGGGCGCAACATGGAATATAATCTATGGCTATCTGTGGACCATTTATACATACATATATATACACACACATATATATCTGTGTGCAGATATGAGTATATATACTATATATTTTTTTTTTCCTTGAGCAAGCTATTTTGATATAGGCAAATATAGGATGCTGAATTATGACAGAGTAACAGTAAAATTTGCCACCATGACCTTTTTTTTTTCATGCATAGCAACTCAAAAATTATCAATATTATATAGCACAATCAAAAATATAAATAGAGTTTCTTATTTGAAGGAAGTATATGAAAAAACTTTGTGCACTTTACTAAATTTTGGAAAGTTCTAAAATACCACAGAGCTTGTGCAGCATAAGAACATGACAGGGATAGAACACAAATTGTGCAGTCACACCTATTAATGAACATAACGTTATATTAATGACACTTTTGCACCAAACATAAGAACAGAAACTGTACTATGTGCCATTTAGTTAATTTAGAGGAAAAAATATGTATACCAAAAATACGAGCTCACTGCAGTGAACAATTCAAAGCTGAATGCTTTTCACAATATATTTGCAAAATAAGCAGCAACCTATTAAAAAGTTATGTAAGTCTTTACAGTTTGCCAGCCAAACCTCAGAAAATGACTTAACGTTAAGTGATTGAAGGCTGAGTTTTGCAGAAACAATGCAGATGGAAAACAGTAAGAATACTGTGTCTGCTGCTGGCTTCCTACTGAAAATTTCCATGCTTTGCATTTGCTGTGGGTTACTATATCTCTTGAAATGTGTGTATATTCAGATAGTATTAAGAGACAGATATATGCCTTATTAATGGTGCGTTGTCCTTTTGGAGAGTATCAGAGAATACTTTTCAACATCTCTAGGAAGCTGTCACTCATAAAACAAAGCCTGTAGCCCACTATTTTTGATGTAAACCCACCGTGATAAAATCTATCAATAAATAAGCATTAAAATACTGTGTGAAATAATTCTGTGTTCTAATAATATTCCAGTGCAGAATTGGCACATTTTTTCACAGGATTTTTTTTTCTTTTCTTTTTCTCTAGAACCTATAGCAGAATCGATGTGAACAGAGAAAAGATTTATCAGTGCTTTTCAGGGAGGCTTCTTGGTTCTCTCCTTTCCTTACAAGGTTGTGCATCCACCTGTGTTCCCCAGACTTTAGTAGGATATCAGAATCAATGACAGACCTGCATTTTTCAAATGAAATGTTTTAATACCTTCCCTCTCTTCATCCTGTTAGTCCTTGCTAATGACTTCTTCCTGGGGATTGGTATCAATGGTTATAATTTTAATGTACAAGATAGTAAGTGAAGCAACACAGTGTGAATATGCTGTGAGGGATTATATTGGCTAACATGCCTGTTTATTTGGAAGGTCCTGTTTCATGTCCTTAAATCTGTGAAAAGATACCCATCAGCTTCAGGTCATGAGAGTTTCTGTAACTACTGGGAGCAGGCCTGGGTGGCGTTTTTAGTACCTCTCCATTTCAAGCTCATATAAGCCCTAAAATCATTATGATTTGGTTTTTCTTTGTTTGTTTGTGGTTTTTTTGTTATTTAAGTTAAGCAGACTAATGAAATTATGAGTCACAAAACGTAGTCTTTCTGAATTTTTGCAGCTTTTTCTTTTTTACTTTTTTTTTCCACAGCTATAAAAAAGTTTCTGTGTAAGTAATTATACTCAGCTATCCTACACTTAATCAAGAATTGGGACAATGTATTGTTGCTGCCCTTACTAGGGATTTTCCACATATATACAATCATAGAGACATAAACATATGCCATTGTTCCATTCAGTTCTTACAAATTCACTTAAAGGTAAAAATTGTATGAGTAAAAATCAATAGGAATTTTGGTTTTACCTCAGTGGAACTCAGATTTCATCCAAATGTGACAAAGATACAGTTGAAAAGCTGTTTTTTATGAACACTCTCAAATCACTTGTGATTTCACTTTTTTTATTTTTATGATGGCACTCTATTTTTCAAAGACATTGATTTTTTCCTGACATTTTTAATTATACTTGTCTATGTAAGACAAACTGTGCTCCTCAAACTATCCAGGCAAAACTCTCAGAGCAGAATTACATATGGTTCCCAGAAGGAGACAGCTGAAAACAGTAAAGGTAGATGGACAGACACATTAATTATTACATTAACTTCAAATATTTTTTTTCCATACCAATTCTACTTTGAGAAATGGAGAATCTATCAAATCAAGTATTTGACAGGTAATGTACAAAATATCATGACATTTATCTGTTAGAGAAGAAAATACTCTCCTAGCTGAATTTTACTAAAAGAAACTTCTATGTCTTCATACTAACAAACACAGATTTCACAAGATACTTAGGTCTTGCCTATCCACAAGATGTGCATTTCCTGTTCATCCATATTAAGTATTATTTTAAGTATATTAATGTATCGTTAGCAACATGTGAACACCAGCAGGTGTGAACGTTGTCCATCCCTAGAGTGGATTGCCTCTTGAAAACATAACTATCAGAGTGCTTCCTTTGAATTTTCCAAATTGATATGGAACTCAGGGCTGAATCAGTGGAAGTATTTAATCTTTTCCTATCAAAACTAAGTATAGTATTGCAAATTCTTCTGATATATTCCCAAGCTCTTGCTAACTATTAATTGCAAAAACATATCAAACAAAAGTGTCATTAAAATTCAAGATGTTCTAGTCTTAAGGTTTAATTTTTTTATTTATCTTTGTAGTTTTGTAAAAAGGATGCTGCCCTTTGAATAATACCTTTATTTTAAAGGTGAGTCTTTAGTGCGTAGCTAAATAGCAGTTAACTGCCTTGTCATTTAATAGCAGTGGTAACTCTCATAGCTTCACTCTCTAATTTGTTTTTCATTGTTCATCTGGTTTTTGTTTAATTTCAGATATCACTGATTTTGAACAGTGAAATCACGTTGGCCTTTAACTTCTAGGTTTCATTTCATATTCCATTGAGCAGGCACAACATAGTGCCATTCATACAATAGTAAGTTAGGGCTACAGGAGGCAGGGGGAGGGTGGAGGTGGGAAGAACAACCCAAAATAGCAAAGTAATAAAGTTTGTACTGTCTTTTTTCTTAAAATGTAAAAATATATAATTTCCATTAACTTCTTATTATAACTTCAAAAGTATGTGTATATCCAAGGTGCCAGAATTTTTTGTCCCAGACTTATTTTAGGAAAGACAATTTAAAGATTTAGAGTACAGACAGAAGTGTTGATAGTAGTGTCAATGTTACATCATAACTTGCTATTGCACAATATAGTTTTTCTCACCAAAAGAAAAAGAATAAGCCACAGTACTTAATTTACGAAGGAGACGGGTGGTAAAGAAACATTTTAAACCTGTGCCTAACTGTAAAAGAAGAATTTTAATGAAGCAGTAGTTAGTTTGCATGCAAACGTCTCTGAACTGCCTTGTAAATTTTAACCAAATATTTGAAGTTTGTCCATAACATTAACTGAGAAATGTGAGTTTTAAATAGCGTATGTTATGTAAGTTCTTCCCATCTCCCAGGAATTGGTAAATCCAAGTAAGTAGCCCTGTCATGACTGTCAGTCTGTTTGCTTCTATACAGATTCAATTCAAAATCCTTCTTGTACTTAAGTACAACCTTCTTGGACAGATCTTGCGTCTTTCCATATCCTTGTGGTTCTCCCTGGTCAGTTCCTAGTAATTAGTGTGGTGGAAAGCAGAGCTGATTTGGAATGTTGTGTTGAGTAAAACTAATTCCACGCATTTTAATTAAACTTTTGATAAATAGGAATTAATACTAATTGCCAGATATACATTTTTTATTAAAGAACCATGGATAGAAATGCCTCATTTCTTTCAAAATCGTTCTTTGTATGCCAGTGTCAGCTAAACATTTTCCTGTATATTTAAAATAGATCTGTGGTCTTTATATGGTATTGTCTATGACATCACCAGCATGGAACTCCAAGATAAAGTTTAATGTTTTAATATAATCCTGTAGTCTTTTCCCTTCCATTCATACACAGCCCAATGCTTTTTTATGCTGTGGACAGTCCATATTCAACTATACTTTTTTTTTTTTTTTTCATTTTGCCTCTGTAAGTTTTGTCTAAATTAAATGCATTCATTTTGCAATGGAGACAGAAAAAATTTTTCTTCTTCTTTTTCTGTCTCACATCACCTTATCACATTAAATATTCTTTAACTAAATACATTGTTAGTTGATACCTGTGTTGATCAAGCCTTTTCTTATGGCTCGGTTGAAGGGATGGCTTTCAGAAGCTGCTCTTGAATACCCGGCTTGTGGTTCTCAATATGCTAAATTAGGATGCATAATTTATGGTCGACATAATTAGTTGTGATGTGTGGAAACAAATAGTTTTAACATTAAATCCTGATATAAAAGGAACTTAGTAAATTCTTAGATCACTTAATTTGTATGAGAGAGATGATAAAACAAACAAAATCAACGATGCACCAGGAAATCATTTCGACAGTTACAGTATAAGCTTTTCTCTGTCCCAAGAGATCAAAAGAAAAGTGTGCGAGTGGTGCACTTACTTACCTGCTTCTCATCTTGAGACTTCCCAAAGTACTTGTCAGTGGAAGATCTGTGTTGAGCCAATCAGGAATCCAGTGTTAAGCAAAATGTATGATCTTTGTCCCCTTGGTAACAGTTGTGTTTAGCACAACACAAAATGTGTTGCTCTAATCATTGCTCTAATTGGCACCTTCGTTGACAGTCTCAGAAGAAGGGTCAAGACGTGGTTGGGCATGGGACTGATGTACTGTCTTACTCACAGCTGCAGCCTGCTTGTCTGAATGCTGCAACTTAGTGAGCAGCCATGTGCTTCTTAAATTCTGCTAATGTTTTAGCAAATTCCATGGGTAAATACCATATGCATTTAATCTTTTTACTTTTTTTTTTTTCCTTTTGTGCTTTCCTACAGATAGTGTGTGTTAAATCTAGGTGAGAGAAAATGAAAGTGAGGTGCTAAGTTAGTGAAAAAATATCTGCAAACCGAACGCTTCATAAACGCGGTTGCTGTTGACAGGCAGTGTTTTATACAGTGGAAGTATTAACACCACCTAGGCCAAGCTACTTTGGGTATTTGAAGAAAGTACATATTAGAACACCTAAGTTTAAAAATGTCTATTCCATATATAGTCATATTCTCTGAGGTAGGCACTCCTAGAGGGTGATTCAGAGCCCTAAATTAGTTGACTAAAGTTAGACAGTGTGAATACCTCCCACAGTAGCAATATGTTGCAGAGGGACAGAAAGGAGACAAGTGAAGGGAGAAAGGGAGGAACGCAGTGATAAGGACTATAAATGAAGTAAGTCTATAGTGAACTTCAGAAACTGTTAGAAACGAGTAGAAGTTTTTTTGACAAAAGGGAGATCAGTTTGCTTGGTATAGCACCTATTCCAAACTGAGTAGCATCTTCATAGCTAAGGGTAACAATGGTGTAGGTATCACACCTTCAGCTGTGAATATCCATACATACATTTATTATATCTGTATTACAATTGTTCCTGGAGTCCCCAGTCAATACTGGAGGACTAAAGTACAGATATAAATAATTCCTGCTTCAAAGAGCTTGTAAGAAAAATAGGATTCATAGGCAAAGAATAGGAAGGCAAAGGGGAGAAAGAAGAATGAAATTACCTGCCTGAAGTCACCAAGGATCATAATTCTTTCTTACTATAACATGGACTGTAATTTATTATCCCCATGATTTCCATGTGTGAAAGCATTTATAATACACACAACTTTTGGGAATTCATTTGTTTAAAAAACATTTGCCTTTAGTAAAAGAGCAAGTATTTATACTCACAAGTAATGGTACCACAGTAAATAGTCTCATTTACGTTCATAAGGATTGGGTGAGCTCTTGAAAACATAGTGCTTTCACAGTATTTATGGTACTTCTGGTTTTGATTAAAATAATTCATTGGGGTTGTAGGCACCTTTTTAAAGAGAAATCAAGAATTCTGCATTCATCTTTCTGTAAATTTATTAGCTCATTAGTCACTGTACAGATGGATGGCAAATCTCAATTTTTCATCCTCAAAACCAAAGGTTACTAAAGGACAGGCATCCTGCATGTCACAGGCTTTCGATTTTTTAATTTATATTTAACATCCATTTAGAAGTCTTTTTGGCATTTAATGGGATTGCCAAGGAGCTTTCTAGTCAGGCACTGACATATTTGCACACACTAATGCTTTGTATCTGTCCATTTACCTATTTGTCTATCTGTTATCTTATGTTGTGCAGGATAAAAACATTTGACATGTAATAATCTATTGAGACCCATGTATCTATGAGGAATTTTTATGTTAGATACTCACATTGGGCACCTTATTTGAAAAGTGTTGTGGTTTGGGAAGAAATGGAAAGCAAATCCTTCTGTTAGAATTGGTGGAGCCATTATTTCACTTGCACTTCTCTTTGATGGACCTTCACTGACTTACTGTAAATGGGCTCAAATGATAAAGTTTTGAAAGTTCATATCCTTAGTTTTTGGTAAAGCTTATATGCGAGTCATAGGTTGAAGATTCAGGGTTTCCCATTTGTGAGTACTGATAGTACAGATAGTCTGATATAGATCTGTATCTAGTGGCAACTTTTACAGAAGTACACTGTATTGGAGTACAGCACTACATTCTTGACAGTAAAGGGATTTCCCAAATTGCATCATATTTTGGATTTGAGTTTAGATTTGTGCTGGGCCAGCTGTTGTAGATATAACGGTACTGTATACATTATATTGTGGATGAAATCGAGCATCCTATGCCAGTTATTATAAGTCTGTTTGATCTTAATGTACAGAAAGCTTCAGCTAGTTACATGTTTACTAGCAGAGAAGTGTGAATTTTAGCTTGCATTCTTATATTTGGTAACAGGCAAGAAAAATATTTAGCCAAGTTATCTTCTGCCTGAAAATATCAAAATAAATTTATATGGCCATTTATCCTATTCGACAAGAAAGAACATCTGATCTTTTGGTTGGCAACAGAAAAGGCACAGGCTATATTTGATATCTGATGGCTATAGTTTTCTTTAGACAGGCTCATAAATTTTCACTTAATAGAGAGAAAGTGAACTAACACATGTTGCAGTGTCACATACTTAGCAACCTGAGCTTTATAACTACTGCGTATTGATATTTTTACAGTTCTAGAAAAAGTTCTAAATGTTAATGCACTAGAAAAAGATGAAGATGTACTTATTATTGTAGCTCTCACTTTATATTCCTTCCCCTGCCTAACTTCCCAGACGTTTTTGTCATTTTAATAGAGAGGATTCAGGTACATTGGGTTGAGACTGTATCCTTCGGTAGCAGCTGCTGCAATCAGCCACTATTTTCTTTGTTCTGGAGTAAAGAGATAAGCCCTTTCATTCCACCACTATCAAATTTCTCTTCACTCTGGAGCAAGAGCCAGACACTATGAATGTATCTGTAGCACTGGACATATCAGCCCTGCAAATGTCCAAGTCAGGGAGCACGTTCCCAACAGGACGTAAATTTCGTATTTTGGCAGCAGCAGGACATCTGCCATATCCCTCTTCTCAGTGTCCTGATAATCCTGGGAAGGAAATTGGGGCGCATGGACCGGGCAGAAGATGGAGTCATGTTCCAAGAGGGTAAGTTTAGATGCAGCTGGAACATTTTGAGGTCCTTATGCTGTGTTTGATTTTCTGCTGTCTTATAACACGTGTGCTAAATATATTTAATGCTTGCTTATGTACACACTGACTCTTGCTTAAAAGTGTTAACATTTTTATATGCCTGACTTACAAAGCAGTGTACCTCAAAAAAGCAGTTTCTTCCAAATTACTAAAGCAAACAGTTCCCCTTAGTAGGTGAAACTGTGTCTAAAAGAACTTCTGTTGAAACAACTTCCTTTAAAACTCAGTCTATCTTCTTTTCCAGCACTAAAGGTAATCTGATAATAAAGTATAAGAAAAAAAAAAAACACTTGTGAAATGAAAGTCGGCATTGTAAAAAAAAAAAAAAAAAAAAAGATGTTTTACCTGTTACCAGAGTAATTAAAAACTGGTTGTGGTTTAACCCTGACAGGCAGTTAAGCACCACACAGCCACTTGCTCGCTCCCCCACAGTGGGATAGAGAAGTCAATCACAACAGTTAAATAGCAAAAACTCATGAGTTGAGATAAGGGCAGTTTAATAGATAAAGCAAAAGCCACGCACCCGGGCAAAGCAAAACGAGGAATTCGTTCACTACTTCCCATTGGCAGGCAGGTGTTCAGCCACCTCCAGGAAAGCAGAGCTTCATCACACCTAACGGTGACTTGGAAAGAGAAACACCGTAACTCCAAATGACCCTTCTTCCTTCTTCTTCCCCCAGCTTGTATTGCTGAGCTTGACGCCATGTGGTACAGAGTATCCCTTTGGTCAGTTGGGGTCAGCTGTCCCAGCTTCTTGTGCACCCCCAGCCTGCTCGCTGGCGGGGCAGTGTGAGAACAGAAAAGGCCTTGACGCTGTGCAAGCACTGCTCAGAAACAGTTAAAACATCCGTGTGTTACCTACACTGTTGTGGTCACAAATCCAAAACACAGCACCACACAGGCTGCTATAAAGAAAATTAACTCTATGCCAGCCAAAACCAGTACACAATTAAACCTCAAGATATTATTAATCTCATTTATTTGTTGAACCCTGTGTATTCTTCATATGAATACATACTGCATAATAGTCTCAAAACCAGCTTCCATTCTTGGATCCAGTGCTGTAAACTTCAGGGAAGCCCACTAATGTCTAAGTTATTATTCTCACAGAATGAAAGAGAAAAAAGGACATTTTTGTTTCGTACCTTTTCCTTCACATTTTGAATACAAAAATAAAATTTCCATCTAAATATGCAGTTTCTGTTATAAACTGTGACTGTTCATCTGAGGATATTTCCTTGGGAAATAGATTTCCTTGGGTCAACTAAAGACCAGTGGGATTAAAATAGTGTAGCCCAAATTTTGGGTTTTGTCATTTTTACTGGTAGCAGGTTCATCTCACTCCTTATGTTTCCATGCAACCCTGTATGTATGTGGAGTCACATTTCATTTTTTGATGAATAAAAGTTTCTAATTTCTAAATAAAAATTCTTCTAATTTCCTTGCACGTCAGCTGTAGGACTCATAAGTGGGGTTGCAAGTGTCACATAGTTAGCTCAAGAATATTGTGTATTTAGAACTTATAAGCACAATCGTGTGCTTTGTTTTCTTACTCCTTTTCCTTTATATTGTTCACATGCTGGGAATTTGCTTCCTGAATTTCTGGAAAAATGCCAGGCTCAAAAGAAGTTTCAGGTTCCTCTTCCTTTCTGCCTTCTCGTTCAAATGATGTCGTGCGTTCAACAGGAGGATGCCAGTGGCATGAATTCAAGAAGCAAAGGCTACAGGAGAAGACATTTTTATCATAACTCGCTGCTCTCTGTAGTTTTGCGCGTTGATTATTGGAACCTGTTTTTCTTAGGCTGGCTCACAGTGTAACGCGGCAATGTGAGATGGATAGCTATTGAACAGCAATGTTTTAAAAATCTGAAAAAAAAGCATGCTAAGTTTTTTCTTTGACAGTGAGGGGGAAGGGGACTTTTCTGGCAGCTTTAACAGTCATTTACAATCATTTAGTTTAGTGTCTGTGGAAATATATAGTACAGCTCGATTGTGCTGTGAAAGCCTTTCATTGCTTGAGTGGTGGTGCTGAGCTGTCCTGACTTATGTAAGCCAAATGTTTTTGAAATGGAGCTGCTTGTGGAAATCTTAGGATGCCTCTGGAGGGATGTGCCTGGGCAGGGGCATATTGGTTTTGACTAAGGAACTTGTAACTATTTCCTCTAGCCAAATTATATATTACTAATGACAGCAGTTCTATGGTGAAATGCAAGTGAAGGTGCTGTAGATAACTGCAGAGGAGGGAGAGAATATATCATCTGCCTGCCTTTTGTTTTCAAAGTCTAGCCTTAGAAAATTAAAGGACAGGAGAAAAATAAATTATTAATACTACTCATGAAATTTTAAACGTACAAACATATCCTGAAATATAGTAGCAGGAGGGTGATAAACCCATACCTTTTCCACTTTTTTCAGTAGTGGACACATTCGTGCAACGGCAGTCAAGCACGGCTTCTTACTGCAGGTGCTTTTCCCATTTTGGGAGTTCACTGCCCTTGTTTTGTTAGCCTCAGCATTTTGAAAGTGTTGGCTCACCCCCAGTGCTTGCAAATATATCACTGTCCATGCTGCCTTTGCTCTTTGTATTTACTGGTGTCTTATGCTTCAGGGTTTCTGATGCCCTTGAGAAGCTGTGACCATTTTTAACATCTGAAAGAGTGCCAATTCATTTATTAAGACAGAGTCTGTGAGGCCTGGATAAATTTATTCTATCTAACATTTAATAAAACATTAAATTAAAAATGTGACTTATGCTGTGGCATACCCAGCATTACCCTTCCAAGGTTTGTATTTGAGTGTTGCAGGGCCCCACTCTCCAGAAGGTAACATGCTATCAATCTAGCTCTGAGGTGACAAGGCCACTGATGTTTTCCTGTGGTGGTTGTTTAATAATTAATTTTTCATTGCTGGTATGTTCAATAAATAGATTGGAACATTTAAGGCCAGTTTAATAGGTTTATAGGTTCCTTATAAATTCCAATAATGATAATAGTTAATAAGAGAATAATGAATTTGCGCTCAAAGATCTCAAGATCAATCAAGCAAATTAAATCTGCCCTACGCCTAAACTGTGGCTGGTGTGGTGGGGATTTTTTGTTTGTTTTGGGTTTTTTTACTATAAAATGTACCCTGTGTGGATAAGCGTGTCTGGTTATTTGTTGAATTTCTTAGTGTTTCACTTGTCATATTAATTTAAATCTTTAATCTGAGGACGTGGCAGGCATATGAAGTGGCGCATTAAATCAATATTATGTTGCAGATGATGTCTCTGAAGAGGTTGCCATTGTGTAGGGGAATGCAATAATAGGAATAATAAAAAGAAATTGCATTTTGATCTTTCCACATATGTTATTACAATGCTGTTCACCCGTTTTAAAAAACATACAGCTCTGCTTGTAAAGGCAATCCTTTGCACAGCGCTGTGTCACATACTCAAAATGCAAAGTGAAATAAAAAAAACCAAAAAACAGGAGTCCAGATGGGGAAGTCTTGTCAGTTACTATTAGGATTCGAGAGCATCAGCCCTACGAAGAGGGAGTCTGTTGCTTAACAGACGTTTGCTTGGCATTTAAAATAGATGGTTTTTGGTCTCGTTAGAGTTCCTGATAGTCAGAGATAACCTCATTAAGAAAGTTAATAAAGGAGGAAGGTACATTTGGTTTATCTGCTTGCTTTATGTCTCATCCAGGGCCTGATTTTCCACTTCTTTTCAAACTTTTCTGTATAATCACTTCAGCTGGGGTGATTCTGTCGTTTCACAGCCATCTCCACAGCTCTTTATTATTGCACACACAGTACACTGGAAAGGGATTCAAAGCACTGTTATTCATTCCTGGCTCTGAAACTATCTTACTGAGCATCCATTCACTTCATTATCTGTTTTCTACATCTGTAAAATACAAATCAAGCTGATGACCAAGTAAGATATTTAGATTAAAAATGCTGGATAAAAGCATATTATGTGAGATGCAAAACAATAGGAAATTGGGGCATTCATTTTTCTAGAACTTTAGGATCTGACTTAAGATCTTTTTTTAACAGTTCTTTTTTTAAAGGAAGTCTGCTTAGGCAGGACCTTGCCAAAAATCTGTGATATAACCTAAAAACCAAGGGGGAAAAAAACCCCACAACAACCACATTTATTATTATCTGGATTCTAAGGAAATGAAGCTTAGGAAAGACTACATACCTAAACGAACCCCTGGCAACCACTGCTTCATGTGACACATCAAGGCATTTCTTTAGCCTTCTTTGTTCCTGCCATGAAATAAAGCTACCACCTCACCAGGTTGCAGGCAAGGAAAAAACAGTGAGGTAGCAAGTAGTCATTGCCTGGGCAGCAGTTATTGGTGGTTGATGCTCCAGTTTATCTGCTGAATGACTTTCAGAGAGATCATAGGCTGGGTATCCATATCTAGGTGGAAAAAAGAAGAGAAGGGTTCGGGAAATGTGTCTGTTGTGGTTATTGCAGATAGAAAGATATGCAAATGGAAAATTATGTTGGACTATGAAAGAGTAGAAATAGGGTGGGAGGATATCGTAGCAAAATGTGGAAGAAAAGCTCTGTCATGGGGGTATCATAAGATGATAAAAAGAGATGAAGGGCTGGCAAACCTCTATTGCTATAAAAGAGTTAATTATTTAGCCTTTGTAAGTGGGCACTCCATGCACTTGCAAAATAATAGAATTGTAGAATGATTGGGGTCAGAAGGGACCTGTAAAGGTCATCTAGTCCAACCTGCCCTGCAGTGGGGAGGGACTTCTTCATCTAGATCAGGTTGCTCAGAGCAACCTCCAGCCTGAGCTTGAATGTTTCCAGGGATGGGTTATCTACCACCCCTCTGGGCAAACTGTGCCAGTGTTTCACCACCCTCATTGTAAAAAATTTCTTCCTAATATCTAGTCTAAATTTACCCTCTTTTAGTCTAAAGCCATTACCCCTTGCGCTATCACTACAGGCCCCGCTAAAAACTTTGTCCCCATCTTTCTGTAGGCCCTATAGAACTGGTACTACTTGTCATTAACTGGTACTAGCCGGTTTCTGGTTTTGACAGTAGCTGCTTTATACTATCAGTGGTGATATCTATCCTGAGAAAAGTAGAGATTTCACTACTGTAAGCTAATCGGGTGCTGCAAACTGGATTTGCCATGCTGCAACCCATCAATGCCACCTGCCATTATTGCAGTATTTGCCATTTTCAAATTTGGGCACGCTGCTTATCGTATGCTAAGAGATCACTGCTGGCCCATTTCTGCATACAGCAGTTGCCAGTTAGTGGCTGGTAGTGACTTTTTTGTCTTAATGGTGAATGGTCTTCACTGAAAAGCAATTGGCACTGACCAGTGAATGCAAATTGCGCTTACTGCATAGCAGGTCACTAGCAGGGTATATTCTGTGTAGGCTCTTATTTTGGGGCAAGGAGCTGCAGAAAGCAGTTACTGCTTCCTGCCAGCTATAGGTTCCTAATTAGTTTCTGCAGTGACTTTGTGATTCACAGCAGGTGATGAGCAGTGATAGCTTACTAGTTGAATATGTAGTGACTTTAGATAAGAATCCTGTGGCTGAGGAGGTAGGAAATGTAGTAGGAAAATGGGATTATTGTAGCTAGAAGGGAATCAGGTAGCTTTTTTTTTTTGTAAGATTGAAGGTGTAACAAACAAGCTAGTTAAGATTTTGAAATAGGAGGAGAGAAGAAAGGAGGTAGGAAGAGAGATTACAGCATGGAAATCTTAGGTTGAAATTTTAAATGGCTCACCCATTCATTTGCCTCATGCACCCTCATTTAGTCAACAAATGTCTTGATATTGCTGCAACTGAAATCCACTTAATATTTATTCTCTGAAGGCCCAGGGAATTTCAGCGAAGTCATTCCTGAAACACAGTGGGAGATTCAAACTCGGTGCATGTGTGTCTACCGAACAGTCACTACATCCCAAGAAATGCTATTTTCTAAAGAATGGAAGGAGCAATGGTGGGTGGCTTGACTGAAGATAAGCATTCGGAATAGAAATGATAATGAGATTTCTCCTTGATGTACAGTAAGTGCACAGAAAAAATAGCAACAGGAAGCCTATCAAGTTGGAAATATTTAGGGGAAAATCTGAACATTTAACAATGATTCTTCCTCCCAGAAACTGTAGGAAAAATTGTTAAAAGCAGTATCTTACTAATGATTCCATACAGGCAAATGGGAGAGTATAGTAATTTGTTTAGTGGGGTTTTTTTACTTCAATTTATGAGTTTAGCAATAACACTGCAGTGATGCAGAATGATATGTGCAAATGTTTGCAAGAATTAGTGGCCCTTTAAAATTTATCCTGATCCTACAGAAGGCAGGCAGGCAGGCATTTATTACAGTATTCCTTATTATTGAAGAGAATTTTACTTGAGAAGTAAAATATCCTTCTGTAGCCCAAAATAAATTTTGAAGAGGGGATGACGAAGTTGTATTTCCTTACCTGTTAGAACTGCAATGAAATAACTCTTAAGAAATCAGCAAAGCGTGAATCTTATTTAAATTGTACACTCATTTGATTCCCATTCCCTAGGTGTGTAACTCATATGTACAATTAACATTAGCTCAATTACAGTATGGTCACCTTTAACTCTTCTTCTCTTGGAGCTGGTTATTTCAGTGAATCTGGGAGTGACAAATCCCATTCCTTGCACTGTGCCCAACACTTAGATCTGTGCAGGAAATCTTTGCTGCTACTGAGGGTTCTTCTTTAGCCTATTCAAAGTTCATTTTTTCTTTCCCTTAGTGCTCTCAGCCTGATACAATCATAACCTTCTCCAAGTCAATGTTAATATTAATTCATTTACAGTATGGAATCTTATGTCCCTCCTTAAATACCTCCTATGATTGGGCATGCTATTTAAAAGCTTAGGCTTATTAATAAAGTATGCTATGTGAGGTCTCAGTTCATTCTATTTTAAGTTTACAAAAAACACCATTTCATATCTATAGTATTGTAACATTTGAAAAATGCTGACTTGTTAAAGATAACCATTGTATATTTCTTCAGAGAATGCTTTGAGGACATTTGCTTTTAGAAAAACTTCAGGTTTTAGGCAGAAGGAGTAGTTCTTCTAACTCCATCCAAATTATTTCTTCCATGTTACTGCTGCTCTCAGAGAACTCCAGAGGTGTTTAAATGCCCACATTATAAATTTGATGTGGGTTATTAGTGCCTCACTTTAAACTTGGGATCACAACAACACTTTATTTTTCAAAAATAAATTTCAAAAAAAATGTGGCAGTTAGGTTTTCACTCACCAACCGGGTTCCTTGATTTTCAGGCCATTCCATTGAGGATAAAAGTCGTAGTCCCTCAGGGTCCATTTTTAATTGTAGGCAGTGTCAGAGGGAAATTAAGTGAACTACAGAAAGCTCCCAAATGGAAATGTAGCAACATTTCCACTGAGCCTGTTTCTATCCTGCATTTCTAGTAGAAGGGTTATGCACTGAAATATCAGAATTTATTGTCTTACAAAAAAAGAATATATACTGTCCACTGTAGCAGTTGATGGTCTTGTTATCCATATAAATATCTAAACCTCCTTTGAATCCTGCTGGGCTCCTAGATTCAGTGATGTCTTGAAGGAATATGATAAAACATGCTTCTCAACACCAACTTTCTCTTCTCTTGGGAATGAGGTACTCATTATTGTGAGAAGGTATTCACCATGGTCTTCTGCCTCTGACAGACCTGATCAAATACCTTCCTACCAGAAGTGGCCAGCCTCTTATTCCCTGGGATAGAAAAAATGTGCTTCTCCCTCTCTACTCTATTAATAGTGTTTAGGTACTAATGGATTGGTCTTGCGAAATTGAATTCATACCTGCTGACAGCTACCAGCTCAGGCTTGATTCAGTCAGCCATATAGATCATTTATGGACCATGGACAGATTCAGGGCAATGCTTCTTCAAAAATAAGAAAGTATGGTGTGAACTCTGTATAAATCCACATCAGACTTATAACAGGTGGGTTGAAGTAAAAGTAATTTAGAAAAAAAATTGGTGCACGTTGCAGGAATATGCAGATTAATGAAGTAATAAGGACAGAGGGCCAGATCCTCAGGGCGTTGTAAATCACCATCACTTACCTGAAGTTGCTGAAGCTCGGCTGATTTACAACACCTACAAAATAGATCCAGTAGCAAATCCCTAGTGATAATGTTGGTGTTTTCTCCTGGTAACAGAGCTGCAGGCATCAGGGACGACAGTTGGTTCGTGGGGCAAGTTTAGAACAGAATATAGAGACAGCATGTGGGGAACTTAAGGCTGGAGAAGACCTTCTGGAGTTTCTATGTTCAGTTCCTTTTTAGTGTTGCAAGCAATGACATCTTATCATCCCATTCAATTTTTTTCTTAGAAAGGAAGTGGTTAGTCGAGGCAGAATGATATTTTAAGCACAGCTTTACTCTGGAAAACAGATTGCATTGAACTTTTATCGCATGCTGCCCTCTGGTTTCTTTTATGATCACTTTTGCATCTTTCATTTGAAGAAAGAAAATTATATATTAAAAGTGTGAGGGGGTTGTTTCTGGTTTGTTGTTTTTTTCTTTGCTGTTGTGGTTTTGAGGGGGCTTGGGGGTTTTTGTCGTTTTTCTTTTTTCTTTTTCTTTTTCTTTTTCTTTTTCTTTTTCTTTTTCTTTTTCTTTTTCTTTTTCTTTTTCTTTTTCTTTTTCTTTTTCTTTTTCTTTTTCTTTTTCTTTTTCTTTTTCTTTTTCTTTTTCTTTTTCTTTTTCTTTTTCTTTTTCTTTTTCTTTTTCTTTTTCTTTTTCTTCCCCTTAATGCTGTTGTTAACCCTGTAAAGTTGGGGGTGTTGTGGCAGAACAAAGTGGATGGTCTTCTAGTTCATTCATCTTTCAAGATCTTAAGAATGTTCTCTTTTCAGAGCACATTTTTGTAAAAGCCGCGGGACCTATATACACTGCCTGTGCAGCTAGAACCGGTAGCCTTGAGGGACACAATATGAATGCACTGCAGCTAGTAAATTGACCTGCTGCTGTTTTGTACTGCAGCATGGAGCTGCTCTTAACTTACCATCAGAAGTATCTGTTGATCTGGGAATGTCCAGCCCACCCCAGTCTGCTGTGCTGTGTCTACTGAGCGAGGAATTTTTGTCTGCCAAATCTTTAGTGCTGGCAGCAATATACGAAGCCAGAAGGACAACAGCTTGGCTTACAAGTAGCATGCTGAGTCTGCAAGGACCAGATAGATTGAAAGACTGTCTATTGACTTGTAAATTCAGAAAATTTGATAGTGAATCCTGTGGTATACTGAAAATGCAAAAGTGTTCTATTCTGTTCTATGCTGTTTATGAATATAATTTACAGAACAGGATTACACTTTAGGTGAACATCACCTTTTTATGCAGAAGTTCTGAATAAACTCTGAAAATTTTTGATTAGTAATGAAGTGTAACTTCAGCTCCAAAAATATTTGAAATTGTGTGTTGCTGACTTTAGCTAGAGATTTTTACTTGCTTCAGACATTTTCTAGTGGAGTGCATATGTGACAATGTCGGGTGGAGGTGGGAGAGAGGGATGTGAGAGAAAGAGAGAAAGGAGGACTTCTTTAATCTTCCAAAATGCAGTTCCTGATAGAGAAGATAGCATGGATAAGCATTTGGTGTTCATTCCCTAAGCTCAATCTGTTTTATTTGAATTTATCAAAGTTTCCCTATCTCCAGAGAAGAATGAAAATGAACATTTTGCTGAGAAATGCTTTATGATATTTCTGGATGTAATTTTATTTTTTTTTTTCCTGGCTAGCTTTGAGAGCCTCTGGGGTCTCTTTTTCTGATGTTTATCAAATCCAGTTAAGGTACCATCAAATCTTTGCAAGGCAATACATACAGAAATTGACTGTTATGAGAGACTAATAAAAGTTATCAAGCTTGTTGTCTTTCCAAAATCCCGTGTTCTTATTTTCCTGATCAAATACAGCATATTGTGAACAAGAGCTGCTTTATTTATTCAACTAAATTGTTTTGAAACAACAACAATAACAAAAGATTCCTGTGAGGTGTTTTGCTGAAAAACTATATTTGCTCCTTCTAGGGAAACATTGTGTCTCCTGCAGAGGAATAGTTATCAGCTGTTTGAAGTTTAGAGCTAAAGCATACTGACAGTAAAGACAGCATCCCCATGACAAATAGGTTAAAAATATATTCTTAAATTTAACTGGTGAGGTTTGGTGGGGTTTTTTGGAGGGAGAAGGTGTTTTTGTTGGTTGCCTTTTTGTTGGGTTGTGGATTTTGTTTAATAACAGGCCAAGGAATTCAGGTCATGAAGAAGTTCATAGAAGTAACTGCTAAATCAAGAGTTTGAGACAGGATGCTGTGTCACATACAGGAATAACATCAATTCAGATGATATTTTAAGTATCAGTAGTAGTGCACATGTTCACTGGCTCGGTATTGCTGAGGAGGGTGCACCAGAGCAGATAAACTCATCTAAGCATTTAGGAAAGTGGCAGTGTGCAGGAGCTTCTGAGGGATATGGGCTAATTTTATAAAGTGCTACTTCCATCATCAGACAGTTGCATTCATTACTAGAAAAAATTAGTTGGGGAATGAATTGCATAGTTTCTTAATGAGCTCGAACATATGAAAATACAATTTGGATAATGAAATCTAAATTTTGGAATCTGTTAGCTAGCTATATTATTTAACTAATGAAAAATAGTATATGTTAAATCAGCAGCAAGAGCAATGCCCAACAGTTATTTTAGGATATCACCCAATAAAGGACACTTTTTAGACTTATACTATGCAATTAAAGTGGTTAATTGAACGAAATTGACTACACCAAGGAAAATAAGATTAAATTGGTAAACTTGACTATTACATAGATACGTGAATATACTCATTATTATAGTCTGAAACTCCATTTTTATAGTACGATGCACTAATGTGAAGCTGTCCTGGTCCGCAGAGTGATATACGAACTGTCTTAAATTCCCCTGGCGTGTACCCAGCAGTGAGAGTCTCTCTGTGGATGTAGGTCTGTCTGTGGTTTATACTGTGCAAGACAACAGCTGAAACAGGTCTGCTGTATTTTGTGTACGGGACAGAATTTTTGATACTGTAGACACCAACAATTTTTTTTGGAAGAGCACAATTCACATATATATGGTAAATCTTAGATGCTTGGTCCAGTTGCTTTGTGATTATCTTGATTGAAAAACTAATTAGCCAGTACAAAACTGGTTCTACAAATGCCCTTAATGACATTTGAGAAAAACAGACAAGTTAAAACCCCCAAAGAATGAATAATGAAAAAACCCAACCCAAACCAAAAAAAAACCCCAAAACCCCCAAAAATAAAGAAATCAACTGACTCCACAACTTAACAGAATGTAATTTTGTAGATCTGTGAATTTAATACCGTGTTTAATAGTAGATTTAGTACAAGTTATATGTTGGAGTCACTATAGTAAATGGTGATGTAAAAAGAACTGTAAAGAAAAATAAAAATCTGGAAGAGTCCTTAGACAGTCTAAATTTCCATGAAAAAGTCTTTGCAATAGAACATTTCTATTTTATTTGTTGCGATTCATCATAGTATGTTTCTTTAAAAAGATAGCAACCAGGCAGTTGAGAAAGACTGTTGTTTTTACATTGATCTGCCCTTTGCACTTTGGCTCAGGTGAGTATCTGCAAGGAGAGTGTTTGCACCTTTGCTGGGAGCAGCTGGACATTGGGTAGGAGGAGGGAAGGAAGGCTTGAGGGTCGGAAGGCTCTACAGAGGGATCAGGACAGGTTGGATCAATGGGCCAAGGCCAACGGGATGCGGTTTAATAAGGCCAAGTGCCAGGTCCTGCATTTCGGTCACAACAACCCCAGGCAATGCTACAGGCTTGGGGAGGAGTGGCTGGAAAGCTGCCCAGCAGAAAAGGACCTGGGGGCGTTGGTGGACAGCCGGCTGAACATGAGCCAGCAGTGTGCCCAGGTGGCCAAGAAGGCCAATGGCATCCTGGCCTGTATCATGAACAGCGTGTCCAGCAGGACCAGGGAAGTGATCGTGCCTCTGTACTTGGCGCTGGTGAGGCCTCACCTCGAGTACTGTGTTCAGTTCTGGGCCTCTCACTACAGGAAGGACATTGAGCTGCTGGAGAGTGTCCAAAGGAGAGCTACCAAGCTGGTGAG
Source organism: Numenius arquata (assembly GCF_964106895.1). Taxonomy (NCBI): domain Eukaryota; kingdom Metazoa; phylum Chordata; class Aves; order Charadriiformes; family Scolopacidae; genus Numenius; species Numenius arquata. The sequence continues at coordinate 99,961,664 of NC_133576.1, forward strand.
GGGTCTAGAGAACAAGTCCTATGAGGAGAGGCTGAGGGAACTGGGCATGTTCGGAGAAGAGGAGGCAGAGGGGAGACCTCATTGCCCTCTACAACTACCTGAAAGGAGGTTGTAGAGAGGTGGGTGTTGGCCTCTTCTCCCAAGTGAATAATGACAGGACCAGAGGAAATGGTCTGAAGTTGAGGCAGGGGAGGTTTAGATTAGGTATTAGGAAGAATTACTTTACTGAGAGAGTGGTCAGGCACTGGAACAACCTGCCCAGAGAGGTGGTGGAGTCACCATCCCTGGAGGTATTTAAGAAACGTGTAGACATGGCACTTCATGGCATGCTCTAGTGGCCGAGATTGTTGGTTTGTGTCTGTTTGTGAGGTTGTGTGTTGTTGTTGTTGTTTTTTTGTTTGTTTGTTTGTTTTTTTGTTGGTTAGACTCGATGATCTCAAAGGTCCCTTCCAACCATGAAGATTCTGTGGTTCTGTGATTCTGTGAAAGAGAAAACAAAGGATGGGACTTGCCATACAACAGAGATCTGGTATTTTCTGGGCAGAGCAGGGAACAGAGGTGCAGCCAGGTTGCAGGAGGGATGGAGAAAAGGTTGATCTGTTTTTTTTTTTCTGTTTGTTTTCTTCCCTAAGGGACAGTCACTTCTACAGAGTTTTTTGCAATAGGGCAAGCTATTGAAAGATAGCTGATGTGAGAGAAAAGCAGGAGGAAGAGAAACAGAAAGCAAAAGATTTGTCTGTAGTCTTTTCTTATTTCTGTTACACTCTGAGTTTTTTCCATGCTATTGTACTTGCTTTTCCAACTTACTTTCTAATACAGCTCACTCAAGAGGAAAAAAAAAAAGGAAAAAAATAATCCTTATTTTGCGTTGCTTATAGAGCTCACCTGAAGGAAAAAGAATGAGCAGGCTTACTTCCAGGCTTACTTGCTGATTGAAGTCTCATCATAGTCAAAAAAACCCGAGAAAATAATGTGTTAGAGATCCTGTGTGAAAAATTCCAGATGGTGAAGCCTCAGGAACTTTTAGCCTGATTACAAGCAGTATGGCTAACTTACTCCGATAGTTACCAAGACACCAGCCACTACATCTGGTGACTTTCTGTCTTCCTTACCATCAAATGGGTTTGTTCTAGACATAGGTGGAGAATGGGGCCAGGCTTACTTCCAGTGCCAGTGTTTTTGGGGGATTGTATGTTTCCCCCAGGGAACTGACCACTGAAGGGTTTTTGGGTTTGGTTTTTTTTTTTTCATAAATGGCTTTGCACCTGGCACTTTGAGATGGTGGGTTGGGATGGTGTCAGGGTATTCATCTTGGCATTTATCGGCAAAAATCCCAGCCCTGTGTTAGCCAGTTTGGTGCTATGTACAGTGCATGAGTTAATCGGGAGCAACCAGCCACGTCTGACAACCACAAAAACAAGAATGGTAAGTTGGAAGGTGTTTTCAGCACATGACATTCAGGTATTTTGACAGCATATATGCAACAGTTTTGAAGTAACTCATGTAATGCACTTTGGCGACAGCGACTGTATAGCCACTTGGTAAGGAAGTATTTAGGATAATGACAGCTACAGGTGAGTTACTGGGCCCAAAAGTGCTTCTGACAAAACTTTTAACAAATTACAGTCCATGGGTAGATGAATATTCTAAGAACAGGATTGTAGCATCAGCATGCATGTGGATGTCTGTCTTTCTTTCCATAAATGCTGGATTTAGGGGAATTTTCTCGGAGTTATTCTCCCACTGGAACTGACCTTTTTAAGGCTGAAACAGAACAAAAAATACCAAACTCTTTCTACCTCCCTGTGCACTCCAGTCAGTTCAAAAGGGCAGGCTCCTCTTTGAAAGGTATTTGAAGTAACAGGGTTGTTTACTGTAGGTATTTACATGATTTCTAAAGCATTAAACTAAGAGTGGATTTTATGCATTTTATTAAAAATGTAATTATATCTTCATTTAGATATATACTGGCAATTAATGGGAATGAAAATGCAGGATGATTTTATATGATTTTCAGTTAGACAATTCAGAGAGTTGGGTAGGGGATGATAATATGTTCTCCAGTTTTTGTGCATAGTATTTTAAGTCCAGAATGGGCTTGTGGCTTAAAGCCTTTTCCAGCCATCTACAAACAGCAATTTTCATTCGCTGAAATTGTTGGAGTGAGTTTGATATGAGGTCAGCAGCTGATTCACTAAGTCGCTTGACCTCTTTTCGGTGTCTTATTTCCATTCTGAATCCTGTCCTTTTTATCTTTTGCACCATCAGCTGAGTTCACATCTCTTTGTTATGCTGAGAGGCTTTTCTACTATTTTCTGATTTTGTTTAGTCAACAGTACTCCCTTTCATACATGTGTCTATTTACAAACATCAAATTACTTCTCTTGTGACGTAATACTTTGTATATGAGCTGACATTTTGTCTCTAGAAGTAAAGATAGTGCTTCCCATGGAAGAGCCAAGCTCAGGTCTCACAGATGTCTCTTATGGTGTGTGTATATCTATGTTGAATTGCTTGATACTTACTAGGGATCCAGAACCTTTCTTGCAATCTCTGTGCAGCCTCAAATCCATATCAGAACTGCAACAAACTTGAAATTTACGTTTTACAGAGAATTTGTCAAATTTACTTTATATTTAAATTCCAAACTGGATAGGCAAGGCGGAACATTTTTTATTTTTTTCCTGCAATTTATATTTTCAAAATATTTTGGGAAGATTGGAATGAAACTTTAAAAAGTTGGCAGCATCGGGGCAATCTGGCATGACATTCTTTTATGATACTTTACCAGTCAGTCTAGATTTCATACTTTTTTTTTTTTTTTTTTCTGGATGTCATAACATTTTTGACCATAGCTACATGTGAATAAGCATTGCAGGTCTTGTTCTTCCAGTTTACTTTTATTATAGTTTGTGGTGCTCAGAAGTCTGATATTGTGCGTATGCAGATTTTATTTTGGATATTCAAACTCTTGATTGACTGGACAGCTTTTTGCTCTATCAAATCAGTCTTACTGAAGTCAATAGGACTACTTGTGTGAAGGTAATAGTTGTGTTCTTTTTCTTTTTTATTACATATGTCTATTATAGTATTAATGAATATAATTTAGGTTATTGAACCTGGTAATTCTTTGGGTGAGTTCACAACAAGGGCACATTGGGCTGAATGGAAAGTTGTAAAACTTTAAAGCAGTCAATAAACCAATTAATGTATCAACAGTATATACTGTTAGGCAGCAGTGCAGTAATACTGATCATAACAGCAGTCTTTAAGATTTAATCTGGAAGAGGAATAAGATATTACTGTTCATTTTTATTTGTGCTGCTAATTTTTTTTTTTTTTAATAAATTGATGTGAGAGTAGTGGAAGGTAAAAGCAAGTTTCTTCAAATTACTGTTTTGGAATAAATTGCTTTTGAATAGATCCTATCTTAAAAAACAACAACAACAAATATAAACAATGAAAACAGTGTCATTTAAGAGATTACTCCAGCTTCTTAAAGTGCAATTTGTTTAGGAAATTAAATGCCTATTATAATATTCTAAGTGCTATCAATGGAATTAAGTGAGGTTTTTATTTTCAGTAAATGCAAAGCTGTGTAGCAGACTATGCCACACCCTGCAGTTTCTCTCCCCCTCTGTTTTTAAGATTAAGAGCCTCAAGTATCATTAACAATCAAGGCAGGCTTTCCTACAGGAACAGTATCATTACAAATAAGTAGCTTAACACTCTGTGCACGTTAATGCACAGAACAAATCCTAGCACCGATTTGCTAGCACTAAAACCCATTAGAACACTGGCCCCAAAAGGGGCAAATCATTGAAAATGTACTAATTTTCAGTCAGGCTCTTTGGAAAGATTTTGGGTCATTGCCAGGCATTATTAAGTTTTTCAGAAGTTTAGACTGAGTTTTCTGTTTGCTTCTCTGAAAGAAACTTGTGGGTAAAGAATTGGTTTTACGCATACGTAAATTGAAACCTTATGGATTAATGGAAGTTTATATGTTAAAAAAAAAATCCATATTTAGTGAGTTCCAGTGTACTGCTGGGCTAGGAAGTGCTAGCACGCGGTGTATCTCTGAAACCTATATTCAGCCTGCCCTTGGGTCTTGAACCTGGCCGAGGTTTTGTCACCATTGTTACTTGCCTGTCCTTTGTCAGGAAGCTGAAAAGCAGTCAGCATAAAATAATAAATGAGTAAATGTTTACACCGATGTCATGGCTGGTGCACTGCAGACTGTCTGGGGTGGGAGCTTGTCTGTGAAAAATGGACAATGTGTGAATTTATGGCTCTGTCAGGTCATTTTCATGGCTAAGGGAATGGGTATAGTGGTTATCGACCGGTGGAAAATTTATATCTAGGATTGACTATCGTTGTTCAGTACAATGGATTGTTTCTCACACGTCTCATAAATAATGTGCAGCTTTTCATTCAAACTGATGAGTATACCAAAAAGTTGTATTTTCTGCTTTCCCACTGCGTGGTGTTGAAACAGCGATGACATCTTGCCACTTTCTCCTGCTGCTTTTACATCTATGAGGCCTGGGAGAGAAAAGAAGATAAACAGCTATAGAAGCGCCTACTTGCTTATTTTTTTTAAGCAGTCAGAAGCCATCTGTTACAGGATGTGTACCGACGCTGTCTTTCGTCCCCGGCTGAGTCAGTGGTGGGACTGGGTTCTCCACACTTCGGCATCTTGGGCTAAAAATGTTCCAGGAAGGTGGTAGGAACTGAAGTTTCTACTAAGTAAATGGGATGTTCTTTCCCTTCAGTGAAACTTAATTCATTTTTACAGTGCTGGATAGCCTGGCAGGGTCTTTAAAGTATATATTCCTTCAAATAAGCAGAGAAAAATCATCATATTGCTGCTTAGTCGTGTAAGAACTGGTAAAAACTCATGGTCAGGTAAGCTCGTGCTATCTAACTTGAATAATCCATCATTTACCCTTTTGGTGAGAGGACCGTAGTCCTCCACTGCTGTTTCTTTCAGATGTGTTCATGGGAGGAGGTCAAAGTGGGAGGAGACAGGGGATGCTTCAGATAGTCATGGAAATTCAGTGTAGGCTTTTCCAGCCTATGCTTTTCATTTGTGAGAAGCTTCCGCAAAGGTAGTGGTGGAGAATGTTGACCCCGAAAGTTGTAGCTTTCAGGGATTAGCGGGGAAATCAGATGTCAGTGTTAAGTATCCAGAGCTTCTTCTGGTGTGACTGTCCCTCTGTCCTCTTCAGAGCCAAGGTAGCATCCATTCCTTTTCTCTGCTAACCAGGTTGGATCCCAGATCTGCTTGTCCACTTAGTGCTTGTCTAGCAACTGCGTATGGTGGGGGGTCACCTCCGTGGAGATACTGCAGCTTAAGTAGACATTCCCAATTATCTTCAAGTGAGCCAGCTTTGCTTTTGCTAGCAATGTAGCCACAGGCAGCACGGTGAGAGCTATTTGCTGAACTGCTTACTCAGCATCTGCTGGATTGGGCAGACCTTAATGGACTGGTGTAACAGATACACTATTATGTAAAAATGGGAGCTGTAGCAACTGTGTGATAGTTTACACCCCAGCGGTAATATGTCTCCTGGGGATTTGCACCCAAAAAAGCACTGAGAGCTGTGCAGCATTTTGGAGGGTTTTTTTTTTTTTGTGTGTGTTTAAGGGGTGTGTTTGCGTGTTTTGTGATTTTTTGGTTGGGTTTTGGTTTTTTAGGTTTTTTTTTGACTGTTTTGTTTGCTTTTCCCTTCAGCTTCACTCTCCCTCAGAACAAAGACGTACCAATTCTTAAGATGTAAAGCTGTACCCCGTTGTGTTCGTCTCCGGAAAAAAATTCCTTTCTACTAATTTCTAATGGTTTACCTGTACTATTGTACCAATGAAAGTACTGCATAGGTTTATGTTAGAAGGTATTTCTCTTCATAATAAGAACAATTTTGATTTAAAAAGGCCTGGAGTGGATAAACAAATAGGTTTTTTTCCTAGTGCTTTAATTTAGTTTAATATTCTTCAGGTGTGTTTTAACTGCTGTATATTTAGATATTTTTTTTTCCTATGTCTTTGTGAAGGTATTTTGTGGTTGTAGTTGCAGTAGATCACCAATCAAGACTAAAATGTTTTGCCTGGATTTTGAACTCTTACTTTTGGGGTTAAAGAATATTTGGATTTGCTTTGGTTTGAATTATTTCTTCCTGCTGTTTCAGGAAAATACAATTAAGGCTGAAGCAAGATCTTTTGCTTAATAAAGGGAGAACAGTGTGTTCGATATGTGTACCTTTATTCTCAGAGTCTCAGAAGTGAATTCATTAAAAGGGAAACTAAACTAGTGATTCAGTGATAAAGCAGCATGCTTCCATGTGGAAGATTTAAGTCCAAATTTGCAGCTTTTTCTTCATGTTTTGGGAGTAGCTGTTATTAAGCGGACATACTGTAATTTCTTAACCATTTATCCCTTGTCATACACTGAATTCCTGTAATTGAAAATAGGTACATAACCTCTATTCAGATGAAACCTATCCAGGAGGTCCTGCACCAAGCAGCTGCTGTCCCATGGCAAGCAATCGTGCTAATAGAAGCACTGCAGAAGTGCAGGGTGAAACTATTTCTGAATGCAGGTCCAATGTTAACTGTATGAGATATTTTTATGTTTCGATCTGGGGTTTGTTTTTATTGTATTTTCACTTGAGAACTTAACTGTAGCTGAACCATAATACCTCAGCAGGCTTTGCTTGCTATAGCCTGCTAGACGTATTTCCCTCAGGAACAGCAAACTCCCCTCGGATGCCTCTCACCAGCCAAGATTTCTGTTCTCTGACCTACGGATTTGATCCCAATTGACAGGGATCCCAGAGCACAACTGATACTCCCAGCTTTGATCCGTCTGGAAGCAAATCCTGCCGCTATACATCTGGTGGGCTTAGGCAATGTGTACAAATAGAAAGGCTCAAATAAAAGTCATCACTGACCTTATTTGCTTATTTCCACATGATCTTTTGTTATCCACTACAAAACTGAGATCAAACGCAGAGGAGTGCTGAAAGCAAAAAGGCCTGATGTGGACAACCAAGGGGAAGTGTGTCCAGTGATGAGGATCAGTAAAAGAGCTGCTTCTTGCTAATGTGATACGGAGTTCAGTATACCTCAAGCTCCCATATATTTGGGTGACAAAGAGGCCTTGCAATCCTTTATGAGCCTCATACTTTATGAATTAGTATACTTTTGCCCAGTAGTACTTCCTTGCTGTATCCCCAACACCAGTGTAAGTTTTGTGTTTAATCCCCTGGATTCTATCTGTGTGTCTAGAATGTATCCCATAAGCTCTGTGAGAGCTTACATCCAGTATTTTGAATAAGCAAGTAGGATTTCCTGAATAGTACTTTGTTTGTAAGAATCTCCATGCATGGTTCTGTGGTCAAAAATTGTGTTGATAGCATACAAATTTCTGAAGAGAAGAGAGATTATGTGTTCATGATTTATACAGAAAAAATGATTCTTCTTTCTCCTCATATTTACTTGTGGGTTGTTTATTTGCTTGTTTGTTTGTTTCCCAATGGAATAGGTTGTGTATTTAGAGGAGGCTGTAAGAACGTATATTTTTATTAGTATAACAGATCTGACGTTGTGCCACTCGTAAAAATGATATGCTGATAAAGCACTGGGCTGAGATCTGGTGTTCAGTCTCTAACTTCTATAAAGATTTTGAATAACCCTTGGTAACTCACTTATCTCTGTAATTAATTTCACATCTGCAAAGTAAAAGAGATTCTTACTTCTTCCTCTTCCTTATATATTTCACTATTAAGATTTATGAGAAGAAGATTTTTTTAAAGCATGTTTCTATTGAACAAATTGAACTAGCTGTATCTTATCTGGGTTTTTCAGTTAATCCTCTAATTTAGTCAAAAGAGAATATTAAAAATAAGAATTAGTCCTTTTTTTACTGTTGTGAAACAGAAAGGAGAAATACAGTCTTCTTATGTATAATACAAGTAGGAATCATTATTATGATTTTTTTTTAAATAGAAAGCTTTATTCTTGCGTCATGATGAGGACAAATCTTACTACTTTTTTTTTTTTTCCCCTTACATTTCCATTTGTATCCCATTGATCAGTTAGGTTTTTACACATAAAAGCATAATGCTTGCTAAGATTAATGTGTATTTGCATTATATAGAACAACATATACATTTTTAATGCCTTGCATTCAAATTCTAGCTTAGACTATTTTTATAGCTCTCCTTACTATGAAACTCGTGCTGTTTCATCTAGTGAGTGATTCAATCTCTAAAGTTTGGTGAAGAAAATAAACATCTAAGAGCACAATCAACAACGATGTTGTACCTTTCAGAACAGCAGTATTATCCTTAAATCTCAAGTTTGGCTTCAGAGCACATTGCATTTCAGTCACAGAGCATATTGTTACTAAAATAAGTATTTAGGCAGCTTAGTAACAAGTAAGAGAAAAGTGAAGTTCTAGCATGTTGTGCCAAAAGCTAGCAAGTAAGTCCCGAAATAATCGAATATTGGGGTAAGATCTGGGAATGCCTAATAATTTCTAAAACAAAGGCTCTGCCACAGCTATGTAACCATTTTTAAAGCTGCAGTTTTGTACCATGACATCTACTTTTTACCATAAAAATGTATTTTCTTTACCTATTAAGGTAGAAAAATCACTTCAGCTTCCAGCATAGCCTGCAAAGAAACATTTTATTTCCAACATACCTTTTCTTTTGCCTTTGAATATTCAGTGTGTCTGAACAGAAGTGCTTTCAGTGCCTTTAACTATTGGAAATACCCTGAAGTAGGATTTGGATTATTATATAATTTCTGGATGTTTTATTGTATAATTTCTGGATATTAGTCTGAGAGCCAAATAAAAATGCTAGAGCTAATCTTTCTAAGATCTTTCAGCCTATTTGGCAATAGCGTACGTATATGCTTCAGTTTCTAAATCTTGGTGCATACAAAACTGGAGTTTGTTGAACTTTTATGACAAACACCTGTATGCTTAGTGATCAACATTATTACTACTGTATCTGCAAAAATATTTATTAATGCTATTATTATTTTAAAATAAACATTATAGAACAGAATAGCTCAATTAGAAGGGACCCACAATGACAATGTAGTCCAACTGCCTGTTGGGCTTAGCTCCCTGATGTTCACTCAGGCTGATGCTGAGAGAACTGGATAAATACTTAAAATAGGTAAAATCTTTATGTAAAAGGTAAATATTCATAAAATGTTAGAGATCATATATATACAGATAGTGTTTGCAAGTGATGAATTTCATATTAACTCAAAATTCAGGGCATCTCCAGTAGTTACCTGTTGGCAAGGCCAAATTGCACAAACAACTTCAAGCTAATTGGAAAAGGGGAACAAATCCAACAGCAAATTGTTTCCCTTGCACAGATCACTTAGTTACTCAGCTAAAGGCAGTGAAACACTTTTTGGCACGTGCTGATCTAAAGATTCCCTGAAGTTAGAAAAGGGTTTGAAAACTAGAGCTAGATTTGTCATTTTGAATTTTTGGTGAGTTTTAATTGTGTAAATGCCAGCTTCTCAAAATTCCTGTTGTTTGTTATAGAAGGTCAATCCTCAGCTTGCATTAACGCAACTATTTTGATTTTCATGCGTGTCGCAGCCTTCCAAATCATCACTGCAGTGAAAGCAAGCTCATTCTTCTTTTTTTTTTTTTTTTTGTAAAATCTTTTATTTTTTGGTCTTTGTTACCATGCACATGTTGAGAATTGGTACTTTCACCTATAGGAATTTCTGTGATTCTTAGTGCTACAGCACACAGCCAGCCAGCTTAATTTAAAAGACCAGTGGAGGTGTTTTGGAAGGTTTTCTACTTGAATTGAGTATTCAGACAATCACTTCTGCCAGCACTTCTGTGGGATGCTGACATCTTAAACCATTGAAGCTGTTACTAAATTGGTTGTGACTTTTACTTTTACAATACCTTTACAATGCAAAAAGCTTAAAATAAAAGAAAACAAATAATCACACAAGTCTTTTTTAAGGTATTGTTGCTATTTATAAAGATGATATTAATTTCCTTTGTAATTCAAATTTTATTTTACTTTTTCACAGAAGTTTTTGTTGGTAGCTGACTTTAGCTTGCACTTTGATATATATTTTTAATGTAAAAAAATAATCACTAAAATTTCAAGTTTGGGAAATCTACCTTTCATATGATGACATTTGAATCGCTGTTACTAAAATATGGGTTTGTTTGTTCATTTGGTTTTTTCTTCCTGTTTCTCCTGGAATGAGACAAAAAGGAAGAGCTGTCCTTGGAATCAGCTAAGTCTTACTATGATCTTAATTTTTATGGTGGGTAAAAATAGCAGGAATATATTAGTAGTTTTTCTTGTTTTCTTTGGGCAAACATTTTGGCATGGAATAGGACATTTAAGGAGCTGCTTAGTAAACAAGTATCAATGTAGTCAACAGATTTTACAGCAAACTGTTTGCTTGTAGAGCCTTTCAGAACCGTACGCCAAGACAGTATAGATAGTCAGTGACTAGCCTGATTAGCATCTTGCTGGGGTAAATGACCTAAGCCTTTTTTCAACCATTTTTCTTAATGATGTTTATGGAATTTTTTGTTGTGCAGGTAGAGAAATAGCATGTCATTGTTGCTCTAAGGGAAGCTGACCCTAATTATGTTGAATCAGATTTGGGAAAGATGATTTTAAATGAGTCCAGTATCGCCTACAGCCAAAGTCAGAGTCCTTTTGACTTTCGATGTCTCTCTCTTACAGTAAGTCCACAGTAGGGATAACTGAAGAATGAAGTTGTAGGCATGGAGGAGAGATGTGTTGGTGCTTATTGAGAAGGTATACACCCACAGAAGTTATGGTCCCTAGCCAAGATGAGAAGTGACATTTCTTTATAACTATACAATTGCACTTTTTGTTTTGTGTTATCTTTCAATCTGTTTTGAGAATTAATTAGACAAATATTGTAGTGATGCAATTTTTTCAGCATCAGTGATCTCCCACACATGGCCAACCTCGAAACAGCTATTACACTAGTTTGATGGACAGGAACATGATAGGAAAACTTAGGTTAGCTTGGAATTTCAAATTAAATAGTATGACAGCTAACTTTAAGGCCAGTGACATTAACCCAGCGTATTAGGAGTGACTTCAAAGAATAAGTGACATCTTATTTCAAATCATTTCCCTAGTGTCCAAGAAGATCATCTTCTCCAAGTTTGCATATGTTGAGTAAAATTTGGGTCCCCAGATAGCTTGTCATTATTTATTCTTGTGGAAACCATTGAAACTGCTATTTCTCTTCAAATTTGGCACAACCTCTTGCACAGTTTAGCAGTGCTCTGTTTTCGTCACTACTATGTTTTTGTTTACTGATATACTTTATTCTTGTTCTTCAGTTACTCTATAAATAATGGATTTCAGAAAGTTTTTGAAAAATGGAAAAATGAAAACTTGAAATTGTTCTTTGGAGGATTAATTAATGCTTCTGTCCCTGTGTCCTCTGTACCATGCGTAGTCTGAGATTTATTTTTGAAATACAGCACTTGAAAGTGTTGCTGTGGGGCTCATACCATGCTGCCTGTTCCTCCTCTCTCCGTGGGAAGTCCTGGTTAGGCCTCAGGCTTGTGTCACACATGCACCAAATTATCATTCAGAACAAGAACACAATGAGTTGCTATTGCTCAGTGTTAGCTTACATGTTAGTATCCTTCAGTTGGAAGTGCTTTAATTCCCACTAACTCGCTGTGCAATTTCTGTAGAATCACAGAAATTAGGATTTGTAAAATCTACTGGATTGTGTAGCGTCAGCCTCTGCTCTAACAGGAATTTTCTAGACTGATCAGACGAAGTGAAATCTCAAATCAAGTAGCTTTTGCCTTTCACCTTACTAGACTGGGGTTTTTTTGTGCGTGAAATCTGTTTTTTCTTAGCCTTTGTTTCTTTGTTTTCCTTGATTCTTATATTTAGCCTTCAAACAGCTTTTGTTAGGTATCTTAACTTTTTCTTGGGGCATTAAGCCCTCACCTTAGAGGATGATATTGCAAAGCAACATATGAACAAGAGCTGAAAATGTTATTAGATATTGAAATGCTTGGAACAGGGATGAGAGAGAATTTTCCTGGCTTCAGGGGAACTGACAGTTATTATTACCAACGAAAGTAGTATTTTAGTACATAAAAAAGTTTTATTTAAAAAACGTGTGCTTTCACAATAGATTAAGTAGGATGTGAAACTATCAGCTATTAGTGGATATTTTAAAGTTGTCATATATTTTGAATTTTCTAGTGCTGATGAAATGAGATAATTGATGAGGCAATTTGTGGTACAGCATAAATATATAGCATTCATCAGATAAAAAAGGTTGCTGAGGAATTATACTATATTTAGTAGCATTAACTTTTTCGCCCTTTATATAATGGCATAAAAATGCTTCTGGAATGAAAATGGGTCTTTCCTTGAAATATATCCTCCATTAATATTGCTTGTAATTTCTGTTATGTATCACTAATTATATCTTGGCACTTTGCCTATCATAGTGGATATGCTGTTACAGTTGCAAAAACCATTTCATCTAGAAGACCTGGTGGCCTGGAACAGTGCATTACGTTTACAGCAGAGACAGAATTTAGGGAGAAATGCAATTTTCCAGAAACTCTTGCTAATAGAGGTTGGATGCCTACCAGAAATGATTCTAAGGAGATCTGAGGTATGAGAGAGACAGAGAGAGAGACCTTCTGCTCAGTTGCCATTCAAGCTGTAACCTGCTATGACAGTTGTCAACATTGCCCTTTCTGATTTCTCCCAGTTGTATTCCATTTATTATAAGCACTTCAAAGAGACGCCTGCTGGGGAATCCAGAGGAGAGTCACTGCTGGAGTCTGGCTAACAGATTTAGTCAAAAGTATCCTTGCCCCCTGCTATGAGCAATAATTTAATGAGTACTTCACAACAACAATATCAAAATAGGCATGCCCCTTGCTTTCACTATAGGGAACAGGTGAAATGTTCTGAAATGCATCCTATGTTTTTGCAGCTCAGATCTAGTCCCCTATCTTTTTGCCTTGTTACAGCGAGCAGAGAGCAGAAGTTAAAAGCCTGACCTGTTATACAGGATGCATAACGTTTAAAAGCAGACAAACACTGCAAGATTTTCTTACTGGCTCCCCAAAGATCTTTTTTTTTTTTTTTTCATCTCTTTGAAAATGAAAGAGATGTGAGAAGTCCTGTATCTAAGCAGCTCTGTGTAATTTTGAAGGGAAGCTGCACATTGCTAAAGCAATAGGCAAACAGTAATGTACAAATCTCAAAACTGTTTTGTGGAATGTCAGTTAAAAATGAGTGGAATAAACCAATACAAGGCCTGCAGTGTTGGAGAGATCTTTAAATAAAGTTAGTAATTCTACTTACAGAGTGTCTGAGTGGCTTACTCTGACTGGTTCAGAGAGAGAATCCTTGAGCCCTCTACCAGTACAGCCACTTGCAACTCCATTTTCCTAGAGTGGAAAAAATATGTAGCCAAAGAACCCCAAAACATTCTTCAGAAAAAAAGCAATTTGCTGTGTGAGGGCAGCTGAGCATACTGTCTATGGTACTCATTTGGGGGAGCAATGTTGACCCTTCTTTTAAAAAGACACTTCTGAAAAGTACATTGTACTCTCAGTTGAAGCAGTGGAGCTTTACAATGCAGTAGTTTCCCTAATATTGTGCAATAGTTGCTTAACGGCACCTCCTCCAAACTCAGGTAAAACAACTAAATGACTACTAAAAGAAATGCACAATATACACATGTGCACAGAAGAATCATCCACTGGAATACCAAGAAAATAGCATTACCTGGTGAAGGGCTATGTAGTTTTGCAAAGAGAAGGTATTTGCATGCAGAAATAGTTACTTATTTACACATCTAGTTAACTGTCTATAGACACATGTTAATACCTGGCACACATTTCACAGACACAGACTTGATTATTTAACTTTTGAGCCATGAAATCATCCTCATATTCATGTCCTATATACTCGTTACAGATCAGTGCCTGTCTTTTAGATTATTCACTAGAGTTTACAGAATCTGTTGTTCTGTGGCCCTAATTTAGTTTCTTTTCAAAGAGAAACCGTAGGAGGCCATCACCAATACACTAATATGGGGCAAGCTGTTACTAATATCAAATCAGAACTCATTAAAACACAATGTTGGAGATACCATTCCGATATTAAAGTCAGGTTACGCCAGTGCATTTCTGTCAATGAAGAAGGTGAATAGTTCACTCAGGATTACTAGTTCGGTTGCTCATAATTAGCCTACAGGATGTTGAATGTCAGTTTGTTACATCTTTAGACTATTTATGCCTTGGGGGCCTGAAAATTCAGTTTAACATGTCATATAATGGACCTCTCTATTGTATCCTGCCTTGTTTGTTTCCTGTTTTTTCTTCTAGTGAAGAAGAAAATCTCTTCTTTAGTTAGTTACCAAAAAGCCTCTTTTTATGCAAAACAGCATAACTGAAATGAACTTGATCAATCTCATTTTCTCACTTTTTCTGGGTCCTACTATGACTTTTCAGCTTCACAGAGAACAGACAGCTGGCTTTGTAGCTTGTAGGAGTGTGGATATCACTGAGGTCTAGATAACATTAATGTGACTGGGAGTTAATTTGCTTGTCTACGTGCTCTGCATTGTGGGGTGCATCTTTAGGTTTAACGGTTGTGCTGGAAAAGCAGTCTGCCTTCAGAGCTGGGTAGCATGAGTAAGAGGAGATAAGAGGATTCACAGCCAGAGTAATTTCTAACTGATGCTGTTAAACCTTGATTTAGGATATTTCTGCACAGCTTGGCCCATGCTCACAAAATGAAACTGGTGGACTGTGCTGAGATCATAGGCAGTGATTAAACATTTATACTTAACCGTAGTATACTATGGTATTGCTGCTGCCCAGAGGCAAAGCATTGTAATGCAGATTCAGTATAGCTGCTGCAAGAACTCTCAAACAAAAGGGGAAGTAGAGTCTCTTCTGCACTACTAGCTCCTGGCCATTCTCAAAAATACGTGTATTTCTCTGCTATTCTTTTTTATTTAAGTAGGGGAACAGGGGGAAATGAAGTGAAGGCTGCTAATAATGCTTCAAAAACTGCAGCTTCCATCGTTTGTCTGTCCTTTGCGTCTCAGTTGCTTGGAGTTCACTCTGGTGTCTGTTAGTTTATTCTGGTTTTGTAAAATGGTTTATGCAATTAAATTCTGTAACCCTAATGCAAGTATGTAGCTGTGCTGGTGGTGATGGATCAGGTGCACGATAGATAAATTAATTAGAATGTCTGCTTGTAGAGGGCCACCATTTGTTAAGGAAATGGGTCATTTGGATTTTAAATGCATTCCTGTCATATCTTTAGTTGTATATATGACAATCATGTTTAAAACAGGGAGGGGGTCTTGTTTGTTTTTAGGTGATTATAAGAAATGATTTCTTGATTGCCAGCAGCAGCTGATATTATTCAAGAGTTCCATGTTTTGCTTTGTTTGTATTTATTTGCATACCAGAGACTACTGTTTGCATAATAAGACCACTTTTAGTTTAAGTCCCTGTATGGCTGATTGCACACGCATTGCAACGTGGTAGGTTTTTTATGCTGAGATCCAGTTCAGCTTTCTGTCTTGCACATGTTGACTTGCAAATGTTCACAGTATCTGAAGAAAATACTAGGGTCGTAGCAACATGCTTTTGATGCTGTGTCATAATTGTTATGCTGTGAATTTCCTGATGCTGGCAGGTTGGAGGAGAGAGAAAGGGACTTAAAGGACATAGATAATCAAGTCATCATTATGCACACGTAGCACTTCAGATAAACAAGTGCTAGTTTGCTGCAACAAATGGCATTGAGGAAAGAAAAATGGTTGTCTGCTAAAGTCTCTTAGCAGAGGAAATTCTAAGATGTTTTCATGTGGGACATACAGAAACTACTTAAATGTGTTTTAGTCTGCATTTACTGCTACAACCTTTAAAATCACTTGTAAGCATGTATACAATGTTCTTAGAGAACAATTTTATGATTAAATTATATAACCTGTGATATGATTAGCTAGTTTGATACTTGGGCCTAATAATTAATGTGATTTAAAAAGAAGTACCTGCTGGGAGGGCACCTACTAGAGGAGTAATTATGCATTGGTAAGTTCTTAAATCACATGCAACTGAATATAAGCATGTCTGAAAGCGGAGCCTGACCTTTTCTCTGAAAAGAATTGGGGATTTCAGGTGATTTCTTTGAGGAAAACATGGTCCGATTGGCCCCTCTATCAGATAAATGGCACCATCTCATAAAAGCAGTGCTGCTGCTATCCTTACTGGTATTTGTATTTTCTGTGGAATTTAGCTGCCTTAAGAATTCCTTGAGTGGCAACTGTGTTTCACAAGCAGTTGACTCATGTCAGCATTTGAAAAAAGGAAGAAGTACATAGTTGTTGGCCAAAATAAACCTAATTAAAGGCAACATCTTGTTTTAATGCACCTTTTTAAAACAGGGATAACCTTTGAAAGTTGTATTGTCTTTTTGTTACCTTATGATAGAAGCCTGATTTGTCACACTGCAGCATCATCTTTTGAAGAGAATTATGGAACCACTTGCTTATCTTGCTATTTTTCATATTTCTTAATTCTTTCTGCTTTTGTGTTTACCCTTTCCTTCAACATGAAGACACTTTAAGATTTACCCACTAAGAGGAAAAGAGAAGAAGACGTGCAAAACCACATTAGAATCATTTAGAATTATTTAGGTATGAAAAGAACTTTGAGATCATCAAGTCCAACCATTAACCTAGAACTGCTAAGTTCACCACTAAACCATGTCCCTAAGCACCACATCTACACGTCTTTTAAATGCCTCCAGGGATGTTGATTCAACAGCTTCCTGGGCAGCCTATTCCAATGCTGGACAATCCTTTCAGTGAAACAAATTTTCCTTCAGTCTAAATCTCACCTGGCATAACTTGAGGCCATTTCCTTTTGTCCTATCACCCACCTTGCTACAACCTCCTTTCAGGTAGTTGTAGAGAGCAGTAAGGTCTCCCTTCAGTCTCCTTTTCTCCAGGCCTAACAACCCCAGTATCCTCAGCTATTCCTCATAACATTTGTGCTTTAGACCCTTCACCAGCCTTGTTGCTCTTCTTTGGACATGTTCCAGCACATCTATGTATTTTTGTAGTGAGGGGCCCAAAACTGGACACAGTACTCAAGGTGGGGCCTCACCAGTGCTGAGCGCCGGGAGACAATCACTTCCTGAGTCCTGTTGGCCACACAATTTCTGATACAGGCCAGGATGCTGTTGGCCTTCTTGACCACCTGGGCACACTGCTGGCTCTTGTTCAGCCGACAGTCGACCAACACCCCCAGGTCCTTTTCTGCCAGGCAGCTCTCCAGCCACTCTTCACCAAACCTGTAGTGTTGCATGGGGTTATTGTGACCCAAGTGTAGGACCCAGCACTTGGCCTTGTTGAACCTCATAGAGTTGACCTTGGCGCATTGATGCAGGCCATACAGATCCTTCTGTCAAGCCTTCCTACCCTCAAGCAGATCAACACTCCCACCCAATTTGGTGTCATCTGCAAACTTACTGAGGGTGCACTCAACCCCCTCGTCCAGATCATTGATAATGATATTAAACAGAACTGGCCCCAGTACTGATCCCTGGGGAACACCACTTGTGGCTGGTGGATTTAACTCCATTCACCACCACTCTTGGTCCTGGCCATCCAGTCAATTTTATACCCGGTGAAGTGTATGCCTGTCGAAGACATAAGCATCCAGTTTCTCCAGGAGAATGTCGTGGGAAACGGTGTCAAAGTCTTTACTAAAGTCTAGGTAGACAACATCCACAGCCTTTCATTCATCCACTAAGCATAGAAGGAGATCAGGTTAGTCAAGCAGGACCTGCCTTTCATGGACCCATGCTGACTGGGCATGATCACCTGGTTCTCTTGTACATGCTACATGATCACACTCAGGATGATCTGCTCCATAACCTTCCCCAGCACTGAGGTCAGACTAGAAGGTGCTGTAGTTCTTTGGATCCTCCTTCTGGCCTTTCTTGTTGATGGGTGTCACATTTGCTAACTTCCAGTCAACTGGGACCCCCCTGGTTAGTCAGGACTGCTGAGAAATGATGGAAGGTGGCTTGGTGAGCACTCCCATCAGCTCCCTTAGTATCCTTGGGTGGATCCCATCCTGCCCCATAGTACTGTGTGTGTCTAAGTGGTGTAGCAGGTTTTTAACCATTTCCTCTTGGATTATGGGGGCTTCATTCTGCTCCCCATCCCTGTCTTCTAGCTCAGGGGGCTGGGTACCCAGAGAACAACTGATGTTACTGAGGCAAAGACTGAGGCAAAGAAGGTATTAAATACCTCAGCCTTTTCCTCATCTTTTGTCACTACATTTCCTCCTGCATCCAATACAGGATGGAGATTCTCCTTAGCCCTCCTTTTGGAGGAATGTTTATAGAAACATTTTTTATTGTCTTTTACAGCAGTAGCCAGATTAAGTTCTAGTTGGGCTCTGGACTTTTCTAATTTTCTCCCTGCATAATCTCATGACCTCCTTGTAGTCCTTCTGAGTGGCCTGACCCTCTTTCCAAAGGTCATAAACTCTCTCTTTTTTTTTTTTTTTTCCTGAGTTCCAGCCAAAGCTCCCTGTTCAGCCAGGTTGGTCTTCTTTCCCACTGGCTTGTCTTTTGGCACATGGGGACCGCCTCCACATATGTCTTTAAGATGTCCTTCTTGAAGAATGTCCAACCTTCCTGAACTCCTTTGCCCTTCAGGACTGCCTCCCAAGGGACTCTGTCAACCAGGCTCCATAACAGGCCAAAGTCTCCCCTCCAGAAGTTCAAGGTGGCGGTTCTACTAACCTCCCTCCTTACTTCTCCAGGAATCAAAAACTGTCATTTCATGATTGCTGTGCCCAAGATGACGGTCACATCACCCACAGGTCCTTCTCAGAGGTCCAGCGGGGCACCTTCTGTACACCTCACCAGCTGTGTCAGGAATTTATCTTCCACAAACTCCAGGAACCTCCTAGACTGTTACCTCTCTGCTTTCTACATCTATATGAACATCAGCATGTTACAAAAACAGACATTTGTATTAGAGGAAGATTAATGTATCTTTCTAGGGCCTGGGGAAAAGAAAAGGGAGAGATGGAGCAACTGCAGTATGTAGAAAATGAAATGAGGACCTTTACTGATAATGCTATTACAAAGTGCGGGTGTGGCTTAAGGGTTAGGGCAGGAGATTGGGAATTAGGTCTCCTGGAGACATACGAGTTTCTTCAATTGACTTATCCTTGACCTTAGGAAACTTTTTGTTGCTCGATTTGCTTGCATATTGTGTAATAATATGGGAGGTTTCTTTTTGGTTTTGTGTGCACATGGAGGGAATTGATTGCTTGCAAAATGCTTTGAAATTCTCAGATGGAGTGAAGTGACTCTTACTGGAGGCGGTTGGCAACATTTTTATACTTGTGTTCTGCTGAGAAATGGCAAAGGACAGGTAAAAAGTAACGCCTTTCAAACATGACTTTCACTGCCTTGCAATGTGTGTAATCGCTTACTGTGGTGTAAAGTGAGTGTAAAAATGATACTGAACTAGAAGAAAACAGCATTTTATGCTCATTTTATCCAGGTACAGATCACTACACAATGATCAAGACAGTAGCAAATCAGGCTTTCATGGTAGGTATCGGATACCCATGCTGTCCAGGGTGTGCTGCTATGCCCGCAAATTCCCTTGAGAAACCCTGTTTCTCCTTGAAGAAGACATTTCTCTTGGGAAGTTTCTAAGCAATCAGATAACACCTTTTCTCTTTCTGTACAGTCTGCCTCGGTGATGGCTTGAGACCTCGTCCTGAAGGTGGAGCAGAAGAATGTGGCATAACTTCTGAGTTAATGGTGCCTGAATTGGCACTGGTCATACATCAGATTTATTTCCTCCTCCTTAGTGTGTGCTGTACCTGGTGGAGATAAGGGCTAGATTAGGGTTTATGTGCTGTCTTGTGTTGAACAGTAAACTTGGGATTTCCATTGCTTGCAGAGCTCAAGACCCTCTTTTCTAGGTGAAATGGCTCTAAAAATGTGGCCTGACAGAAAAGGCAGAGCTTTCATGTATTGCATACCCTTCATTGCATACCACATTGAATAACAACGAGAGAGTAAACTCATTGCATTCTCCTATCAGCTAGAATCCTTGAGTCAGGTTGGACTCCATGTGGTGTGACTGGAAACAGGCCCGGAGAGGTGAAGGCTACAGAGTTAGCAGAGTCTGGAAAAGAAATCAGTTTTTTCAAGTATTAATCCCGCTTTTTTTTTTTAGTGGGGAGTGGGGTGGTGCTTGGTTATTTTTTGGTGTTTTTTTGTTGCTGTTTCTGGTTTTGGTTTTGTTTATTTTGGGCTTTTTTGTTTGTTTGTTTATTGTTTGTTTTCCTCCTGATTATAACACATTGTCAATATGTAGTGATCTTTTTCAAAAAACTGTAGACATGGCTCCAGATATGTGGAAAACAATCTATGACATGAAGTTTTAACTCTTCAGTAAAATTATTAACAGCATCTGTGATTTTAAAAATTAAGATGGGCTAATTCCCATGAAGCTCCTTCAGTATAAGAGGTTGTTTAAGACAAACTGTGTCTCAATCTGAAGTTGTAGTGCATCCTTTGGGGAATGCTAGTTTCAAAAGCTTGCCAGGTGTATTTCAACCCAATAGTCAACATTTAGAGCAGATGCCTATTCTATAATTGATTGTGTATTTTTTTTTTTAATAACAAGTAGAAGAACTGTGTTGCGAGAAAGACAGGTGATGGACACTGTTGATCAAAGCACTGATATTTACATATGTCTTCTATGTAAAGGACTCTTTGAAGTCAGTCTGTTTGCTAATTCATTCACCCCTTTCCTTAGAAGGCAGCTTTGAGAGTGGCAGTGTTTAATTTGTAAGTGAACAATATTTTGTTTGGTTATGACTGGGTCTCTAACATGATAGGATCCCAACCCTGGAGGTCACATTTCTTCAGCCGATAGCTGACTCTGGTTGACTGCTTTCTGCTGTGATTCCGTGAACCATATCAGTATCAATCAGAATACAACTGCTTTCATTTCTGTGATCTCTGACTGTGCTGTAGAATAACTTTTATTTTAACCAAATTGTGCTTTCAGTAGCTTGCTGAAAAGTTTTACTGTGTTTTTGAAATCTTGCTTTTGTGTGATATCTTGCAATACAGCCTATCTGTTCTCTGTGTAAATGGGCAGGTTTAGTTTTATCAAGCTCTCCTAGGTAGCATAGTAAGAAATTCACCTTTTCCTCAAGAGTCATCAGTACTCAGTTATCCATACTCTGTAAGGGTGTTTTGGAAAATTCTGTTCAAAGAAAAAAGTTGCACTTGCAGGCTTTTTTTTTTAGTGTCTTTGGAAAGTTATGTGTGCCGAAATGACCTGTTGTGAGTGCTGGCACGGAGAGAAAGGAAAAAAGTTTGTTAAGGAGCACAAATCCCCGCAGTGCAGTGCTTAGAGGGGTACAATGCAATGTTTAAGATGTTTCATGGATCACCTCACTCTCCAGGATAGCAGGCTAGCCAGTGAAAGTGAGAGTCAGATTTTGAGGTGATCAGTGAAGCTTTCTGCGTGTGTATCAGAGGAGCATATGGCTTCATATTTTCGCTTACCTGTGCCCCAGTATTACTGTCTGGGTTGGAGCTGCACAGTTTTTTAGTGGCAGACAGCAAGATGGCAAGTTTAAATAGGGATGTGAGGGTTGATTATGAAAATGTGCTCCTGAGGAAATTGAAAATTGGGATAGTGAGAAGTCCTCAGATGGAAAATGGTTGTCAGTAGCTACAGGGATGTTTTAGAAATCACCTATGCCATGTTTAACGAATCTCTCTGAGCTCTCTGGCTGGGAAGATTAGACCTAAAAAAAGAGAATGACTCAAAATATGAAGCAGAAGAGATGGGGCAAACCTACTCTAATTGTTCAGATAAAGCTTTGTGACTAATTTATTTTATTTCTTCAATAGCTCTAAAGGAACAGTTTGGGAATCTGCTAGACCAATTAAGATGCGTGTGTGTACACATTCAATCTATATTCTAGTGGTGTACAGTTAGCTGTGTTATACGTAAGCAAATTGTTTTTCTTTGATTTCTTTTTCTTTTGAAGAAAGTCTAACAGATATGACCCAGATGAGTTTTATTTGTCTATTTAAAAAAAATAAAAGATACCTATTTAAAACAAGAAGCATGTCTATATAAAAAAAATAATAACCAACCGAATAAAAAATGGGGTCAGTTATTTAAAGGTGAGATAATCTATAAATAGATACAGGATTTGCTATTAAAGTAGCAAAGCCAAACAAAACACTGTCCTTACTCAAGCATTCTCAAAGAAATTGTAATTTTCTCATGGTTCCCTATTGAAATATGTAGTTCTTTTCTAAGCAGTGTGCTACGTGGTTTGCAGCTCACAGGTAATAGCAGCATCCTTCTTGCTGTAGAGCAGAAATCTGTTTTTTACAGCCCGCCGTAAAGCAAATGGCAACTATAGACAGCAGTAAAACAGACAAGGGTGGTCATTTTTTTCCAACAAGAATGACTTTTTAACTTCATACTGATAAAAAATACTTTCATATAATACTAATGCTGGAAGTTTTTTTGGCCAGTAAATGGAAGGGGATTATAAATGGATGTCAGCGAAGCTATTACAGGCCATCATTAACATCCCCATGACAAAGTATGTATTAGCGTAGCTGTACTGTATATACATTGGATTTTTTTCAAAAGCTTCTTTGGCTTTGTAGAGGTGTAATGGTCTGTGTGTGTTGCTAGTGGAGAATCTTATTCTTAGGTATGCAGTTCATTTAACAAGAAGTGAAGTAGTCAGTTATGTGCACAGATGTGACATAAGTACCTTTTTTATATATAGGGTTCTCTAATGAGACATACAGAATTTCACCATTTTATTCTTTTCTGCTTTAAAAGTGATTGTGAGGCGATCTTCCCTCCCCATGTTTCTTCACTATTTCTTTATTTCATGTGTTTTCTTCTAGGGGTAGTAAGCTAGGAGATGCATCCTGCGTATCGTGCAGTGTTTTCAGTTGTCATTTTGAGATGATCTCTAGACAGTAAGGTCAGACCAAAAGTGTATACCAAATGGGTCAGACAGAAAGAAGCTCATCAAATGAATTAAAAATAGAATAAATAGATAAGCATTCCAGACTTGTAAAGTGGTTGGCTTTAATCTCTCAGTCTTCTTTATTGCTTTTCTTCTCCTCACATGCAGAGTTCCTTTTGAACTAGCAGGTATACTGAACATTGTCATTAAGGCATCAGTTAAGATTTATTCCTAAATCTTAAAAATATCAGTACTTTCATAACTGTATCATCTTACACGTTAAAGATGATTTTTACTCAGATTTTCTTTCTCAAATTTATCTACATTGGTTTGTATTTATTGAGCATCTCAAATATTTTCTGAATTTTAGCAAAAAGCAGTATTTCACTTGTGCTTTGCATCTCTTGAGTAAAAGATGTGCTCAAACATTTCTTAATTGGTTAATCTGAAAATCTCATGCTTTTTCAGTAAGGAATAGGTATTCCTATCTAAACATTTCAGCTACCTCATCAGAAATAGATATTTCTATCTAAAAATTACACCCACCTCAAACTAGGAAAAATGTGTTATATGTAAACAAAACAAAAATTGGATTTTTCTCTGACACTGTATATTTAGGAAGCATACATAGCAAACAATGTTTAGGTGAAAGTTAAATTTGAAATATAGCCACACATCCATCTATCCATCTGTCTGTCTCTCTCTCTCTATCTATCTTTTCCTTTATTATTACTTTTTTTTTTTTCTCTGTGACTATGGTACCAAAGCAGCTTCAGCATTTACTGAATTTGCAAAATAACAGAATCTGATCTCTGTCACCCAAGCGTCAGTGCGAATGCTACCTTATACTGTACCGTGAGAGTTTTACTGCACAAAAAGCATCCCTGGTCATTCTCTTGTGTCGTATATCTGAACATGTTGACAGAATTTCTGCCCAAGGAGTTCAATTCAGTATCTAGATTCTGAAAGTATAAAATGATCAGCATCCCATCAGAGAAGATAGCCTAATTATGATACTTTCACCTGGTCTGCATAAATGAAACACCCACAGCAGTGTAACTCAAAATCTGCAGTAATAAGGGTTAAACATATATCCAGACGAGAAGGTTATCCCAGAACGTTCTTTTTGCGAGTACTCTCCTGCCTCTGATGCTCCATAATTTGCTCCCTCTACTGCAATGGCCCCTTTTGCTATGATTGATTTTTTTTTAATAAGTAGGCTATATGAAATGCTGGTTGTAAGGCAAATTGTATATTTTCGAGATAAGGAGTTTATAAACTGTAAAATACCGCATAGTTCAAGCAGTTTTTTGTTTTGTTCATTTTTTCTTTAAATATACATGAACTTATTTCTCAGAGGGTAAATTAAATTCTCTACTATGGAAATACAGAAGAAAGCATATGATATATGTTATTTACAACCTTACAAGTGTATCTATCTTGACAAAGAGAAACTTTCTTTAGAAAACAGGATACCTTTCCTCCTCCTTTCCTTACTAAATTCCAGTTTGACACATTTATTCTCCCTTCTGGATCTGAGTTAGATTTTACATAAAATGAAACAGATTTATATTTATAGGTTAAATGAAGATAGGCCTATCTGGAGTTTCAAGTTTTAAGACTAGACAGGATGAATATCCAGCAGAACCTGCTTCTCTTTATTCTAGCAGTGCTACAATTCATTTTGAAACTGGAGCACTAAAGTATCTTTAAAGTTCATATTTTATTTAATTTGACAAAGGTAGAACACTGCTTTTCTTGCAAGCTCATGTCAGCTTCTCAGTTTTCTCTTACAGAGCAGAAACCTAAGTGGTTAAACATCACCAGTTGCCACAGTTTATTGTTTTTTATGAACAATGATATCTCTAGCACTGAACAGTGGCATGAAACTCTCTCTCCTGCCTTAAATGTAGGACACTAAGACTCTATGCTGTAAATCTTAGACCAACAGCATTCAAACATACTGTTATAAACCTACTCATATCATCATTAGATGATGAGTCTAGCATAAGATTTATGAAGACACAAGAGTATGGCGAAAGTCCTAAACCGCTCAGTTTTTTTAGGTGAGAGGAGGATGCATTTCAAACAGGCTCTAATCTCCCCACCAAATAAGCTAAATGGGATTTATTTTAGATTCCACTGATACAATTAATTCCTTTGTAATTATAATGTAGCCACTTTTAAAGATAATTTTATTGGAAGAGATTAACATTTGGGAAACTTTACTCATTTATTAGGTTTTTAGAGACGGGTGTTCCACTATGGAACTGAATGTGAAGAAAATGAAGAAGTGGATGTTTGCTTGTTTTTACTGGAATCCACTACTTCTTGCAAAATCCACCCATTGTGCTCTTACACAGTTGTGTAAGCATGAGTGCCCAGTGTGTGGTCTGGGGACTTCCTGCAGTGTACTAAAAATTACTGTATCTCCGACCAGGCTTGCCTCAGTTTGACCCTTGATTTTTTTAAATCTTAGAAATCTGGTCTGAGGAAGAAGGAGAAGGTAGAAGAACGAAATTTTAAGTGAGATAGGAGATAGAGAAGACACAAGAAATAGAACTGATAGAACATATTAAATATTTTATAGGAATGTCTTAATGTAGACAGTCACTCTTTTACAGGCTTTCCTGTAAGCAGCTCTTGGTGTGTAAAAACTCGGGAATGGGTGTTCATTAACTTGCTCCTGTTCATAATGGGACACAGATGCAATTTCTCAAAGACAGAATCATGAAGGTTTGAATACTTTACTGCTGTTGCTGGTAGCAGAAACTCTGGTGAGGTAAAAAATAGGAGTTATGACTGTTGTAACTACCACAAATGTACCAGTATGTACAAGGTGCTTATACTTGAAATGTAATTGTATTGTAATTATATTTCTTCTTCACCAATTTATCTCTCTTTTTTTTTTTTTTTTTTTTAAATCACTGTTAATCACTTCTTAAAATTCTTTTCTCACTTACTGGCTTGATTAATTAACCACTTCAAGTACATTTCAAAACACAGCTTTGAAGATAGAGAAGTTTTAGTTGTCTGTGGAATTCAGAAGCTGAGGAGGTACTGAATGTTAAATTTTGAATGTACTGTTGTTCTGGTGTACTGGAGCCAGAAATCTTACTCTTGTCTTTCTCATGAAAGGTTCATAATCAACAATTAGTACATTAGTGATCTACTGGTTTTTTGTCACATCCTACCTTTTAAGTAAGATCAGAACTGGTTGGTGTGGGGATATAATTTCTTCAGTGAAAGGTTCACGTATGGGTAATGTGAACCTTAGAAACAGAAGTTTAAGCAGAACAGTTTAAAGCCAGAAATACATATTAAGCTAATAGCCCAATCTGGTAAACAGAGGTGTTTTTTTAAATCAGGGCTGGTGCTTTCATGTGGATTGTTAAGTCATTTTTAGCAGGTGAATATTGCTGAGTACTCCCCATTCAGTATTGTGGTTAAAGTTCCCAAAACACATCTTACACTGCCCAAGTTCCTTTTAAAGTCACGGTTGTTATTTTATTTACTCTGATTTAAAAACAAACAAACAAAAGTGGGAAAAAAAAAGCAACCCTCCCAACTTTTTTCCTTGTCTGGAATCCTGTTCCTGATGTAAGAATCCAGTAACAATAAGAGGTGATAGTCAATAGTCACGTAAATGGTTTCACAGGAGAAAGACCAGTATGAATACTTGGGAAAAGAGGAGTCCAAGCGACAATGGGTAGAAAAGTCATAGATTCGATGAAGAAAAAGGCAAGCTTGTATATTGCTGTGCTACCTCATCTGTTACTCTCCACCCTTGTTAGGGCAGGATGTCAGAACAATTTATTTCTAGAAATTTATGGTTAGTAGATGGAGATGCTTCAAGATAAAGATAGATTCTTCCTGGAACACATATACTTAAAAAAATACTTCCCCCTCCGGAAGGAAATGGGAGACCTGGTCACCCAGGATATGGATAAAGCTGAGCTACTGAATGACTTCTTTGCCTCAGTCTTCACTGGCAAGGGCCCTAACCACACTGCCCAAGTCACGGAGGGCAAGAACAGGGGCTCTGGGAATGAAGAACCACCCACAGTACAAGACGAGGTTCGAGACCTCTTAAAGAACCTGAAGGTGCATAAGTCCATGGGACCTGATGAAATCCATCCACGGGTCCTGAGAGAACTGGCGGACGAAGTTGCTAAGCCCCTCTCCATCATATTTGAGAAATCGTGGCAGTCTGGTGAAGTTCCCACTGACTGGAAAAAAGGGAACATAACTCCAATATTCAAAAAAGGAAACAAAGAAGACCCGGGGAACTACAGGCCGGTCAGTCTCACCTCTGTGCCTGGCAAGATCATGGAGCAGATCCTCCTGAAATCCTTGCTAAGGCACATGGAGAATAAAGAAGTGATTGGAAACAGCCAACATGGCTTCACCAAGGGCAAATCGTGCCTGACAAATTTGGTGGCCTTTTACAATACTGCCACAGACTTGGTAGACAAGAGCAGAGCGACTGACGTCATTTACCTGGACTTATGCAAAGCATTTGACACTGTCCCACACGACATCCTGGTCTCAAAATTGGAAACTCATGGATTCGATGGATGGACCACTCGGTGGATAAGGAACTGGCTGGATGGCCGCATCCAAAGGGTTACAATCAATGGCTGAATGTCCAGGTGGCGGCCAGTAACGAGTGGTGTTCCGCAGGGGTCGGTACTGGGACCAGTACTATTTAACATCTTTGTCGGTGACATGGACAGTGGGATAGAGTGCACCCTCAGCAAGTTTGCTGATGACACCAAGCTCGGTGGCGCAGTTGACACGCTGGAGGGGAGGGATGCCATCCAGAGGGACCTAGACAGGCTGGAGAGGTGGGCTCGTGCAAATTGCATGAAGTTCAACCAAGCCAAGTGCAGGGTCCTGCACCTGGGACGTGGCAACCCCAGGCACAAATACAAGTTGGGTGGAGAATGGCTGGAGAGCAGCCCCGAGGAGAAGGACTTGGGAGTGCTTATGGATGAGAAGCTCAACATGAGCAGGCAGTGTGCACTGGCAGCCCAGAGAGCCAACCGTGTCCTGGGCTGCATCAGGAGAAGTGTGGCCAGCAGGTCTCGCGAGGTGATTCTGCCCCTCTACTCTGCGCTTGTGAGACCCCTCCTGGAGTACTGTGTCCAGCTTTGGAGTCCTCAACACAGGAAGGACATGGACCTGTTGGAACGGGTCCAGCGGAGGGCCACGAGGATGATCAGAGGGATGGAGCACCTCTCCTATGAAGACAGGCTGAGAGAGCTGGGGTTGTTCAGCCTGGAGAAGAGAAGCCTCCGGGGAGACCTTATAACAGCCTATCAATACCTGAAGGGAGCCTACAGAAGAACTGAAGAGGGACTCTTTGTCAGGAAGAGTGGTGACAGGACAAGGGGCAATGTTTTTAAATTGGAAGAGAAGAGATTTAGATTAGATATAAGGAAGAAATTCTTTACAGTGAGGGTGGTGAGGCACTGGAACAGGTTGCCCAGGGAAGTTGTGGATGCCCCATCCCTGGAAGTGTTCAAGGCCAGGCTGGATGGGGCTTTGAGCAACCTGGTCTAGTGAGAGGTGTCCCTGCCCATGGCAGGGGGGTTGGAACTAGATGATCGTTAAGGTCCTTTCCAACTCTAGCCATTCTATGATTCTATGAAATCTTAAACCATAGTCTTGTAATCACATTCACATCAATGGAAGCTGAAGGAAATATCTTTTGAAGGGTTTTTTTCAGATAATGTAATGGGGTCACTGTTTATAAAAATAAATAAAAAATCAGGGCTGTTAACCTGTTCCTTAACAAAACTTTGTGCTTTGGTTCAGGAGCTGAAATAGTCACCTTGATTCCTTGCAGAGCGCAAAGTGAAGTATGTGACTGAGCTATTACCGGGGTAGAATCTTAGCTCCAACTGCTTCTGGAGATGAACTGTATGTTCTTATGACTTTTTATCTGAAATATCTTTTCACACTTTAGCTGATAGACTCTTTCCAATAAATTAATCTGCTTTTTTATCAGACTGAAAGATTGTGAGGCCTCATTTGGTGTTAACCAGTAAGATCTCTTACACACATAAACAATTTTTTATTGCAGTAAATTCTGTGAAAATATTTTTCTTTCTGGAAGGAGAAACAGTATCTTCTATATCATCTCTGTATGTTAGTTGCAAAGAAAAAACTGTTGCACGATAGAAATTCATGACTCTAAGAATTTTCCACTTTTTTTTTCTACTGAAGATAATTAGAATTCATGTAACCAAACCCACTGTCAAAACAATGTAAACTCTGAATAACACAAATCTGCTTTTACAATAACAACCTTGTTGCATGTATTAAAACTGAGATCTTCATTTCAGTATTAAAAAGCAGAAAATAACCACCAGGTATTAATGTTCCCAAAGGGCTGTCAGTAGTGGTTTCTAATAAAGCAAATGACTGTGTATATAAACCCCTACTTTCCCTTTGCACATTAGGCAGTGAATGGGAAGTGTTAGCTTGGAAGGATTTATTGCTCAGCAGATCACATGGTAAACACAGGTAAGGATTTGATTAAACGGCTTAAGACAATGTTTCCTAAAGCCTGTAACTTCCTTAGGTCTTCTGCATGGTTTTCTGAAAGACTATGCATTATAGTTGCAAAAAGATTGCTTCTGACAGCAATGTTCTTCATATTAGAGCATTGTCAAAACAGGTATATGCATAAGGACAAGAAACAGCTGAAATCCGTCCCTTGCTGAACATATTGCTGGGCATGCTCAATCTGGCTGTGCAACTGCATAGCAAAGCTCAAGGCAGTTACACAACAGATGTAGTGACTTTGGGCAGTGTATCTATACTGTTGGAATTATACTTTTTTTTTTATAACTTTTAGTGAGGCTTGAAATATGTTGCTCATACTTGGGGTAAGAAGGAGAAATTAATCTTATTCACATGAATTCACGTTCAGCTTTTGTATTTTTGACCAACATCGTTGCTGTGTACATGCTAAATGATGGTGGAAGGTATTAAAAAAAGAGAAAGTAGCCTTTCTTTTACATTCAATTTCTGATTTGTTTTCAGAGCTTACCCTTGTAGTCATTGAATCACATATTTACAGCGTGGCTGCTTGAGGAGTTGGATACATTATCGTGATGATTAGACAACAAAGAGACAGGATTGAGTTTGCATAATAGTCATATAACATCCAGGTATTTATTTTTCCTTACTGAAGTGAGGATGGAAATCTGTTTTTCATCAATAATAGAGGAGAGGCTTGTTTTAGATCTTTCTCTGAACCAATTCTGACTGTTCACACTCAACTGGGAATCCGGACCTTGCGTATCTTCATTCTCTTCGTCTCACAAAACTCGACCTTGTCACTTGACTGTGTTGTCTTTAACTTCTGCTCCAGGAAAAACATCCTAACATTTTTATAGTCAGATTTAATAGCCAGCATAGAGAGAAAATTCTAAGACTAACTCATCTTGACAGAAACTTTTGAACATTTGATAGACATGTTTGGATTAGGAGCCCAGTTCTTTTCTCTCTAGGAGGGTAATAATAATTAATAATATATGTAGAGATGAAATGGACTTTGGCACTGCAGACTTTTGCAGCTTCTCCTATCCTGATTTAAAAGACATCCAATTTGGAAATACTTTATTTTGCACCTAAGAAAGCCTGAGAAATGTGGGCCTTTATCTCAGATCTGTAGAGACACAGGTGTGAACATTAAGTATTTGGATTTCTGAATGCCCAAAACACTCTTCCAATCTGTGCCTTGATCTTTTTGTGCCTCAGTTTACAGATCAGCAGCAGTAACAGCTCTGGGTTGTTTTCAAGCATAGGTAAGGGACAGATTCTCTGAGGGAGGCACAGAAAGTATAGATTACTTGTTAGTAGACAGGATCTGTGTACCCTACTTTACATGTAAAGAAACAACCTGTGGTCTTCTGTGGATCTGACTGACTGGGGAACTGCAACAGAAAAAATAGACACCCTGCCTTAAGTGATGCTGTTCCTGCTTCTCCAGTGCAGACCCCTCTCTATGACAGACCCCTATTCCCATCTCTATTCCCACCTCGATCACATCCAGGCAAAAATAGTTGAGCCACCTGGTGCAGTGTATCTGCGTGTATCTGCAGGAATTAATTTTCATTTCCCACTGGCACGTGAGCATCCGCTTGCAAGGTGAGTCAGTGGAAGCCGGCTGCTTCTCTGTTGGAAGTAGTGCATGAATTGCAAAGCATTACTTCTGTGTTGTGCAGTGGCGGAAGGAGGGGTCATATAAGTGTAAAGATGTCTGGTTTGCAAGCAGTGGTACTGTAGTTAGAAAAATTCATACCAGAATGCAAGAGAGATTTGTATCACTGACTTTCCAGCCTGTGAAGTGCATTGTGCTTTACTCTGAGAGAACGAAGAGTATGGTACAGCCACCTGTCAGCAGCCTGGTGCTCCATGCAAGAGTAGCTGCTAGAGTCAGGATTCATCTGTGAAAACATCTGGGTAATTAAGCAGAATGCCGAAGAGCATGAGAGTTCAGACGATAGTAGAAAGCTTCAAATATACCCTTAGATAGAGAGATTTGATTATCACATGGTTTTCCCAGACTTGACCGTGTAACTCAATAGGCATTGATCAATCGATAGGTGTGTATGCCAAATGCGTTAAGAACTGTTACACTGAAGTTAGGATAGAAAGAGAAAGCAGCAATCTCTTTAACAGGTACTTTCTTGTAAATACACACCATCCTCACCTTCTGTTCAAGTGGGAATTACATGACTTTCTACTTTCTGTTCCCAGCTGCAATTAAAAAAAAAAAAAAAAGTATATAATTTGTGGTACAAAATAAGGATTTAGTTAAAATAATGCTATTTCTTCTTACAAATGAAAGTTTTGTCTAATAGAAAAAGCATTAATAACTTGTAGGTGGTGCACACTCTTGTTATATCAGTATTAGATGAAATATCAATGTGGTGTGCATAAAATGAGAATACCAATGGGTATGGTGTTTGAATGCAATATGTTGGGTTTTGCAGAATGTAATTTTCTATAAAATGCCTACAGATGTTTTAAAAACAAACATGATTCCCAGAACACATGCTTTCCTGAAGATTAAAAGTGCATACAGATGTTGGGTTGGGGCTTGGATTTGTTTTTTTTTTTTTCTCCTTTTAAATCACATTTTTATTTTTAAGAGATTGTGAAAGTATTACATTAAGGATTAAATTGAGCTTAATATTAACTGAGAGTTGTTGTTTTCTTTAAAAAAACAAAATCAAACCAAATTTTGTCTAAAATAATGAATTCTGACTTTCTTTTGTAGTGTATCAGATTCAGCTGGGAAGCCAGTGAATATGAACAGATGTGAGAGAAGTTTTGTGCTACTCTGAAGTTTCATTGGGAACTTTCAAAAGGAGCCCATTTAGGAGAAAGGCTACATGATTATCCATTTACTGCCTTTTTTTCTATCATATTGCAATGACACTATTCATGTCACAATTCAATTTCTACTATTTACATTTTAACCTCTGAATGTAGTCAATTTATCTATTGAAAAAAGAACCTCGTAGTGTTCCAGTAACTCGTCTGCTAACATAGTCCCTCAGTTTTGATGAATGGAGTGAGTCTAAAACGATTCTCTACTATGATGTGTGATACCTCAAACAAATAGAAATATGTTTTTCATCAACACATTGGAAGGAATCATTTATGTTGTCACATATGAATGACTTGTTCTGAATGTTGTGTTTCCTCTGTCACGCTGAGCTGCTCATTTAAAGTGTGCAGGGAGAATTTACTGGATAAAACCTGTTGTTCAGCTAAATAATGACATGATATCCCCAAATATTTAAAGCAAATCAATCCAGTGTGACTTTGTAGTTGATTTTTTTAATAGAAATGATGGTTCAGTTTTTAGTAGTATTTTGAGCAGTGTTGAAAACTAAGAATAGTGGCTAGTCTTTTGATGTTAAATGTTAAATCAGTATTAAAACTTAGGTACTTTGACAAGCACAACAGGCAAAACCCTGTGATTTCTAGCTTAAATGTCTGAACATCACTCAGAAATGTTTTTAATTAGCAATGTTGAGGATCTTTTTTTTTTATAAAGACTTAACTTGACCTAGGAAGTACATTTGCAATGTAAAAATGTTTGTGTCTGTATTTCTTCTGTCAGTGGAAGAAAAGCATAATGTATGCATACAGTTTTTCTTGTGTGATTAATTAATTTCCTATTCTTTGTGTGGGGTAGAATTTCTTAAGAACACACACACACACTCGTCTGATTTGCCTCTCATTTTAATATGTGCATGAAGATTCTCTAGGCTTTCTGATCTTCTCTTTTACATATTTCATTTTCCTCAGATTCTGAGAAGGCATTGTATTGAGGGAGTCAACTGGCACAATGCCCGCAATTAATGATAAGCCTTCCCTTGTCATTCTTTCTCTGCATCATTGTAGGCATTTATGAGTAAAGTAAAAGAACACAGTGTATTTGTGCTTCTCAATGCAAAATCCGTCACTTCACCTTTTCTCCCAGGGAGGAGACGTGTAGTTGAAGGGAAAGACCAGGACAACTGTGTCACTAGGAAATGCATAGAAAGCTTGCTTCTTTCCTTTTCTCTCTCGTATTTGTTTATTTTTAGTTTTTTTTTTTTTTATGATAATATTTGTTCATAATTAGAAAATGCCTTTCTAATATCATAGTTTTAGTCCACTTACGGAATTTTTTTGCATGGGACTGTGTGAATGAGCCTTTACAGGCATTTGGCTTAATAACGTTAAATGCAGGATCATAATGTTTGGGGAGGTTGTTAAAAATTTGCTTGAAGATCCTATACAGTAAGGTTGTGTATTTCCTCAATTTCTCCTTTTATAAATAGTAAGCAATTTTTCAAGGATTTACCTGGTTGATCTTAGTGTGGTATGTACCTATTCTGCGCTTCACAGAAAAGCTCTGAATGACCCCTGTACAGAGAAAGGTTTTGAATAATACAGTGTTCATGGCTTTATGTAATGCCACTTCCATCGGTCATGTTTTCTTGTACTTCAAGGTCCAGATTCAAAATCCAGTGAAGTCAGTAAAAGGCTGCTTCTTGGTTCAGGAGATTTTTATAATTGATATACTCTGATTTTAATGCTGCTTCTAGGGTTAAAATTTAAAGCTTTTCAAAAAATGTCAAAAATTTCTTCAAAAATATCTAGAGAGCCTTTAAGGTGACAAGAGATTTCTTGCATTCTAACAGCTATCTTAACCTGCAGTTGATTAGCACTGGCTTTCAGATTTCAGTGAAGAGAAAAATATAAAATGAACCTTCTGATACAGAGTAAAGAAAAGAGTACATGGACATAGTATATGCTAACTTGGATTCACTGCTGTAAATTATAGGAATAGCCAGTAGAAGAACCTTTTCCAAATGTAGAATATGGTTTTGGTACAACATGATTTTATTCAGAATTTAGTCAACAGTATCTAGTCCTCTACTAGGGAAGGTTTTTTTCTGGTTTTTCTTACCATTTAAAGGAGAGGGACTGTGTCTTAATGATTTTGTAATTGTGTGATGGTACTAAGAGACCTATTATGACAAAAGAATAGAACTGTTACTAGGAGTATAGCATGACTTGTCAAAAGATTGATTTTCCACATATTTAATAGATTTCTTGACTGAAATCTTGACTGATATTGGGTCTATCAAATTACTAATGTAACCTAGTTGGTACTTGGGTGTGTTATACAGACTGTGAGGCAAAAAGAATATGACAAAAGGATGCCTATAAGAAAATACTACTACATCTTACCTTCTCTGGTAAAAATGATACTGTTTTACAAAATATATATGGTGACATTCACAGTGCATAGCTTTCACAGATACCCCTCACATGTTCAATATAGTCAGAGGACAAGGTGATACTGTTGATGATTCAGTGTTCTCCACATTGTGACAATTCGGGATGGCCTTACCAAACTCCATGGAGTTAGTAGGATGTAACATTTTAAAATTGTTTGTTTCTAAACATTTTACAAAATCTGGAATACTACGAGCCACACTCAGATTGCCTACTGTGTGTGTTTAAATTTTATATTTGTTGAATACACGTATAGGGATAGTCATGGATAGTAATTGCACTGACTTCCTCTGTTGAACTGAATATCTGCTAGTGGAAATAATACCTGAGTACCATACCCAGCACTTTCAGTGTATTGTCTTGCCATATAATCCTGTTAGAAAATTAAGTAGGTAGATTTAAAAGATGCCCATACACCATGGTTATTTTGTGCATGTTTGGAAAAACTTCTGTAGAACTCTATTTTTATCTGTATTAAATTTTGTTGTATTTTTCCACTGGAGCATTACTTGCCAGTTGGTTACTAGCACAGATTTGATAGAACCATCAATCAGAAACATTGTAAAAAGGGAAAATAAAAAGCAAGCAACACAACACAGCAGAACTGGCTGTGAACAAAACCTATGGCCTTTTTTGTACTGTGGAAAGGACACCTATCACAATGCCCTCATTTGTTTGGATGCAACTGAGCTTCAAAAGGGCAAGACAGGTGTGCTGTTTTCAGGAATGTTAATTTATTATGTGACACAGTTCATAAACCAGTAGCTAAATGTGAGAACAGAATGCATTTTGGGGCCAGCTCAGTGTATCTTTTCTTTCTCTAGAAATGAAAATATTTCATAGTTTTTTCATACTATTAACCTTCCACACTTGAGATGCTGTGGCATCACAGCAGAGCAAAGAGCCTTCTCTGAGGGACGTGCCAAGATGCTGTCTGCTTGGCTGGGATGGCTCAGCACTTCAAAAACCTGGACAGATGGGGTGCCATCTCA
Organism: Numenius arquata; assembly: GCF_964106895.1. Lineage (NCBI taxonomy): Eukaryota > Metazoa > Chordata > Aves > Charadriiformes > Scolopacidae > Numenius > Numenius arquata. The sequence continues at coordinate 99,997,604 of NC_133576.1, forward strand.
TGAGAGGTAGCATTCTGCTGGGCTTCAAAGGGCCTAAAGAGTTGAAGGTGGGGCACTGTATCCAGTTGACATACCAGTTCTGCTGCTCGCTTTTGTTACAGCAAATGAGAAGATGATGGCACAACAGCAACAGAACAAAAAAAACAACAAAAACCAAAACATAAGTATGCCTGTTGTGTGCTGTCTCTCAAATCTTTATATTGACAATTTTTTAGAGGTAAGAAGTCTTTGAATAAACCTTTACTTCTTCCATTATCCTACTTTCTCTGTCCGGTTCTACACTTTCTTCATGTAAGTGTCCCAACCAGTACAGAAAGAACTTTCTCAGTCCTCTGAATATCTGAGAATCTCTTCTGTTTTTGTGGTTTTGTTACTATTGCTATAAAAATCCTAATGTACTTTCCTGTTTCTGTGGCCTTTATTGAAACCTGAGCTGTGCTTCCTACGCTTCGTTCTTCCTTTCTGTGCTATTCACCAGCACAGCGAATTTTCCTCTTTTTAAAGCATTTGTACAGAAACAAACCAGCTGCATACAAACGGATCTGCAGTGACGTACCTTCTTCTTACAAACAGCATAAGGCAGCCAAATTTCTACAAGACATGAAGGAGTTAGGTTACATGGGTAAAGGTGCGCATTGGAGGCAGAGCAGCTGCTCAAGAGTCTTTTGAACTTTCATTTACCACCTCCCCCTCCACAAGCACAGCATCATGGCAGCAGTTTTTCACAGCCATCAAGGGACTGCCTTCTGTCCCAAACTGTTACCGGTTCTCTGGTATAAGACCTCTGGCATATGCTGGTGCTGTAGAATTGCAATTGAGCATAGTTAGGGATTATGCAGGTTAAAGTACTGCGTGTTGAGGACTGAGTTTAGCACTTACCCAGTGAGGTCACTGAAAGTGGGTGGTGTTCCCATACGTGGGAAGGGCTCACTATCCATTTGCTTAGCAAAAAGCAATCACTTCTTCCATTCATATCCTGGGTATAATAGTTCTGAGTTGTCCGAAGGAAGTGGTATTAAAAAATACCACTTTATATTTAAAGAAGTTATTTCATTTTCTTGCCCTAGTTGCAAGTTGGAAAAAAAAACAAACAAAACTGCAAAGCTGTTTGTTCTTTCCTGAGGAACTTGCACCTACAGCACAGACCAGTGGCCCTATGCTGACGTGGGGCTGTGTGTGCAGCTGGTTGTGACTGGAAATGAAGATGACTCTTTGTCTCTACTGTCATGTTGAATTCTAGGACTGGCATTTAAGAAGCCCTTTTGAATGAGTAGCTTCAAATTGATCCAGTTTGTTGAAAAGCTTGAGGCCCACTGAATTGAAAAATAGCATTTGGATTGGGAAAAAATGATAGATTTCAAGTCACTATGCAAGCTTTGTGAGACTGGGTTTTGCATTGCAGCAGTCATTTAGAGTGTGTAACTGCTTGTTTCAGCATTCTTTTAATTTAGTGACTTTTCCCCCACTAGACTTAGAAGAGAAAAGTATTTCTGTATGGGTGTGTATACACACCTCTGTGTGTGCATGTACGTATTAGTAACAGCTATATATAAGAAAAAAATTATTTGAAATAGCTCCTAATATTTAAAAAGGATTAGAAACTATTTCAGTGTATTTTCTGAGCATGTTGCAATTGTGAATACCATCTGTTATGTATAGCTTTATGCAGATCCGTAGAAGTTGCAATATGTGGTTGAAACCCATGGTTATAAACCTAAATGCTTATAATCCTGTAAGTTTTGTGGATAATCACTTCCTGTGGATCACCAATTTATTAAGACTTTATTAATTTATCAGCTATTAATAAATACATGAATTGTTAATGGTGCCATGTGAACACACAATAGGATTATGTAATTTCTAATCTTTACTGTTTTTCCTTTCGGGAAATCTTATGACTAGAATCTTGTAGATTTTTTTCTAATAGTAACATCATGAATCAGCAATTAGCCTTCTGTTTGCAGAAAAGCTTCAAGCTGTGCACTTCAAAATTAAATGTGGAAGTTTTTAGTAAGGTTGCATGATGCATTTATTCTCTTTTTTGAAAACAATCTAAATATGACAAGGACAGTTAAGGCTTACTGCTTAAACATTGATTTAAAGCAGATTTCCATGTGTTGTCCATTTCTCTAGATTTTGTTGGTTTTGATTAGAGGTTAAGAAAAGGATTCGGAAAATTCCATTCTTCAAATGTCACAGCACTGATCACAGCCATACACCTAAACATTTATTGTCTGCCTTCCCTTTTTGTCTGTTCTCCCTCCCCGAAAAAGGTTGCCTTCTGGGAGGGCAGACTCAGGCCATAGTGACAGCTTGAACCATGTTAAGGGTTTGTAAGAAGTTTTCACAGGCCAAACAGTGGGCAGTTTACAGGCTAGTGAACAATTTGACCATGTGGATACGTATGTGCCAGAGTTGAAGGCTGTGACCCGCGGCTGTTCAGATTACTAGGACAAACGTAGCCATTGGGACCAGGATTAGCAATTTAGTTAGAACACCATGTAAAATTCATACACTATGTCATTTGCCGAACAGAACCTATATCGTTATACATCTATTTTGTCACAGTTAAAGGAAAAAGAAAGTCAAGTAGTATTTAAGTAAACAATATAATTAGAATTCTATGGCTTTTGGGGTGTCACATCGTAATCTGTTGGTTTTATAATTTGCATGAGTTGCCTATGTTTAATCACAGTAACATGCTCCAGGGTGAAATGCTCTCATGGAAAACAGTAACAATTTGGCACTGTCATGTTTTACAGTTTGACATAATAAAAAACATATACTCCTAGAAAGTTTGTAGACATTTACGTGAAAACCAAGGATGTCAACCATTACGATAAGTAATGCTAGCAAGAATAACATTGGAATAAAATTCCCTGTTTCAAGATTTAAACTAATTCCTCAGTATTAAAAATTAGGATGAAAAATATGATAGGGATGAGATGACCTCAAAGATGCCTAATTGCTACAGTGGGTTTAGATTGCATGATAGTGGTAACAGCTGGAAACAAGACACTGGATTTCAATGAAACATTCATTTGCCTGAAATTTTCTTACCAGTTGCTGCATTCCGGAATGGAGCTATATTCTTTTTTCCAAGGTCAGTAAGTTTTATAGCCTACAGACAGGCATCCTAGGTAACTGTTAAATACCAAAGCCATTCAGACTTCCAGCTGCTAATAGCTGGTGAAGCTTTTGTCTGTCCTCAGACACTACAGTGATGCTTGGTCCAGAGTGATGCCTGTGCAGAAGGGAGACCGGCAGTAGGACTAGGGAAGAAAATGGAATAGTTGCTTCAAAGTGGTAGTTTTCTATGGTTGCAGAAGGCATATTCTGACAAAGAATGTAACTGCAGTTGCTCACACTTTTTGCATTTACAGATGCAATGTGCCTGGGAAGCTGATCAAGGTAGTGACTCGCAATCTTGAGCTTAGTTTATGGGAAAACTCAGAATTGACATTTGGTGGCTACACATAAATAGAATAATTTGCTCCTAAGAAAAAGTGTCATACTTCAAATTTGATATTTTTCTTTTCAAAATGAAAGAAGCCTTTGGCATAAAATTTATTCAGGGTCACATTTCACCCATAACCTGTTTTTTTTTCTTTTTCAAACCTGTACCTAGTTACACTTTAATATTTGCAGTCTCTCTAGATTGTCAACATCATTGTATAATAACCAACTTATTATAGAAAGCAGCAAATGCCATGCTGCCAATCACTTGTCCATCACACTAACAGGTGCACTGCCATTGTCAGTGTCAGTCTGGATACTGGGGATCAGTTAGACAGGTGGAGTAATTTACTCATCTTGTAGTGGCAGAAGGGGACACCTTATCAAGGAAAAAAGAGAAGTAGCTTCCCTTGGTGCATTTGGTATGTGGCTATATAACTTGGATTTATGGTCTCTGTGTAGAAACTGTAGAAACTGATGCACAGACTAAATTTTACTCTAAGGGGCGAGGGGCGGGGGGGAGTTCTTTTAGGTATTATGCAAGAATATTTGGTTTTCCTTTCTCTTCACCTTATCCACTGACATTCTCACCCTCTCCCCCTGCTCCCCATCCTGAACCTTTTACTATTGTCATCTTAACAGACTGCTAGATGCTAAATCCTTGAAAGATGTCAGTCCATAGGAGTAAAAAAAAGACAAAAAAAGAAAAAACAATCCAAACTTCAATGACAACTAGCAATTCTGTGCATTTAAATATTTCCCACTGCCATGTTTTTGGCAGTGTTTGGAAGAGAGATGGCCAGAGTATGCTTTACCATTTCATCCAAAGGAGAATAAATGTAGGAGTTACTATAACAGTACTGATCCCAGTCTTCACCGGTCCTAATCTCTGTTCCCATCACAGCTGCTGGTAATACCCAGAAAGTTCCTAGGGGCAACAGAGAAAGAAGTTGCTTTATTTACCTGTCTTTCTCTGTTACTATCACTGAGCTGGACAAATTTTCCAGTATCATCTGTGACCTGCTGACTGGAGCTTTAAACAGGAGAGCTAAGCCTAGTATGTTTGTACTTGTAGCTTCTGACTGAAAACATCTGTGGTCAGGTACAGCCCGTAATTGCCTAGGCCAGTAAATAGAGCTATTACTTATAACAGGGATCTATGAGTCTTCAAAGTCAAAATGGTAGAGGTAGCCTCAGACTAAACAGTGGGTAGGAAGAATTCATGGTAATGGTTTTGAAACCTCACTTTTATTGCAGCACAGAGAGCAGTGTCTGGTTGGTAGACAGGATACACTGGAGGTTAATTCTAATTTAGTCACACAGGCATTGCTAGGAGTACATGTATCCTCACATGAGAAAATTTGGGAGTTAAAAAAGCTTTAGCTTGCTAAAGTGTCAATTTTCTTTAGGATACTGCTAACCCCTGGGTTGATGGGGGGGATTTGTGGGGCGTTGCCTGCCTTGTTTAGTAAATGGCTCCCATAATCTCCAGTTCCATCATCTGGACATGTAGTTCAGCAATTCTTGTAAACAGCAGAGCTTTCCCTTCTTCTCTTCTCTCTCTGTCTACCAAAATGTAACGGGCAGTGCTAAAACTTCAGACAGCCTTGGGCATAGTATCACATTATACCTAATCTGATGCAATTACAGGCTGCTGCCAACAAGGATGCTCCCAGCCCTTATGCCCTTGTGCTTCCTGTTGCTTATCTTGTATCCCTTAAAAGGAAAAAAAAAAAGAAGTTTTTTTTTCCACTAATCAGTAAGAACCAACTATCTCCTGGCTGCAGGGCTGCTGGGAGATGAAGAGGACTAGGATTATCTTTTTCAGTGGCAGCCAGCAATTAGGTGGAGAGTGAAACTGCACCTGTGCAGTCCTTTCCTGTTCTGTATGTGACCCTCATGGATAGGCACCTAAACCTTCCCTCTCTTTAATTTGCTGTTATTCCCCATAAAGAGACACAAGCTCATTATCAGCATGAGTTAACTTCTCTGATGAGATTTTTTTGACAGCGCTGTAATGCTGTCATTGCTTAACTACTGTGATGTTTGCTGGTATTAAAAAGCAGTATCCCACCTGAACATTCTGTTACTTCAATAGAATGTAACCCCAAAGCCTGTGACTGTAAAAGGGATTCTTTTTTTCTTTTTTTGTTTTGATGTCAATGGTTGAGAACCATTGGCAAGTTTGAAGGATTTGATGCAGAACATTTTCTTTTAGGTTACTATTTTTAAATTCAAGTTGCTAAACAGGAAAAGCATATTAGAGTATTTTGCATCGGTGAAAAAATGAAAAAAAAAGCTTAACAATGCTGAAAATAGGTCTTTGTACTGGACACTTAAAGGAAACATTTTGTTTTCTCTTAAATCCATTTTGTATTTCAAGTTGGTATTCTTGCACCGTATGTGCAAAACTGGGCTCAGAAACCACAGATCAAGGTCAGCCTGGAAATGAGCCTGAGGCTTCAGCTCCACAAAGCCCCAGGGCTGGATGCATGTATCGACTGGTCACATTCTCACTCTGCAACTAACGCAAGGCCTTCATATTCCAGGCTTTCCCCCTTTCTAACGCCTTTCTTCCTAGAGAAAGGAGTGTGGGGCACATCCTAATCAGCTGCTAATCTGTATGATAATTTGGTAAATCAGGCCCTTAAGGCATACTTAAATGCATGCAGCCACAAAATTTCCATCATCAGTGAAACTTTTCTCTGTGTATCAAAAAACCCAGAAGCCAGGTGATCCCAGCTCCAGGTGGTTTGCACGACAGGGCTGCCTATAAGGAACTGAAATTCAGTAGAACACAAGGCTTCGAAACAGGAGAAACTTGGTTTTAGTTGAATGCCGTTTTTGGCGAAATACATGTTTTAGCAAATGCCAGTGCCACTTCTGTTTGAGAAAGTATTTGACACCTGAGAACTGAAACACTAAGAAGACCCTCTGAAGGTGTAGATCAGGAAATATATTTATTACTATTTATTCATAATAAAATGTTCAAGAACAAAATGACTACAAATATTTAAATTAGATGAGAAACCTCTGCAATGACATAGATTGAAGATTTAGATTTAGAGTCCCCTATACATATTTTTCTTTCTTACTTAAATGGAGATTGCAAAGGTTAGTTCAGTTATCCCAGCTATATTGACTTTCTTTTCATTTTCAGAGGTACTTTTAAAGGTAAATTATGCTATTCACTGACAATAAGCATGCTAGTGTTCTTTGCGGCTTGTGGGTTTCTCTATAAATGAAAACTGTCTCTCAGGCTGGCAGTCCAGCTCTTTGCATGACAGCTAAATTCCCCTTTTCTCTCTCACAGTTCAGTTGCTCAAAAAAACCCACACCACACCACCTCTCTTTCAGTGCCTTTAAAATATTTCTTCTATTTCTGCTATGGAGTACAATCTAAAAGGAACACAGCCTTTCACCAGTTCTGATAGTATGGTTTCCCACCCAGTGATACAATTTTTTCTGAACTATAACCAATGCTTTCAGATCTGGTGTGTAAAGCTAAGTGTCTGCACCCATAGTGAATTGAATAAAAATTGCAGTTAAATATACCCCATATGGATTCAGGAGATGAGCCGTTAAGTGTCAGGTCTGAAAATGTTGGTCTGTGTGTTCTGTAGCAATGAAGGGGAGAAGGGAAGGATAACATTAAGGGAAAACAGTGAGGACTTTTTTTTTTTCTTTTTTTCTTTTTTTCTTTTTTATCAGAATACATTTGTGATGCTGCCATCAAAGTGTGCATGTTGGAAGCACCTCGTTAGACAAATGGAATTCTTTAGCTACGTGCTGCTGCTTCAGTGGCAAAGCTGCACCGTAAAATGCGAGGAAGTTCTTCATCACCGGATTGCTTTTATGTGTTCATAAAAGCTCTAAGAATAGCTTCATTTTTTGAGCTCTGTACATGTTGCGGGATTCAGGTAGTGCTTACCACAGTTCAGAGGAGCTGTGTACAGTGTGACGTGTTCAGGCACTGTTTTGTGTGTGGTTTTTGTTTAGTTTGTTTGATAGAGCAGTGAACAGAGGTGCCACATTTCAAAGGGTTTCTGCTCTAAAGAGTGAATACCTTTTTCTGCCTGGAAATTTATATTCATAAATCCTGTTGGCATGATAGGGAAAGTAAAACACTCAGGGTATGTAACTGTCCTGATGAAGATATACAGACCTCCTAAAAACTTGATCTGGTGCTTAGAGTACAGAAGGCTGAATTTTTGCATATATAGCTAAAATTGTTACAAGATTGAAGCCCCAGAGGCCAGCTCCAGAGAGGAACTGTGTGCTCAGCTCACGTATGTGTGGTGGCTCATTTTTCAACAAATTTTTCAACAACTTGCCATTTAAATGTTATCACATAAAGGCACAGGGGATTTCTCATCTTCTGTTGTTAACTTGAGGTGCCACACTCTGGCAACTGCATGTGGAAAAATACTTTTTTTTTTTTCTTTTTAAGAGCTCAGCTCCCTGTTCTTAGAGTGCATTTTAAAAGAGATGTCTCAGTTGCAGTTTTTTGGGGGAATGCTTGTATTGCTGCCAGCTTACATCTCCCACTGGGAGCCACTGTGGAGCAGGGATTACCTCAAATAGGTTTTAGCAGATTAAACAAGCCACCAAAAAAAGCTTGTCTTTATTTTTTCTTCCTCTCTCTACAAATAACATGATAGATAGAAGGGGATGAATTACAATTTAGTATGTCAACCATAACCAGCCTGTATCTCAGGAGGGGTTTTTTTTGCCCCAACTTTACTAACATATGAATAGGGTATCATCTGAAAACTCCTAGAGATAATAGCAAATATGTATATGATATCAAGCTTGTAAGAACATGTAACTTTTGCGAAATTCCTGCACTGTTGCTACATTGTAATTTTATATTTTCATTCTCAGTCAAACATTCTCTTTTGTTTTGCCTCTGCTTTCTGGGACTGAAAGTCATTTTAGTTTTGAAGCAGTGTATACTGACACAAACCAGTTATACTAAAGAGATTTTTGCTAAACAACAAAATTTTGCTTGCTTTTACACTGAAGGAAAGATACTTTCTTTTTATTTCATTAGGAAATAAAGAGTAAAGCTTATGTCTGCATGCGTGTGCCATGGTTCTGTAGATGAAGTTGTGATTTTTGTTCATTTGTCTCCAAGGGCTGTTGAAGTCAGTTGATGTTTTTGCATTAAAAAGTTGATCATTGAGTTTCAAGGCTCAGAAAATGTTGTGCCTAGGTACTTAGAGCCCACACTTCACCTGGTGTAGAGAAGCGCAATCCATATAGTCCATCATGGTGTACAGCCACAGATCCCAGCTAAGTTTCTAATTCTAATTGTTGCTCTGTGTGAATAAAGCAGAAGCAGCAGAGCATCCTTGAAATTCTACTTGGACAGTAAAAGTAAAATTCTGTTTGAAAGATAGGCCACATGCAAAAGATTTCATCTTTTAAATTGTTGCCTCATGTCCTATCTGTATATAACTACAGGCATTTTCCCACATCATAATACTCCCTTCACTGTTCTAGCCGATTCCCTGTTAGAATCTGTAATCACTGTTTCACATTTGTCTCCAAACAAAATCTCTTATTCAGTAACTCCAGCTAGTAGAGTTGAAGTGATGCAGCTTACTTCACTGAGGTGCGATTCTATATTAATTATACAGTACAAATTCATATTGTTGAAGTCACTGTATAGGAATGCTTGCATTTTCCCCCCCAAATTAATCAAGGATGGGTATATCTTTTCTTTCTTCTACAAGCTTTATGAACAAATTATTCAAAAAATAAATCCTAAGCCTTTCAGGAAACAAATGCATGTCATTTAACTAACAAAAATATTTCCTGCTTCTGAAGAACTAAAATGTTTAAAGTGTATGCTTAAGGTCTAGTTACAGATTCTCAGAAAATTTTTGCAAGGGAAAAGTGATCACTTAATGCTTTCCAATTGTGAATTACTATAACAAGTGCCCAGCAGACAATATCAGTTCCTCTCAACCTTTTTATTTGTGCAATCCACATACTCTATAAGTACATTCTTTACGCTGTTGTTGGTGATATTTTATACTGTAAGTAAGAACAAGTGAAAGCATGATTGCTATTTATGACTGAATTGAGGAAAAGGAGAAAAATAGTTAATTTTCCCCAAAACTTAGCCTAAGCTTCTGAAAATTCTGGTTTTAAAAAAGTTCCTTCATATTATTTGAAAACTAAATGAACCTCTACATCAGTATGGTTTCTTGCGGATGAATGATAATGGGATTAATGCTCATACACAAAGCATGACACTGTAAATCATGTCATTCTTGAAAGGCAGTTGCAGTCAAAAAGGTGGTTATGTGAAAATGACAGCATGGAGTTCCATATTTATTCTTTCTTGGTGATTTCCCTATTAAATGTATTTAGTTTGTAAGTCAAAAAATCATTTCTCTAACTGCCAGCTGTTCAAACTGAACTTGGGATCTCAAATCTGACTCTCATCTCTTACCCACAGGAAACAGTTTACTTATTGAAACTTAGATGCCAGTCCTTTTTGGTGATGGATGAGGCAGGATAGGACCTGGCTCATTCTTCCATGTGGTAGCTGGAGTGACATTAAAACTGCATTGCAACTAATTATGAACACTTTGCTAGGTGAGGAAACAGATGCAAATCTGTAAATAGAAGCTGTTATGTGGACTCGAAATATGTCATTTTTACATCTTACTTTTTCTTCTGTGCATACCAAAGCAAGTTAGAACAAGTGCAGATGTCATTATCTTTCCTTTATAAGGAGAGGAAATACAGCTGAGAGGTTGGAAACTGGGTTATCCAAAGCCACAAAGTCTTTTCACAGTCTAACACAGTAGATCACTTTAAGACTGTTTTCCTTATCTCTATGGCTAGTAATAATCAAATATTTTAACTTCCTGAGCCTTACAAGATAGCGCACCTGTAAACTGAAGGGTTGTCAAATGATGCTTGCTTGTCTGGAAAGTGTAGCTTTAAACTCTTTTTTTTTTTATGTGCACTGGGGTCTTTTCTATCACTTTCCCTTTCCATTCCTTATTAGTTTTTCCCCAAAACAGAAATCATGAATATCTCAATCTCTTTCACCTGCCTTCCCTAGAGAATCTAAAGCCTCCAGGTCTGAGTATGACCAGAATTATGGAACTGTGTAATCTTAACCAGCTGGTGCAGTGCCCATCATGTTTGTAGGCTCCTTTTCTCCCTGTCACCTATCTCCTTTTCAATGTAGCACGATTGGGCCAGTTTTTGAGTCAGTAAAACATAAAGATTTAAAACAAAACTTTCAGTCCACACTTTTGCTAAATATTTTGCTTGGCAGAAGCTTCATTACACAATAAATGAGTCTTTTGGAAACAGCCAACTGCTTCATATAAACCAAGCTCCTGTTCCTTTATTGCTTTCATGGGAGAACAATGAAAATTCACTGTTACTGGCCACATCAACCTGAATGAAAGCCAAATAGGAAAATTGAAAATGATTGTCAAGTTCATCATATCTAATACAATAGAGGCAAATTAGAGTTATCTGCAGCAGCAGAAGTAGCAGCAGATTGCATTATAAATCATCATATCATTGACAGTCAATTACATTCAAAACTTTTCAAGCATGAGGCAGCCGCAGTGTTTATCTACTAACAAACTTATTCAAGCCAGAAAATACAGTGTGGGTGCATGAGGAGAATTTCTTGGGGGTCTGAAGGATTTGCATTAAAATTCAGAATTTCAGCAGAAACATTCCATGAAAGGTAGAAAGGATGAGGCCTGGTTTGTTGCAAAATTATATCTTTAAACCTATTCTGCCTTTCTTCTTCCACTGCAGTAATCCCACATATGCCTGCTGTCTGGGGGAACCCTCCAGTAATGTCAACTTCTCTCCAGTCTTCTCTGCTTCATTACCACTTCTGCTTTCACAATACTTCTAGCTCCCTTCTGAGTTCCCAGCATTTGCCCCTTTCTCTTGTTCTTTTGTTTCTTTGTTTGTTTGTTTTCAATCTGAAGTACATTTTTAGTTTGCCTCCTTCAGGAATGAAGAGTTTTCTGTAAGTTATTCAAAATAAGTAACCTTGCATTTTGGGGAATCAGTGACTCATGTAATGGATAGTATGATTTTAATTACATAAATTCTAATCAAATACATTGTATAAAAAATTAATATAAGTTGAGAGAAAAGTGTTGACAATATTTTACCAGCCACTTTATTGCACAAACTCTGAGAATTCGACTGAACCCTCAGAATTAAATGCAATTATTTCTCTATTGGAAGTTACAATGGTTGTACTTTCTGGCTGTTCCTGTGGGCGCCAGGAAAAGAACAGAGCAGGAGCAAAAGCTTCAGGCCCTGAGAGGAGGGTTTGTGATTTTGCTGTACTGCAAAATAAGGGGAGACTGCTCCATATGATGGTCCATCTGCTTTTTCGATCAGCATAGAAAGCCCTGAAGCAGTAACAGAGTGTAATGCAGGGTGAGTATTGATTTTATATCCACATGCCTGTATGGGGTGGGAGACGCTCTTGAGTTTTGGGGAGAAGGTCTTAAGTTTATGTTTATTTTTTTTCTAATCGAATCTGGGTACATTTCCAGAGACTCTCTTTTAGGATCGGGTCTCTTCATATTTTGGAATGACTTGAGAAAACTGTGATGCAATAGAGCAATGAATTGCTCTACATTAAATCAGGTAAAGAGTTAAGGTTGAGAGCTCTGCTGCTATTTTGCAGAATAAATGATTTATTTTTGATAAGAAGTAAGAGACTTCAGGTCTGAGGTCTTCCTCCTGCAAGAGCTTTCTTTTGTGCTCTGAGTGCCACTGTCTCCATCCCATCTCAGTCAGCTGACTCCAATTACACTGCATGGAGACATCCTGTGATTCATTCTCAATTCCAGTCCTAAACCACCGAGTAATTTTTGTCATTAGGCACTCAGCCCTCAGTGTATCTGAAATGAGAGGAGAATGGAGGTGAAAAGGCTCTATACAGGGATCTGGACAGGCTGGATCGATGGGCCGAGGCCAGTGGGATGAGTTTCAACAAGGCCAAGTGCCGGGTCCTGCACTTGGGTCACAACAAGCCCATGCAGCACTACAGGCTTGGGGAAGAGTGGCTGGAAAGAAGGCCGGCAGAAAAGGACCTGGGGGAGCTGGTCAACAGCTGGCTGAATATGAGCCAGTAGTGTGCCCAGGTGGCCAAGAAGGCCAACAGCATCCTGGCCTGTATCAGAAATTGTGTGGCCAACAGGACTCAGGAAGTGATTGTCCCCCTGTACTCGGCACTGGTGAGGCCCCACCTCAGGCACTGTGTTAAGTTTTGGGCCCCTCACTACAAAAATACACAGAGGTGCTGGAGCATGTCCAAAGAAGAGCAATGAAGCTGGTCAGGGGTCTGGAGCACAAGTCTTACAAGGAGCAGCTGAGGGAGCTGGGGTTGTTTAGCCTGGAGAAAAGGAGGCTGAGGGGAGACCTTACTGCTCTCTACAACTACCTGAAAGGAGGTTGTAGCAAGGTGGGTGATAGGACAAGAGTAAACAGCCTCAAGTTACAGGGAGAGGTAGTTACAGGGAGTTACCAGGGGAGGTTTAGATGTTGGATATTAGGAAAAAAAATTTCACTGAAAGGATTGTCAAGCACTGGAACAGGCTGCCCGGGGAAGTGGCTGAGGCACCATCCCTGGAGGCATTTAAAAGACAGATAGATGTGGTGCTTAGGGATATGGTTTAGTGGTGGACTTGGCAGTGCTAGGATGACTGTTGGGATTCAATGATCTTAAGGGTCTTTTCCAACTTAAACAATTCTATGATCCTATGTTTTTAAGAGCCAGTTTGTTACAATTCCACACACCTCTGCTGAATTTTAGTTTTATCACACCTGAGAACTGACCTGTGGGTCCCTCTTAGGTAGCCAGCTGAAGTGCTAAACCTAGCACTTCTCTGATAGTTAAAAGGAAAATAGAGGTAACAGCAGAAGATACTAAGTGGGTTAAATCATGCTGACAATCTATAACAAAAACTGAGTTAATGTAGGTACAAAAATTAGTTGCCTGAAGATAGGTAGGATGAATGTATTAAGTCTAAGATCAGAATGAACACAAACAGAAATCGTTGCAGTGGCATTAAAGTGCTAATAAATTAGCTGAACAGGTAGAAAAGAAAGACTTGAGCATAATGGTGAAATCAAAAGTGTGCGTGCAGTTTTACATGCCTGGAAACAATAAAAAAGTCTCTTAGCTAACTTCTGCATCAAGGAAGCAAGGAATAAAACTATGGATACTTTGGGTGGAATTCAGATGCCTGGATGTAGTTGTCCCATGCAGTTTGGGATGCCCTGGCATAGCCCAAGTATGCTGCTCTTCTAGAAGGGTGTAGTTGACTTAATAGTCCTATGTTCTATGTACCCTATGAGACAGCAGGTACGGTGTAATCTGTCACATGAGGGAGTCCCTGCGGCATTTGAAACGGCATTAGACATCTCTGTTCAGGTAACTGAATCTCATCCAGTCTTTGGACTGTTGTCACATTATGAAATCCCAACTGCAGCAGTTGTTTGCTTTGGTTTTAGTAGATGTTTCATTGAGTGTGGGCTGATACCTAAATTTCTGTGGTTCACAAAGTTTAGCATATTTTCAAAGATTTACCAAGACCTTTATACCATTCTGACTGTAAATCATATCTTTATTTGTCCATCTCCTCCTCTTCTTTTAGCTTTTTATGAAACACTCTTGCACCCACTACTAAAACGGTGAATGCTAAATTTAGTATGTAAGTAGTTTTGTAGAGGATTATGTTCCATATCCTTACCATATTAGGACACTGTGGTGTTTGGCTTGCTTGTTTGCTTTTGATGCTTCTTGACATCTGGGGTATGACAAAAAACTTTTCTATATTCTTATTCTGAAATTTTTTAGGCTTACATTATCCAGTAGCCATAAATAAGCCCTGTTGACCCAGGTCATTTTGCATTTGTTTTCACACATTTCACATACTGAATTCTGTTGTGTACTTCATTCCAAAGGAATAGGTCAGGGTTAGTAAATCTGTGGGTGATATTCTGAGAATGAGTTAAGCCATAAGGGCTTGGTTATGTTTACAGACAAAAATTTCAATAACTATCATGAATAAAATACTAGATTTCAAATTATGTTTTTCATTACTTGAAATTGAATGCTATTACCATTGTGTTAGCATAAATACAAAAGCAAACTTGTGATAGGAACATCAGTTTAAATCAAGAGTAGTGATTTGATCTCAATAACATAAAGACTATAGAAATCACATTTTGTTTCTTTTCATTTTAAGTCGACTATTCAACTTCATTAATCTTTTGGGACAGTTTTTCAGTGGTCTTCTTTTTAGCTGTGCTCATAAAAAATAAATAAAGTCTTCATTTTTTCACCTGTGCTGAGCTACATGATCCTGCTAGTATTGATGGAAATTAGTAGGATACCTGTCTTGCTTAATGCTGTGTTTGATATTTTATTTTAAAGATTGGAATTGGTTTTGGAAACAAAATTTTCTGCTTACTAGCTTTAAATGTTTGGTTTGATTTAATGTTCTGAACAGACACAGGGCTTTTACAAAGCAATTCTGACATATTGTTAAGTAGTACTTAGCTTGTAGAAACTTATTTGATACTTTGTTCTTGCTCTCTTATTGCCAACGAATATTTGGGATTATGTTCAAACTCTTGAATGTGTCAAACCCTCAGAACCATCCCATTTCATATTAATATATCCTGAGTTTCAGCCTTATAATAAGACTTTGTATTGTAACAGTCTTTCCTACAGTTGCAGGCCCTTGATGTCTATCTTTACTAAATGCAACATGACCCACTTCCTGTACTTACAAAGAAAAGTTTAAAAAAACTCTTCTGTTTTGTAAAGTGATGCCATCTTTCTGGGTTTATTTTGGATTTCTTGGTGGATTGGAGTCATGGCGAGGTGGGGACAGCTATCTGTCTTTATTTTTAACTGCTTCCCAGTGGGAAACATCTTATCTGTAAAAAGCCCAATTAGAAGCTACAGAAATGCATATGTTCTCAGAATTCTATATAGACAACATGCATAATTTATATAACACATTTGGGATTTGCACCTTCTTTCTATTAGTTCATAGGAAGGAAAATGATGGATTGTCAAATCATGCTACAAGTTTTAATTTTTGATAGAAAGAGCGAATTTGTTTATACAAGGTCACTCAACTCCTGTAAGAAAGGTTATTAATGTGAGAAATTATTTGCTGAAGTAAACTGCCTTTGTTAGACAGCAAAATTCATCACTCCAGTCTTGTTTAGGCATGTACAAAATACACTGTAAATGTAAAAAATTCAAGGGAATTAATGTTTTAACCAAAATATTTTCAGGCTATCCTAACAGTAACGCTGGGGATCGATGAGAACTGGTTTATGTCGACACAAATAGTTTCTCTGATGTGATCCAAGGCTTCAGTTGCCAAATGTCAGGTACAGTGTGCTGACACATGGTTGAGTGTGCAGTGACCTCACAGAATGTGTTTGCCCTCCTCCTGTTTGCAAAGGAGTAAGACCAGGCTTGCAGGTAGTTATTGTGAAGTAGCTAAATTGTGGCAAAGTGAAATTACACCTTATCAGACAAATTATATGCCTTCTAATAATGCAAGATTTCTTTTATACTTAAGCTTTTTTGTTGTTTTCCTTCAAATAAGTTTGCCTTTCATGTTGTGGTTGCATTTTAAAACACTTCATAGTTTGTCTGGCACCCAAGTCAGTCTTCTGGAGTCCCTTTATATTAGTAATAATCTTGTTCTGGATATATATTCTCTGTAGTTTTAAGGAAAACAATGTTGATTTTTCCCCAGTTGCTAGCAAGTATTAAAAACTCTGTTTCCCAGGACCCCTGAATTCAAATTGCAAGTGAAGCTTCTTCAAGATGGTGAACACAGAACAGAATGCTAACTGTGTCTAGTTAGCAAGTGTTTTTCCCTGTAGATAATACAGTGCCAGTATTTATACTAGTCATGTTTTTGAATCATCAACCATTAGTATTTAAAGGGGAGAAACTTATTCCGAGACACACAGGGTTTCCTGAAAAAGTGCAAAAGTTTTTGCAAATAAAAAGAGTTGTGGGATAGGGTGTGTGGCATTGTTTTGACATTCAGAAGACCTGAGTTTATTAGTCTGAGCATGACAAAATTGTGTGTGACACTGTCCAGCTGTCTAAGACTGAAATTTTGAACATGTTTGAATAAACACGTGGAACCTACATTTCACTCTTCTTCCTTGCAGAGAGGAAGATGCATAGCAGTAGAATGAGGATAATGGGCTTTGACAAATTTAGGGAACAGCTAAGTAGGCTCCTTGAGGAAGATCACCTGAGGTGTATTGAGAAGTGGAGACATAGACTCTGGTAGAAGTACTGCTACAAACCCTTTTGAGAGGTGTAAAAGGGACAGGCAGCACTGTAAAATACCATTATGACTGCATCCAAAGCTCTTTGATAACTTGAACCAGAAGGAAATCATATAAAAATGGAAGAAAGGGACACATTACTAGGCATAAGAATAGAAAAATAACCTGGAAATAAAGATAAAATAAAGAAGGGCAAAGTGAAAACTGTATGTTAGTTTGAAAGTCGTAGAAAAAAAATAATGAAAAGGCTAGGTCAAACTCATAGACATATAAAAATAAGAAAATAGTGTCTTTCCATTATAAAATATAACAAAAGAGCAAATATAGGATGATGTGGAGAAAACTGAAGAATTCAGTGCTGTTCTTTGCTTCAGTCTTCATGCACCATCATACAGAATTATTTGACCAGATATTAAATGGAACTGTCTTAATGAGTCCATAGGATACGTGGGGAATGTGAGGACATAGGGTATATGATAAGGTACGTGCTGAAGTATGGATGCCCAAAAGAAAGACCTTAAAAAAAAATCACGAATAAAAGTAGAAACTAATGAATGAAAGCTTTCTCTGAATCTTCTACATTTTGAGAAGTCATGGAGGTAGAGGGGGTCCTTTGGGGTTAGAGGAATGTAAATATATTGCTGGGCTTCAAAATAAGAAAAAAAAGAGAACCAGTGTTTCATAGCCAGTCTGATGCAAATGCTTGGAAATAGTCTAGAGCAAGCTATTAATATCTACAAGAACTTAATTTAACTCTAGAAGGCTTTTGACAGGGTAACATATATATAGAAATCTGTAGATGTAACACACCTTGAGTTTAGTATACTCTTTCATTCTGTTCCACGTGACATTCCTGTAGGCAAACTTGGACTCCATTTAATCAATATCATGTGATATAAGAATCAATCAGTTAATGTTAGTCTCCTGTCAAATTCAGAAGGTACGTCAGCAGAGTTCTGTGTTCGCCTGTCCCAGACAGAGCATTTTTTTCAGTGTTTTCATTAATAATTTTGATCATTAACTTATGTATCCTTGTGAAGCTTGCAGATAAAATCGGGATTTTAACAAACTTCACATGTGTGGGGAACTTGTTGGGGATCAGCATTCAAAATTTTGGAAAACACTTTTAAAGTAACAAGTTGATATTAATTCAAGTTTTGCGGGAAATCTTACACTTGGAAAGGAGAAATTAAATGCACCAAGCTGAAAATATCTGGCTAATCAGGTGATACTCGGTCAGAAATGAAACATGAATTAACAATGTGATCCTGTGAAATATATGAACAGAATTACTGTGTGCAAGGTGTGGAAAATAATTATTCAAGTCAGTGCTCCTGAGGCCATATCTAGCATGTTGTTTAGTTTTGGTCATTGTGCTTTAAGGGAGAGTTGAGCAAGGTAAAGTCCAAAAGAGAAGAGTAAGAATGATGAGCGGTTTTGAAGACATGACCTACAAAGAAATGTTGATAGAATTTGTTTTATTTAATCTAGACAAAAGAAGACTCAGATAAAATATGAGGTCTCAGTTATGCAAAAATTTGTTGCAAACAGGACAATGATCAATTGCTTTTCTTGGCCACCGAATGAAAGAGAAGAATAAATTGGGTTAATCTACAGATTAAGGTTAGGGTAAAAGACATAAAAGCTTATCAGGCAGTAAACCACTGGAATAAATTGCCCACAGATATTTTATTTTCTGGAGTTTACCTCAAGTTTGCTGAACGTCTGACAAATGAGTCAAGTATAATTGCTTTTCTTCATTTTATATAGTTGAAGTAGAGGTTCTGTGAGATTTCCCATTCATTAATACGAATCCATAAAATTTATATTTATCATACCAGGTTTATTTTGCATTTTTGTGCCTCAGTTTCTTAGCCTTAAAATACAATGATAATTTTTCTACATTTGGTAGTCACGGTGGGAGTATATGTACGTGAAATATTGAGATTGCTTGGATACTGTGACAATGGAAGCCATATACATTTACACTGTAGAGTGATAGACAGCTACTCTATGAAGTCATTTTGAAAATGACATCTCTTTGTCTTGAATTCTTGCTTTCTATTTCTGGGAGATCGGAAGATACAGTGGCTTCACAGAGTTGTAAAGGAAGTATCTAACCTCAGTTGTGCCTCTTGGGACCACTTGGACAATTTTTGGAGAAGTGTTATTTGCATATCTCCAATCAACTCTTTGGCAAGTATGGGAAAAGTTCCCAGCTGCCAGTTTTGACAGCCACAATTCTGGCAGCTGTTAGTCTTGAAGGGGAAAGAGGAAAAAAAGGAAAAGTAATAGCATTGGTATTTTTGTAGAGCTTGGATGACATTTAATATTACCTGCTGAAAATAATAAAAATAAAAAGGCACGAATGAGAAGGAGAGAAAAGGGTTCCAACTCATGGAGCAGATAATAGTAATTTAGTATTTTAAAGCAACTCCATGACTATTTCATCTCTGAACAGTTCCACTTTAAGCTTGTTAAATTGAAAGTGGAAATAAGAAATTACAGGCTGAAGGAATGGGGTTAAAAATAAATTCTTAAGTGGGCTGGCAAACAGCAACTTCTTGGGCAAAAGTAGTTTAGCTAATGTCAGTTTTCTTTTCACAAGAAAAGGTCTGGTACTGCTAAGTATTTCTCAAAAGGGAGGTTACTTTAATATAAAAGTAAAAATATATAATAACGATTATATAGAATAATTTTTTAGGTGTTTGAAGGATTTAGAGAGGAAACTTTACGAAAGGGAGAGATTTTTCATGTATTTTATTTGTACTTGCAATATTTTGAGTGCACTTCTAAGCAATAAAACAGACTTTCTTTAACTTGTGGTAATTTGAAGGAGAGATCATGATATGGCTTGGCACTGGTTGCTGGTTGTTTTAGTGGGACTTTTCATTCACTAGGAGACTAGAGTCTTCTGAATCCAAAACTGATGTTATAAGAAATTTTGCTTGAGTAGGAACCACATAATTTGACCTGGAGGCCACATTATATTTTCTCTTGTATTGAAGTATCATGGATAGTATTAATCTGTATTTGTCTTTTGTTTTCTGCTATACGTTATCATGATGTATTGCCATTATAATAACAAATAGCCTGTCAACACATTTACTGGACCGCAACCCTCTTGGGATAATCACTGAATTTTCATCAAGACTGCAATGATTAGTGTTTCTGATTATGATAATCAAATAACTAATTAGCTATCATGTTTCAGAAAGGACATAAAATTAAAAATGTTTTCGGAATGCGTTAAGACTAAAGTTTTTACCTACTTCCACTTTTTTTTTTTCAGAAAGCTTAAAGCATGTAGGAAGAAATGGAAGTTTCTAATTTTTATTGAAAAGGAACCGAGTTGTTTCCCACTCTGTCCTACTATGTCAAGACCTGTACTTATGTTCCTTCCCCATATTTTTGAGCAGAGCTGAAATGGTGAAATTACTACTAGATTGTGTAACACAAGATAACACATTTTGTTTCTGGGGTTTGTATGTTTCTTTTCCCCTTTCTTTATATTTTGAGCCTTTTTGTGAATTTTCAGAAGCATTAAAGTCTGATTAGACGTCAGTGTGGAGGCAGAGAGAGCTCTCATCTTCACAGATTGCCTCACAGCGGTGCTGCATTGTGGTGCTGAGATGGTGTTCTTCTCACCTTTACGTGTATTTTCTCTTTCTGTATTTGTACATGACAAAAGCTGGTGGTATTGTTTCATTCAAGTTTCCTGCCTTCAGAAGTGAGAGTCTGACGAATTTCTGAGTTTTGTTTTTTAGAGTTTTGTTTTGTTTAATGGTAATGACAGAGAAAGAAGGCAACACAAGGAACGCTGGAGTTTGTTAAAGGATTCGTTACATGTAGTTCCAGTTCTTTGCTCGTTCCCAAAACTATTGTTGGATCCAGATACTTGTAACTGCATTGTTTTCCACACTGTCCTTCATCTGTGCTCATTTTAAATGTCACAGAGAGAGGTGGTGACATTATGCTAATTTGTAATGGATTCCAGTGTTACATTGCCCCATTTCTTTGACCTCAGCAAAGAGCACTTGCTGAGAAGAACAGAGGATGATTACCTCCCCTCTGAGCACGAACTAGCTGCTATGGCTACATGACCTTGGATTTAAAGAATAAACTCTAAAATTGCTGTGCAGAGGTTGTACAGGTTTTGTGCCTAAAACAAAGAAAGGATTTCAAAGAGAATTTTTTCACCTCTGTGGCTGAGTTTATAGATTCTTCCTCATACAGTATATCTCTCATTCAGAAATTCCCGTGTCTAAGCTTGTGAGATCAGTTTTCAGTGAATGTGAAAAGAAGTGTTCCTCACATATATTTAGGATATGCTTTTTAAGAGATATCAAGGTTTTATAAGAGAATTAGATGAAAGACTAAGTATTGCAGTTTATTATGAGTTCGTGGCTGGAGTTAGACTGTACCTGTATCAAGATAAGGATCTTGCCTGAAAGATTGCTGTGGTTTGATCCTCCTGCAGCCTAAATGCAGGAATTATTGAGCTCCCAACTACAAAAAGACTCTCAAAGCAGCCCCTGAAACTATATCAATTCTATACTGCTAGAATATAAAAAAAAATGGTGGCAGGATCAAAGGCATAGTTCAGCCATTACTGCTCCTTTTAAAAGAGAACTGAACAGGGTCATGTGGGAGGACCCTATGAATGGTGGAATTGAAGGAAGATTTCAATCTCCCTTTGAAAATTCACTGGCATTAATATGATTTTGAAGAGCATGAATAAGAAGCTCTACAGTCAAAGCACTGCTGCAGGAGCAGGTTTTTGGCCTTTTTTATGTCAGTTACAATTACACTGGCGCTCCAAATAAGAGGTGAGTAAAGCCTGAGGACATGATTCTGCATTCATTCCTCACCCAAAACTCCCCTTCATGCTCGGTGGGAGCACGAGGGGGAGTTTTGTGTTACGTGACACTGCTTCAGTTCTTGATTCTAGTTCTCACTGAAAGATAAATCCATTGTCAACTTCCTTACTTCTCCTGAATCAAAAAATCAAAACCAAAGAGAAAAAAACAGTAAGCAGATTATAATTCCTTTTGGGAAAAATAATCTGGTTTTCTCCAGATGTGTTCTGGTACTTTGATTTTAAAAGATTAGGTGCTTCACACTTGGTGAAAGTCGGAAGCTATTGAGCTCTGTCAAAGTAATAACTGATATTTTCACGTAATACATTTGATTTTGGGCCTCGACACTAATTATTTTATTTTCTCTTGACGGTTATCAAATTGTTAACGGTACTGAACTGAAATCTCTAAGACTATCAACGACTTGATGGATTTGATTTTTTCTGTCAGCAGAATAGGAAAACTAAAATTGTGTTCTGAGCAGATGCAGAATGAATGTCAGTTGTAGGTTACTGTAGCATTTTACCCTCCATCTTAAAGACAGATTTATTTGTACTTGAGGGAACAGACCTTAGCTTTGGTATCTCTTTGGGCTTCATAGATTTTAAAATTTCAGAGCAGGCTAGCTAGAATGTTTTGTGGATTGAAAAAGAGGGATAACCCAGTGATCTTAGTAAAAAAACCCAAGCTTTCAGTCATACTGAATGTATTCCTCTTCTCTTATTTAGTACCTTTCTCCCCCCTTGAAGCTTACTTGTAATTGTTCTGTCAAGTTGGCAGAGAAGAAATCTTAAGACAGGTATAGAAAGATTATATTGTTATGTTATATTATAGCCCAGGCTCATGAATCAACTTATTTCATGAATCAACTTATTTCAACATATCATCTTTATCCGGATCTTATCACATTCAGTGTCCTAGGGTCCATATAAAGAATATGTTCTCTATCTAAAATGGAAAAATGAATACTTGTGTGGGTGTGCACACGTATTTCTGCAGGTAATGAACAGGGGCTTATTTCTGTCCTCAGAACATCCCTAATTTTAATATCTACTAAAATAAGTTGTATTTCTGTTAACTTTCTATTCCCATAAGTTTCTAAACATATTTGAAGAAAAATTGTAATTTGTACTGTTTGCTTAAATGTCCAATCACATCTGTAACTGCTGCTGAAACACATCTGCTTTTGGGTGGATTGTGACAGGTGCTTAGGAAGGTATCTTCCTTTAAAATTGTAGTGCAGTTTTTATAACGGGAGGTAAATTTGAACTCTGAGCTAAAATACAGCTCGTTTCCATATTCAGACAGTCAATCACTTATTTTAATCAGATACTAGTATTACAGTGTTGTACTTCACCTGTTTCAGAAATAAATTTCTGTTGAAATATACTGCACAGGAGGTTTTTGGGGGTTTTTTTTAGCACTGCAGTAAGGTCATATTTCATATTAAATATGTAAAAGGAGTTAATTCTATGGTGTAAAGATAAGTTCATAAAATTGTACAATACGAATAGTATGTTCACTATACTTACAACGCTTCAGTTCTTTAGTAGAGACAGTCTGCTTAGCAGCAAATGGAATGAATTCCTTTAGCGATTAATGAAAATATCTGATGTATTATTCCTAAGGCAGACTTTGGACCAAAAATGGCATTTGTATTCATCTGGTTGTAAAATTACAAATGCCTACAATTCTTGTCTCCATTTATTTAAAGCGTAATGTTGGGGAAATCACAGTGGCCTGTACTGCAGATCTGTAGAGCCTGTCTAGTGTGTTATCCCATTGTAATTTGAAATCTTTAATTGCATTTTCCTTCTAGGAAATAAATTTTTGGCAAGACAATAACTGTATGTGGAGAAGTAGAAAGCCAGATCCCATTATTGTTCAAAGTATATTTTGATGAGAGTTTTTTTAAATGCATACCCATGGCAACTTGGTCAGAACAGGGGTATAAAACTCAAAAATAATGTTTAAGAACAGTTTAAACCTGAGAAACAGGCACAGGACATCAAAAAACTGTGATCTATACCAAAGTGTTTCTGCATTCTTTCTGTTCTGCGAGTAGTGACTTGAAATTGCATCCGGTTTCGATGCAGTAAGATGGAGAGATGGACAGTAACTGAATGGGAATGGTCTTTGCAGTTGGACTTTGAAACATACGATCGGCTTTTCCTAAGTGCAAGGTTTTCGTTACCATTCTCCAATCACTTGTTTCTCCGCATTTTTTTCCTTGGCACACTTAATGCTTTGTTGGTTTTTAGCTGAACTAGTTTGGCTTGTATATTACAGATCATTTACTAGAAACCTGCTGGGTTACTTTCAAAAAGGGTGCTGTTCTTCAGTTCTTAATTAAATCACCAACAATTCCACTGTAATTGTACATTTATTATTTTATTTGCAAACCTTTGGTGGATTATTCCCAATGGGTAACTGAAATAGTGG
The DNA here is from genome assembly GCF_964106895.1 of Numenius arquata. Classification (NCBI taxonomy): domain Eukaryota; kingdom Metazoa; phylum Chordata; class Aves; order Charadriiformes; family Scolopacidae; genus Numenius; species Numenius arquata. Next base: position 100,021,714 of record NC_133576.1, read on the forward strand.
TTTATGCTATATTTCTACAGTATGATGCCTGTTACATGTGCAGCAAATATACTGTTAAACTCGAGTCAGTTCTAATTTAATTATTGTCAGGTACTAGTTTATTTTTTCTCTTCTCATTCACTTTAAAACAAGACATTTAAAAATAGAGCTGGTTTAAGAGTGATTTTCTCTGATACTTCTAGGTATGCTTAATTATGAACATATGCCACAGAGCTGAGTGTTCTAAATGTATTCTAATTGGAATGCAGTGGGAAAACCGTTATCAATATTTGATATCTTTATGTCTCAATTCAGCTTTACTATCACAGTTCCACAGTTAAAGGAACGGAATTACACTTATTGTGACATATACCCCTGATTTGATATTCATTCACTGCTGGCTGTTGCTTTCTGCTGTGAACACTGTCCTTCTTCCCAGAGGCCTGAGAGCCCTTGTTGGTGAAGGCTTGGGCAAACAGAGCATTGGGTGTCTCAGCCTTGCTTGTGCCTGCTCTCCCTAAAATACCTGCACTACCCAGTTGCAGTCCTACATTTTCCTTGTTCACCCTTTCACTATCAGTGTCATAGTAGAAACTTTTCTTGTTGCCCCTGATGTCCATTGCAAGTGTCAGCTTTAGGTGGGATTTTACTCTCCCAACACCAGCCCTTCGTGCCCTAGAAGTGTTTCTTAATTGCTCCTTTTGTACTTTGTCCTTGCTTCCACCTCTTGTAAATTGCCTTTTTTACACTGGAGCAATACAGTATTGTACAACTATATAAAGTTGTGCAATATTTCATTATACAAGTTTATGATAATGTATTTATTTGGGATGGTATTCTGCTGGTGAAATTGCTTTAGGCCTAAAGGAGAAAACAAACTGTGACTGACATTTGCTTATTTGGGTTCACTTCACTTTAGTGCTAAATTTTTTCAAATCCTTTTCCAAACAGATATACTACTCATTTTTAAATGTCTTTTAATGATATATCATTTAAAAAACACCAGTCATTTTGCATAACAGAATAAATAAATTTTTATGGCAATAGGTACAGTTGTAAGTTTGACAGGTTTAATTGTAAGGAAAATGTACGGTATTCTGTGATTACCCCTATTTCTGTTTGAGACTACCCTTGCAGCTTTAAGAAAAACTTAAACACTGGTTTTAACACAGTGTTAAGCATCTTTCTAGAGTGTGACATAACAAACGTGCTACTACAAAAAAAGGAAGCTCACTGCCAACAAACACTGTGAGTTTGTTTCTGTAGACCTAGCAATTCTTGAAATTGCAATTTCTGTCGGTCTTGTATAGTTGTATAGATGAACATTCAGTGGAAGGTCTTCTGATGACTTCCTTAAATCATTGTGTTGTACAGAGCTGCAAGATTTTTTTTTTTTGCTTTCCACCTAATAATAATCTCATAGCATTAAGGATTTATAGATGTGTTTGTGCATGCTTAGTGCTTCTCTGATTTACAAGTCATTGATACCAATTCTGAATTTGAAAATGTTCTACAGACCATATGTGTAGATACTTAAAACTACTAGTATATGATACTAAAAAGAAATTACAACTTTGTAAATATTCTACTTCTTGGACTATTATTATGCTGTGATATTTGCAATAATGTAAGACAGTGTATGCTTACTTGTATTTATTTATTTGCTGTTATGGTCCAACAGCCTTTTGTGATATACTTCAGTCTTTGAGTAATTGTGTGCTTATTCAAATTGGTTGGGATCTATTCCAAGAGTATTTAACATGAACCAGACTTGACTGAGTGTGCATCAGGCATAGTGGATAAGAGTCTATATCCTTTTTCAGATAAAGACATAATTTGAGGACTTTGTAAGTATTGTTACTGACAAAAGTTGTTGAATAAGCAAAATGGAAATCACAGTCTTCCATTTTAAGATTTCAGCCCCAGAAAAATTTAGAAGCCAGTTATGTCCTTTGCAGGAATAAAATGTCTGTTAGGCATAGGAAGGTCCTTTTCAGGCATAAAATTATATAAATATATGCATATAGGATGTGTGTGTGTATCACAGAATCATTGAGCAGTTTGGGTTGAAAGGGACCTTTAATGGTCACGTAGTCCAACTCCTCCTGCAATGAGCAGGGACATCTTCAACTAGATCAGGTTGCTCAGAGCCCTATCCAACCTGACCTGGAATGTTTCCAGGGATGGAGCATTTACCGCCTCTTTGAGTAACCTGTTCCAGAGTTTCACCACGCTCATTGTAAAAAATGTCTTCATTCTATCTAGTCTAAGTCTATATATGTATATATTTATATATAAACATACATAAATGTTTGATTCCCTTCCTCTTCGCCCAAAAGAAAGCTCTTTTTTGATCTCTATTTAATTTTGAAGGAATTTCCCACTTTGTTTTACAAGGAACTTGGAGTTTAGTTCTTACCTCTTCCCTCCACTCAGTGTTCTTTAAATGCTGTTTCCTCACCAAAAGATGTGAAGAAATAAACTTCCTGCTGTGCTTTTAAATTTAGAGCATGGGGTCCTTAATGAGGGAGTAGAAATTGGTGGTACTTGAAGCAAATAAATAAATAAAACATGGTTTAGTAGGAATAACTGGTGTAGCTTAGAGAGTACTAACTCAGTCCTGACATCTGTTGGGTTTTTAATACATTCTGCAGCATAAATATAAGACTCCTGCCTCCTTAATTATAGCGAACACATTTTATAATGGTTCTATTGATCTTTTGTGAACAATGTTGATCTTGCAGGAAGGGTAGGTGGAGTAACTGAGTAAGAGCACACTGCTACTGCTTTCCAGCAGGGTAGCGGCACTGAAGTGCTTCTTAAACAAAAATATTCAATTATTTGTGTAATTGATGGAGCATATATTTTCAATATTCTAAAAAGTAAGTGAATATCATTTTCAATTTCGTGACTTGGACTGTTATCAGCTTCTGTCATTCACAGGAAATTACACCCTAAAAATCTCAATAGATAACATGTAGCTGCTGTAAAATCTAGTAAGATGAGGTAATGCTATGTAGGCAGTACAGATTGTCCCTGATTGAATACAGATTGAATATAGCATTTGGAAGAACTTTTGCCAATCACTGAAAATAGTCATTACATAATTAAAATGAAAGAAATGCCTTCCTGGATTGAATGACTTTTTTATAAGGAAACTAATTAGTGATCTTAAAATAACAATGATATTTAAAAGTTGGATAAGCCCTTGCAGAAAAGCGGTAACAAGAATCATAAAGTACAATGAAATTCAAGCCATTCTACTTTTCTTTGAATCAGTGTCAGCACCTTTTTCCCCCACAAGTGCTCAGTTCCGATACTGATGAGGAAATCTCTGAACTGTGTTAGAGAAACTGTTCTTTGTATTAAGCTATTTTTAATTACCGATTAGATATAATAGCTAATCCTGAGATACAAAATACAGAGCTCTGTACTTTTTTTCCTGGTTTTGCACTGGTTTTGAATCAAATATTTTCTAATTTAAGTGGGGTTTGGAAACACAAGCTGACTGCATAAACTGTGTCAAATATCTCATTCCAAGAGACAGACAAAATCCTTCTGACATTACTCACAAGGGGTAGGTTTGCATAATTCAATGAAATTGGAAAGAATATTTGATAACAAGAATAAAGGTCAGAAGCATGGGAGGAAAAAATGTCTTCCTTTTGCAAACAAAAATCGTAAGTACATTATGTGCCAAATACCATGCGTCATTGGGTGGGGGAATGAATTGTGTGGGATCTGACAAGTTCTCAGCACTATCTAATGGTATTTTAAAAACCTATGTTTTATTGTGACTTTTCAGAAATACTGTTTGTTACAATTTAGCAGATCCTTCAGAGAAATTGCATGCTCTTCAGGAAAATGAGCAGTTATAACAGGCAAGCATACTTGCTTGTACAATTGAGGCCTCTGAATTCATTCTGTCTCTCTAGCAAGATAGAAAAGCAGCAGTATTTCAAAAGAAAACATTTTGTGTTTTACAATACTGCTGTAAAAGTATGCCGTTTGCTGGCAAGAGAGTAGAACCTAAGAGTCCTATTCAGTGACTTTTAATGCAAAGCAATACTCCACTGAAGTTGGTAAATAATTTTCAAGCATATTTATCATTATGGAATATTCTTAGTTTATGTATCCATCGTTAAATACTCCCTATCACAAGAAAAAAATGCTACAAAACCCATAAAGACTTATGATAAGTGGGTAGACTGGGGATCAAGATACCATTTTAGGAGAAGTTTGACCTGGGTCTGGCAAGGTCTCATTCGTTCTGAATGAGCAAGGATTTTTATGGTGTCCTTTTTTTAGTCTCCAAAGTCCTTGTTGCAGTTGTTAGCTGAGAAGAGGAATTTTTTATAAATTTGCCACAAACTAGTGGGGAGGTTGTAAGTCCTAACTCTGTTTTCTTCAATGCTGAGTCACACTTCTTCTTTTGATGCATGCTGAGTTCTGGTCTGCCAATAATTTGGACTACTGTAGGGTCAAAACTGCAGCTCTCACCTTGGCCTTGGGTCCTGCCTGTTGTGGCAGCCCATGAGACAACTACATATTATCTCTCATCTTCTTGAGATTCATATACTTTGTGGGTTTAAAGACTACTGCCATCTGAATAGGAGTCAGTAACTGATGTAAATGGGTTGATAAGTATGTTGATAGCTTTTGAATGAGGATTAAGGCCTTGACTTTCCAGCAATATAGAAATGGGAAGGAATAGAATATGTGAGATGCTTGAGTATTCACTTATTCTTTTTGGGAATTGGGCAATCATGTTTTGTATTAGCTTAAGAATTGTAACATAGAGCAGTATCTATGGTAAATAACAGTAATCTAGTTTGAGTGTTTTAAAGGCACATAGTTTCCTAGATAGCTGTCAGTGAAGACTTTGTATATAGTCAGCATATAGTAATTAAGGACTAGGCAGAACTCTAACAGAGATCCATAGTCTGAGGCTGAGTTTTTTATGAACAATTCAGTTTCCCCATGTAAAATTATAGGACTTTCTAACTTACAGATATTTTCAGTGATTTCTGTGACTTGCTTTGTCTGGAGCACTCGGTGTTATATTTTTGCAGTGAAGCTCGTTACTGGTAATCACCTTGAGCTGTGAGTACCTGACTAGTTTTTCACGATCATTTGGCAGTCAAATTCATTGCAACTCAGCCTAGCAAAGTTGACAGTATTCTTCTCACAACTGTGCATGAAATCCCTATGTGATAATTTCTCATTTGCAGAAGACTGGAAAAAGACATTATGAGGTATGTTTCTAGGGAGTCTTCATGTTTGTGTCACTGACTTTCTCCTTGATCACTTGGAGAGTTCTCTTTTATGTTGCTGTTTCCTCATTAAGTTTGTTGCCGTTTTCAACCATCTGGGGTTTTGTGGGGTTTTGTGGGTTTTTTTTATGATGTCTTCCAGAACCTATTAATTTATTAATACTGATTATATAAATCTAAACAAGGGAAAAATATTTTACATTAATGCCATGAGGTAAAATGGTCCTAAAAATATGCTGCAAAAATACTGCTTTCCTGTCAAACATTTCAAAGTACTGATTAAACTTGGCAACTCTTATTAAATTCCATAGTTGGGAATTTTTTGCAGAAGTAGCTTACTGCTTTTCTGGTTTATTCAGGTTTGGGGTTTTGTTTTTTGTTTTTCTACTTAGCTCAGTAATCTGATTTCCAGGATTCTCTGACAAACGACCACTTAGCATGCCGAGGTCAACTCCACGTAAACATGAGCAACAACACATCACAGGCATATTGGGCTCATGGTACACGGGATCAGAGGAATGGGATGGTCTTAATTGACGCGATAATTTGAAATGTTTACTTAGAGCATGTAGTTTATTGGCACTTGCAACATAGGTCTTTTGTAAGACCTGCCAACATTAGCAGATTTGCTAGTAGTATCAAACTCATCATTTCACAAAATATTGTGATTACCGTTTTCTACTGTTACTGTGTCGTTTGATTAAAGACTTATGCTTGAATTCTAAGTGCTCCCCAGCTCCCAGCCAGAGCTTCCTTATTTAATGCAAGACGGGGGGGTATATCCACTTAGCTTTTTTTCCTCTGAGAGAAACTACTTATGGAATGGGTTACTTAATCCATAAAGGTGGCAAAGCCAGGCCATTCTTATCTATCTTTTCCTCAACTTTAAAATTGTTGGGACAAACCTCTAAGTTTCAGATTTATTGTGACAATAATATCCGTGTGAAAAAACTGTTGTCCAACTGTGAAGAGAATCTGTTCCAACAGCTATGGAATTTCAGAAGATACCTAGAGTTAGATGAATTTAACTTCTCATTTTTTCACTACTTTTAATTTAATTTAGTAGTTTAGCCTTAGCTTGTCATTTGGCATTTTCAGGTTTTGATGCTCATAGCTATGAGCTCTTACCACAAAAAATGTGTTTGTTTGCTTCTTTTATGCAACTCAGTCCATTAAAAACATTCGATCTTGAGATGCTGGAAACTTGGAGATATTAAATTCCTGAAAGTTGGAATATGTCTGTTCACTCCCTTGGACTAATTTGAGTTGCTAGAGTTCATCTACCCATATAAATGTCCAAAACCAGTTTATTTCTGGGACTAGGATTCTCTAGGAATGCATAAGTGGGCACTATACAGACTGTACAGATCTTCATGGTCTTCATGATCTCAGCAACAGCAGCAAAGGAATTGGATGAAAAATGCATTGCTTTAGACTGATCTGAGTGGAGAAGCACCTGGAGTATAGACTAATTTGGAGTCTGAGCTTGGCTGTTACCTTTGCAGTTATGAGTATGAGGGACAAAAATTTGAGATAGACTAACCTTTTTTCTTCCCCTGCGCCCCTCCCTTGCCCCCCCCCCCAGCCAATATTGGAAGTAGAATAAAAAACCAGCTCAAACACCCTAGTGATATTTCAGGTTGATCTTACGCTGCAGTCCAGCAATGTCGTCCCAGCACACATATACTGATCAAGTAGGTACCAATTTAGCTGTGGCAGTGTTGTGTGCAGGGTGGGCTGAAATATTCTCCCCCCTTATCCTTTAGGAGCTTGGGTAGACTGGTCTAGCAGCTGGATTCTCCTCAGCTCATGCCATTAGCATCATTCCCCAAGCTGCTTAGGTTGTATTTCGGGTCCGATTGCAGTTGCACCCAGGCCTACGGTGTAAGCATATACTCAGAAACAGTAGGGTTGTAAGTTGTTAAATTTGGAAGAGAAATGTGTTTTAAACTTCTGGTAAGGAAAGAATAGATTTCTGTTTTGATGTTGGTTTTGGTGTTTGTTTTTTTTGTATGTTTGGTTGGTTTGGGTTGGTTTTTTTTTTTGTTCCTTAGAATAAACAAAACAGGAAGGAAGTAGTTGAATGTTTCTTTGGCTAATCCAACTGTGTTTATAAAAATATGATCTATATTTCTCTGGATTCCTCTGTCCCTTCAAACCCCTTTGTGTATCTGAAGGTACATTTATCTAAGACAGGAAGGGAGAAATTCAGGAAGTTAAAATATCAGTATTGATAAGAAACACAACAGAGTTTTATTTTATGTGTTTTGTGTTTGATTAGTGTAAGTGACTGTTAAATGCTCAGAGGTTTACAGTTTCAAGTACAATTAAAATCTCTGTTTCTCTGTACTCAACAAACCAAGTGCATTCTATGAAATATCGGATTATGAGGCATACATGTCCATGCACTCACTTTCTCTGAAAATTTGAAAAAATTCCTCTGCCCCCTCAAAAGTTAGTCTTTTCTTGCATTTTCTCATCTTTGTTCAGTGAGACATTGGTTCTTCTCAGCAAACCCTGTTTGGCAACAGCTTTTACTGCATGCTCAAATAAAAACTGGTATGGAACAGCATATGAACATAGTGTAATATCTAAAAGTGTGAATTAGGAACCTTCAAACTGAGTTTGCTGCCTTGCTGTTCATGGAAATGCACACAGAGATCCTATTTTAATTGATGACAGTGTTTGCTTCTCTTACATACCTGTTTGTACAGGCGAATGTGTGTGAATAAAGGATAAAAAACTGATTTCTAAGGGGATCTGTCCTATCTGTAATAGAATGTAAGGTTTTGTAATAATGAGCAATAAAAATACGTATTTCCTTTTTCATTTTCTTTCCAACTGAAAGTTATATACAGCTCTTCTATTTAATATACTTTTTGATCTTTTCTTGAGAAATAAAACTGTTACAGGATATTTGCCTTCTGCTGGTATGTTATTTAGGCAATAACAATTACAGATTAAACAATTAACTTTTTTTTTTATATTGAATTTCTCACTACTTTGCAGTCAGGTATGTATCATTAAGCACCGCACCTCAGAATAAAGTTTGAGTGGTTATTATTGTTATTTTATTTTAAAATAATTACTTCCATGAAGGGTTTTCTTTTTCATTTGTTTAAAAAAAAACATTGCATTGATCTTCTGGGTTGTAAAAACTTTTAACAAAATGAATTTTGTAATAAAAACAAACTTTAATAGTTATTTATCTCAACCAGATAAAGAAGGAGTCTGCTGATCATGATTAATTATCACCAGTCTAAGTTAAGAATTTCTTTTGAATTCCATATCCTTGAATTTCTATTCCAAAACATGACTTAGAGATTTCCTCTGAAAAAAAAAATCACCCTATCAGTATTGCCAGTGAAGTAAATGACTGTGTCTAAATTGATATACGTGGGATACTTGCAGCTTGGGGTGAACATTTTGCCATATCTCATTTCTCTCAAAGGACAAGACCTTGGTAGCTGCACATGTGGTTTTCCATGAGACCAGCACAAATTTTACTCAGTCTCAACAAGACAGTGAATCCATGAGGGAAGATTTCTTCTGTGGTTGAAGGTGGCTACATCAATTCATTATGATTGGAACAAATAGAAGACACAATTCAGAGGAACTGAAACAAAATCATTATAAACAGAGAGAAAGTCTTTGTAAGGTTAAGCATATATGTAAATGTTTGTCATAATGGGGCATAATCAGGCAAGTTAAAAAAAAAAAAGTGGAGATCATAAAATTAAAAATCCAACATCAAAAGGGTTGAGAATTCCAGAGTGCTTTATATCTTTTTGTAATGTCAGGTGGTCTGCTCTTCATCTAAGAATGTACTTTTAATTAGGGGTCACATCACGTTAGTAACTGGGTGAATCACCAGGATTCAAAAATAGAAATCCTTGCAGGTTTACAGAATAATGCTTATTTTCAGGAAGCTTAATGGTATGTGAAAGCAGGTGGAAAATTAATGTAGTTCACTTTACATCTGGGAGCAAATGGAATTTGAGTGCAGTGAAGAACTGACTGGAAAATGGGAAAAAAAAATACTATTCCACTCCCCTTCAAGTGGGATTTTTTTTATCTTTAATGGATGTTTCTAAAGCTTCCTTTTCTTCCCCTATTTCCTTCAGAGGGAACATTATATATTTATTCTTCCTCACTCCTCTTTTTGTCAAAACAATTGCATTTTTGATTTTCCAGTAGTTGTTTCTTGGTTCAGCCTGTGTCCTCTGGCAGTTGCCACAGGAATCTGCGTATTTTCAGATGTTTCAGGTGCACAGTTATGGTGCTTCTTCTGTAGCTGCCACCTCATTCTGCTGAATTTAAAATGGGAACTTTAGAAATACAACGAATAAATGATTTACTTCTTCCTATCAAAACATATTTTTTTCACTGAAGGTATGAATGTATGAGTGGAAATTTACGTTGACTAAAAGAATTTAATTTATTTCAGTATGCGTTTCTTTTGATTAATATATTAGCATATATAGAAACAGTCCTAGTTCACTCTGGCCGAGAGCTGACCTAGCCTTTTAAATGGCCTTCAATAATTAGAAAAAAAAACAACCTAGAAGTTAATGAAAAACATATTGTATATGTATCGCCTATTTTTGCTTGTCTGGGTTTTTTGTTTCTCTGATTTTTTTAACCTTTGTAATCTGTGGTTTAAGTGCCTTCTGGATCAGGGGCTGTGTTTTATCTTTGTATTCTGTGGTGCTTGATGGACTTAAATTCTGCAGTTATATGTGGAAAAGGACTTATTCATTTTTTTTCTGTGCGCTTAGACATACCAAATGTTATTTTACATTTCACTGAATTCAGCTGACAGCTGAAGTAAAGTAGTTGTTGTTTCTTTGCTATTTCTGTAGTTCTGAATTGTTAATTTTCATCTGGGAGGTAAAATGCATGCACTTCTTTTGTTTTCTGAGGTACTTTTATGAAGTAACAACCGAGCAGCATATATAACTGATCATATAGTAAGGTTTTTGACAAAGCTTTTAAATTAGGCTATTTGATAACTGTTTTGAAATAGAAGACAAAATCTAGAAGAATTTCATGCCGTCCATTTTAGGCCTCAAAGTGTGAAAAATAAAATTAGGTAAAATACTTCCCTTTTCCCAAATGCTGTGATCTTAATTAAAATCCTACTGGAAGTCACATTAGGCTGTGTTTCAATGCAAGTAGGTGTTACCTGTCACTGTCTTTGATGCTTCAGCTGAAGTAGTTTTACCAAGTCATCCGGTGTGCAATGTATGAGTGTCTCTGATAAGACTTGTTCCTTGTAGGGATGAAATCCAAAAATCAATGTCAGATGGAAATCAAAGTTCTCAAGGTTTGAAGGATTGATGGAAAGAGATTTTAATGAGTGCGAATTTCAAGCTTTACCTTCATAAATTTGGCAGAAAGGGCAAGTGTGAAATTCCTGGGTGCAGATGGCTGGGAGAGATGTTTGAAAATAAGGACCTTAAAAAAAAAGTTTAAATGAAAATCAGGAGTAACATTTTGATGCAAAGAAAGAAATATTTTTTCCATATTTTACCTGGAAATGTAACTCAGATTTTGAGGAAATTAAGTGTATGCCTGTACCTTTGTGAAACTGGATGATAACCACATTCCAATTACCTCTCAGTAATAAGAAGCATAAAACTTAATTGCTTCTATTAAAGTAGCTATTTCTTTTAATTTAAAATAAATAAAAAATCCCACAACCCAGAAACAAGGTTATTGAAGACACCGCCAAGTTAACTGATTAAGGTAGAAGACACAAACAAGGGAAAAATATTTCTGGGGGATGAGGGAATTTTGTTTTTGTTTTTGTTTTTTTTTTTTTAATTTCAACATGGCATCACACAAAATTTTCTGTAAGCTGAGGGTAATTTTGTCAGTGATCAGTCATAGCCATATGGAAATAGAACCATTTTAATTGGTAAGACTACTGCATCCATATTTTTTAATATAAAGCCCATTTTTTTCTAATAGTTCTAATAAGAATTTTTTCCTGTTCAACCCATACCAATTTTTCTTTGCTAAAAATTGTGTGCTTGTGCTATGCATTGGATATTGGCACTTAAGGAGCTAATTTTAAACTATGATGGGCACATCATTCAAGTCAAAATAAATGTAGTTGCTCTTTCTTCATGTAACAGTATTAAATGAAAAGTGAGTAATAAAAACAAAGAAAAGAAATAATGTAGAAGCTTAATCATCACAACAGTTGGATTCCATAGCTACTAATTTTAAACCTGAGATTTGCCTCTTTCAAGTATTTACTCTGAGATAAAAATACAATTAAGAAACAAATGAGGGGGAAAAGTTTTTTTAAAAAATACTGGAATGAGAAAACCTTTTTGGAGCAAGTTATATGGTCTACTGAAGTAGGGGCTTCGTCCTTTTGATAGTGTGGAATATTGTTTTTCTTTTCAATAGATCCTGGATTGAAAACACATAGCTATACGATGTTTTCCAGAGGTCTGTGATAATGGCATCCATTTCTTACATGAACTTGGGCAACAGCCATGCCTGTGTTGTCTGAATTACAAAGACTTCACAGGTAGCAAGAGTCTGAAAAGCTCTGCTTGCCACAGGCATAGTCTTTTCCCAGGTGTGACTTGAGAGAAGAGCCATTTTGTACTCAGCTGCATGAAGCTAAAGCCGGCAATGGAGAATCTTCATCCTTGGAGATTCCTGCAGCTTGACTAGACAAAGCCCTGAGCAACCTGGTCTTGCTCTGATGTTAGCCTCTGTTTTGAGCTGTTAGGCTAGATGATTTCTCAAGTTCCCTTCCAACTTAAGTTCTTCTACAGTTCTAAGCTGTGCTATATTCTAAAATGTGGCATAATGGCTGTGCTCAGATCGCATCTTCCTGATGTGGTGGCACCATGCCCACACTAATGGCCATAGCTAAATATTGGGCTTCAGCTCTGACAGCTCAGATGTCTAAAAACCATTGAAATTAAATATGGCATCTCCCCATGGGCACCTCAGATTCTTTTGCTCTATAGTGACATAATCAGAGATTTACTTTATTTTCTTGTTCCCTTCTACATTTTCAACTTCTTGAAAAAATGCTCCTGCCGTCCAAAGGTTGTCATTTTGACTGGAGATGGCTTCAGCTAATTACATGTGCTTGTAGTGCTCAGTGCATATGTAGTAAGCTTTGCTGTGGAAGGAAAAAAAAACTCACAAGAAATTGCTCTTGCTTGTTATTTATTAGAAATAAGATTTTCTGGGGAGATGAATACTTTTACAGGACAGCTTCCAAAAACTGCAATCACAAATGCAATGCCAGTTACAGGTGTATTAGCCTCTATTTCTATTTAAAAAAATAAATAAATTACTCTATCCTGCCTTTTTATTTTGTGTCTTGTTTCGCTCTCATAGTTGTGAGTTGTGAGCAGAGGAGCTAACTGGAAGAGAAAAATCTTATGCACAGAAAGGGCTTCAGTAGGTATGAAATACTTCTTACTGAGCACTGACAGAGCCTGACCCTCCACTTTCTTTCTGTAACCCATGCTCCACCATCTTGCCTTATCCATAAAAAGAGGCTTTGCCAGTCCCCCTAAATGAGGAACCAAACGTGACAGCTCAGCTGATGGTGTTGACATTGGCAGCAGGCTTGACGGACAGCACCAAACCTTGCCGTGGCCTATCTCCTGCTAATTAGCTGTTCGAGGGAACTCTGTGCGCCACAGGCACAGTCTTATCGGAAAAGGACATCTTTGCCGTTCACCCTGACAGCTGTGATGCAGCTGCTCGTGGAGCGAATTGAGCACCGAGGGGGAGGGTGGGAAGTGGAGGAGGAGGAGGATTTAGAACAAGTGACAGCTCTGGTATCGTGCGTTGAAGCTGTCCTGAACTATAATAAACAACTGGAAATGGGGAAGAGAGAAGACAGGAATCAAAATTTATAGAACAGGAACATAGGTTAGGGGTGAAACAAGAGGAGGAGTGAGAGGAAGGCAACGGGATTGCCCCATCAGGGCTTTGTAAGGCAACTAGAGCTGTATGCTCTTGTGTTTAATGCAGGCTGAGGGATTTAACGTACAAACGTTTGTGATTTTCTGTGGGTGGTGCGCATGTCCATGGATATTAATGGCGATATGTGCCAGGAAGTCCCACAACTGAGCAAGACGGGGAGCAGTGTGGGCCTGAATAATTTATTGAGGTGCCATAGATCTGATGGCTTTGGAGACAGGCTGAGGCAAGGAGGTTTAAAAAAAAAAAAAAAGAAAGAAAAAAAAAAGAAAAAGAAAAAGTGCTTGCTACTTGCTCTGAGGGATTATGGGTGGGGAACAAGAGAGTCTGAGAAAGTGCTCCTGCTGCTTTTCAAAGCAAATACCCTTGCTGATGCAGAAACTCTAAGAAGTGGTTAAAACACACTGTTGTTATAACTTCCTTGTTTAAGCTTGTAATGTTTGCTCTATTGACACTTTTGAAGACAGATGTCTAACTTAGTTGAATGTTAACTAGACAATACAGAAGTAAAGGTGTGGAGTTGAGGATGTAGAAAATTCAGTTTCACTGGTGGTATTTTTGTTAGTTCCCATTTTTATTTTCTAGTGGCTTGGTTTTTAAAGGAGAAAGTGAGACCAGACTTTGGACCTTTTGTGATGATTAACTTTAATTTTTAAACTTGCCAATAATTTTCTAATATAACTTGAGAGGGGCAATAGAAAGGAAAATTCTGCAAATAATGTTTAAGATTAAAGTGGTTTGCAATTTTTCAAAAAGTTGGTATCATTTAGAAGGTAAAAATACAGTTTAGATTAAATAAGTGAAATAATGATGACAACAACATTTCCTTACCTGGAACTCAGACTGAACACTTTTTAATGCTGAGCATAAAAAAAAACCTAAAAACTTATGACAACATTAATTGATTTTCCTCTGTGTTTTCTAGATGTAGAAAGATTAAGACAAATATTTTGCTTGCAATATATCTGTCCTAGGCAAAGTAAGGAATGTTAGATTGCCTGGGAAAGCTTGCTTGTAAAAAGCTTCCGGTATAATTTTACAGCTGAGTGGATTAGTTTGTGATAGCATTAAGATTTGGGATGTTGCTGCAGACTAATTCTTTTTAAGGTTTTCTCTTTTTATTGCTGATTACCTATGGGTGTTACTACATGCAACTTCTCTTTTCTCTACTGACATATAGACAAAATAGCTAACAGTATGCTGCAATCAGTAGCCAAAAATGTCCCAAAGCAGATGTTTCTATTGTTATAGCAAAGAAACCACACATATGCTTATACACATCACCAATGCTTTATTTATACATTTACAACTGTGTTTTCTATTACCTCTTATCCTGCACTGAAGAAATCATCTTGAGTTGCCCCCCCAAAATTACACATAGACTTAGATATATATCAAAGATGATTTTCCTTATTTATACGTATATGAAAAAAACCCTAACCAAAACACTTGGGAGAGGTGAACTTGTACTTCAGGGACTTTCTCAATCAAAAAATACATATCCTTCCTCTACTTCATAGTGAGACTGCTCCTATAATTTTTATTTGTGTGTCTATAATGTATCCTGTACCATATTTACAGAGTCAGGCAATGCCTTATGGTGACATTTTCTTTATTTTCGCTTTTGACCAGTGAGGTAATCCTAATTATTGTACTGAAAACTTTAGATATTCTTCATAAATATTTGATGTGTATGAGAGTATGAGCTGGGTGGCAAAGAGGGGGGTGGGAATTTTTAACCTTGTTATACTGTATAAGAAAAAAAAAAAAGAGGTGAAAGGAGAAAGAGTTTCTTTCATTCTGTTATCATCACCAATATCTGTTGTTTTTTTACTGCTGATGTTACTGAAGGGCAGAAGAAGAACACCCTTCTAGGTAGTAGCTGTTAGACATACTTATGAAGAATGAATACATCAGTAAGGGTTCTGATTTTTTATTTAGCATTTTTATGGTAGTGAGTTTGGTTTTAATCTGAGATCTTCTTATTGGAGATATTATGATAATCCACAAACCACTGATGCCTACTGCAGTCGTAATCTTTCAGATTTCTTCTCTCTCTGAAATTAAAATGGTGCCTCTGGATGCTGCAGATAAAATCTGTTTGATGCATGTCTATGTGTTTATGAGTTTCTAAGAGATGAACAGGAAGGGGTTGTTCAAAGAAGCACAGCTTTTCATCTAATATATCAGATATAGTCAGTGTGCTTTTCAAAATCATAAGTATATGTATTTTCAATGTAGTTAATAGATATATATTAGGAATACAGTTACCAGAAGTGTTAAAATGCCTTTTTTTTTTTTTCTAAATAATGTTGTAAGTAGTAATAAGCCATAGCAGGCAGCTTCTGTGTCTTTTTCTTTTCCAGGAGTTTCCATGTTTAGTTTCTCTTCTTTTATTCTCCTTTGTCTTCCTCACTCTCTTCCTTGCTCTCGGTCTCTCTTTCACATGTTTCTCTGCACTATTGCTGTCACACCTGTTGCACACAATGTTGCGCTCTCTCTTTCTCACATGCTTGCTTGCTTTCACTCTTTCTCAAGCATGTTCCATCTCTTTCATGTGCTCTCTGGCACGTGTTCGTGTTGTGCTTGCTCATTCTTGCACACTTATTTTCTTGCTTTCTCTTGTTCTTTCTGTGGCTTTCTTCCATGTGCTCTCTCACTCTCTCACTTGTGTGCACTCTTTCTCTTATGCTCGCCATCCCTCTCACACACTCTTGCACTCTCGTTCTCTTTCTCGCTCCTGTGTGCTGTGTTTCTCTTGTTCTCTCAATCCTCTCAAACTTACTGTATCTCACTTTTTCTAGGGAAAATAAGTTCTTTTTGTTACCCAGCAAGTGGTCAGGAATTAGTGATGCAAGATAGTTCAATCACCAGGGATAATACTGCTTTATGAAACTTCTTAACCAGATTCACAGGCAAGACTTTTTCTCTTCTCTCTTCTTTAAGGTGTCCACCCCCTTTTCCTTCAAACACCTCCCCTCCCCCCCCCTTCCCACCTCCCTCACCCCTTTCAATCACATCATTGCTTGGAGGCAAGAGAGTATGGGGAGAGGGGAGAGAAGCTCATTTAGCAGCCCTGGCAGACATAGGCATCACAGTACCAATCAATCAACACACATGCTTTCCCACTGAGACTCCCCTGTGACCTTGAGGAGTGTGACAAATGACTTAGAGGACAGAACAGACAGAAGGTTTGTGATAAACCAAAAAATTATGTTTTTCTGAGTGATGAAGAAAAATAAAAATGAAGAGTGAGGGTAGATATATATTTGGTTTGAACAAGACTCGATAAATTCTGTAACTACCTTTTGCTGTACTGGCTGTGGTTAGAGGAGTTTACTGTCATGGTAATCAAGACTTCTTCAATAAACCTCACTGCAGTGTCTACAGGACTTTTTTCTGCAGTACTGCAGTACTTTATGGCTTTGAGCCCTCAACTGTGGCTGGAGGTTGTAGCAGTTATTGATGACACAATCCAGAGGCAACATATCTCATCAAATTCATGTTGAGGGCAAATAATCAGCAGAGTGAATCACTTAACCTGGATTGACTTGACTCATTCTGAAATCTGCAGCATGTTAACTCATTCATGAGGAAGTTATTATTAATCATAAATGTTTGATACATTAATATGTGCAGCAACTTACAGTCTGACTGTAGGTACACTTTCAGCAGATTTTTTAAAATTGTTTTTACATACATAATATATTTTTATTTTTTTTAATAGAGCAGTTGGAGTCAGCAATCTTTATGTATCTGTTATGTATCTATATATGTAGTGCATTAGCGGAGAAGGGGTTCATTTTCTTGCACCTACCAATGTATGTCTAATCTTAGTAGAAAGCAATGTCTGTTAGGACAAAGACATCTTTTGCCACATTATTAATTCTTTGTGTCTCCTTCAGAATGCAGATTGGCATTTTCAGTACTGATTGCTCCCCATTCCATTTTTCTCTAGTCCCTTTGACCCTTATCAATATGGCTATCTGTACTCGTTGCATGTTAAGCCCATTGTTACATATTTCAGCCAGCCAAACCACTGATACTCCTGCTTCTATTCTTAGATTCCTCCTCTTTGCAGCTTGATAAAAAAAGTAGTGACTTTCTGGCTGAAATATAGACTGCCAAATATACGTCAGAGGTCAGTAATACTTGTTCTCCATAATTGCATTCAAATCCATACAGGCCATAAAACTGAATTTCTAACCTCCTTGTCAGAGATTAGAAAATTATTTCCATTCCAACTTTCTCTCTTGCTCTGGGAAAAAGAGGTCTATCGTAAACAAATATGGAGACTACATTTTTTTCTAATGACAGGCTACACTTTCCAATGCAGGAAAAGGTATTTTGGATCATTAAACTCAGAAGCAGTGCTAGTAAACCAAAGGCTAAATGAAAGGAGGTGGCATGTGTTTGGGGAAGCAGGCATGTGTTTGGGGAAGCAGGCAGTAAAGTGTCATCATCCTTCTAATGATATTGAAGCTCATCAGATTTATTGGTAAAATGCCCAGATTTCCTGTGCAGCAGCCATAATCCAGTCTAGGTCTGATATTTTAGAGTTCCAGAATTGCATATCAGAAAAAAAAGTAAAGCATTACACTATGGAGAGTTGAAATAATTTAGGAAATATAATCCAGTTTAAGGGAGGAGTGAATGACAATCACTATAAGGTCCTAGAAAACAACAGGAGAAGGCAGTCTGTTACTGTTTCAGAAGATTTGTGTTAAATTTACCAACAAGGGATGTTCTATCAGAGGGCAGCAGATACATATCAGGAAAAAATTCGGAAAGTTGATTGTTCCTGGGCTGTTTAATGAGGTCAATAACCCAGTCCTGTAGAACAATTAATTTCTGCAGCACCTTGCTGAATGTAATTCTGTTTTGAAAGAGTTAGGCTCTTCTCCCTCAACAGATTTAGCTGCACTTTTCATTCAGGTAAAACCAAATTGACATTGTGTAACTGCTGCCCACTCATCCCCTCGTTTGCTCTAATGAGGGCCTTCAGAGTGGGTCTGACAATGGAAAACAACAGACAAGTGGGATTACAGTTTAGTCTGAGGAAAAAAAAAAAAAAGTAGAAAACGGTTTACATTGTAACCCATTAAGTATGAAATGTATTTACTAGCTGCTATGGTCTATTAAGATGAGTAACTCTTCAGAAGTGTAGAAAGCAAGACTCTGTAGCTTTGTATCCAGTAGAGGTTTCAAATTCAAGATATTTTACCTGGCAATAATAGAAAGCCATTAAATGGTTTTCAAGAGCTTCTGCTTTTCCAAGGAAGCCAAATTTATTTTACACTGGATATCATGTTGAAATGTCCACTTGGAATTCATTTATTTTAGTTGGATCAAGTCTGTGTCTACCAAAAGTAGTTAACTTAAAAAAACTTTTGAAAGTATCTTCAAGGACAGGGAAACATGAGCATCTGGGTATTTTTATTAGTTTGGGAACACAAGTCATGTAGCTTTGTGTCTCAAAGAGATAAGGAAAATAGAACAGAGACTTGAACCCAGGTCATTAAAGCCCTAAGATAACACTTTAATCACTCTACCTATCCATCCTTTGGAAGAAGATTATTAATGCAAGTATTTTCATCTTCTGCTTTTAAAAGTCAGTTTTCTCATAAAATAGCAATACACCTCAGCGGAGAGTTTCTGCAGCTCCTGCCTGGATTTAATACAAATTAAATAATAGGTTCTTTTTGTTATCAACACCAAAAGCTTTCAGACTGACTTCTGTTTTGGTTTATCCCGAAAAAGAAAATTTAGCACATTTGATTATAGAATACAAATCTCTTTATAAAATTTGTCTTTATATGGCAGAAATGTGGATACATTTGGCTCATTCAATTTACTGTTGAAGGCATGAAATACTAGAGGCCATATTCTGAAACATCTGTATAGTTTATTTAATGGAAACACACAGTTTTTTAGGGTGAATGCAAGGTCTGAATTTGGCTTCAAAACTAAGGGTAACTCTGGGACGTGTTAAGTATGCTTTTAATGCAAAAATAAACACAATTTTAATGGGGAGGAGGGATAAAATAAAAGTTTTGAGGGGAGAGTATAGTAAAACCAGAGCTTAACAGACTAATCCTGTTCTCAATACTGTTGAACAGAACTATATGCACATCAGTGTACATAGATAAACTTTGCTGTAGCAAGATTTAGTTCATAGGAACATTGTGAATCATAATCATGTAATGCTTGTTAGAATGCGGTATTTTAGGTATAGTCTACTCTTGTGTGTCAGGTATGCTCCTCCATGGATTCATAACTGTTACATGGGGCAATATAAAACCAAAGTAAACAAAACATTCTTGTTTTGTGGTACCAGAAATCCAATTTTAGGTTTTTGGTTTTTTCCCCCAGTGAAGAAGGCCGGTGACAATGGATCCTGGTTGGTGTTTTGTAACCTTTAAATGATTATTAAGCCAGAATCACCGTGGCTGGGTAAAGGCAAATGAGTAAATAAGGAGGAAATGAGGAAGAAGCAGCCAATATATTACCCAGTCAATGGTGACATTGATTCTGAATAGAATTTCTTAAAATAGGTTCTCAGAAGTCATGAAACCATAGCTGGGGTGAAGGGAAGGATGTACTGGAGTGACTGCCAGTAAATTTAAATTTAAGATATTTGTTATCCTTTTAGTAACAGGTAAAAAACCTAAGGTGTGTTTTTTTTTTTTTTTTTTTTTAAGAAAAAAAGTAGAAGAATCACATAAAGGTTTGTGATCTGTATGTTCCTGAGTCCAGCCTTTAAGAAAGAAAAGAAAAAGAAAACCTCTTGAACTGTAATGAAATGAATTTTATTTTGCAGGCACTGGGCCCATGCCATTTCATTTCATTACCAGGATACGCTGAGCGGGCTGGAATCAGCAAGAACTACGGGCAATGCAAGCTGATGATAAGCATTTCATCATGGCCCTAAACATATTAAATTTTTAGCTATAAATTTTATCAACACCATCTACATGGCTGGATAGCATTTCCCCTGCTTCTTTCTTCACCAGCCCCCACCCTGTTCTCTTTTCCCCTGCAAATACAACTTGTAGTTTACTGTTCTGAAAACAAATTTTAAAAAAATCAATAAGTAAAAATACATCTACAATTTAGCTAGTCTAGTAATTATCATTCAGGCTATCTTCTGTACCTACTGAAAATGGGAAAAAAAAGTTACAGCATGAGCAAGGGAACAACAGACGAACCTCATTAGGTTTTGTGACAGTCTCCGGAAGATTTCCTTCTAAAACTAATAGCATATCCCAGGGCAATATTTTTCGGTTGAAGACCTCATTACCAGACATTCGGTCTTTATAGAATACTGATAGAGAAATAAAAGTTGTAAATCTAACATAAAAGCATGTAGATTATATATTTCTAATAATACAGTCAATAACTTTTCACCAATTTCAGATGGTTTTAATGGATAAATGGCAAAAAAAATAGAAGTATACTGGAGTATCCAATAACCTTTTTAATCAAAAGTTCTTGAGGATCAGGACCAGGAGAAAACTTAAACCTCTGTGTTCCAAGGTGGTATCCCAGTAATCAGTGACAGAGGAAAAGGGAACATAGAACTGTGAAACGGAGAAAGCAGGTGATTATTTTGGTTTAGTCTGGAAAAGTGCTGGTCTTTCTGAGCAGTACTTTGGGTAACTGTAATAGCATCTTCAGTGATAGGAGAAAGAAAGGTGCATATTTGAGAACTCTCAAGGCATGACAACCCTGGGGCTGGTTAGAGGCTAATTAGTTTCAGAAACGAAGACTCTAGATAGCTGAGGGAGATCCTAATTGTATTAATAATGAATTCCGTTCTTACATAGTGCTTTACTGCGGTTCATCATTGGAAATGCGATTTTAAACAAATACATTCCTTAAGTTTTACCTGACAGTTAATACTGACTGAGTGGTCTGCTGGAGAAGACGACCACACTCACAGATATGCTGACTACTAAAGCCAGCATGTCCAATATCCTGATGTGACTGGGGAGAACCTGAAAACTCAATACATTACTCCTCCACTAAACTGTATAAGCTCTATTTGAAACTTGTTGTGCAAGAATCTAGTGGGGCACGAGACAGGTGGTGATGATAATTACAGAAGCAACTCCTTGGTCACGTAACCATCCAGGGAGTAAGTAGGGAGAATACTTCAAGATCCTAAAGAAGTCCGTAACAGGTGTGTACAGCTTCTTCTTTATTTTCTTCTCGTCCTTTATAAGGAAATTCATCCAGTTTCTATATCTGGTATTTCTGGTTCCTATTCATATTGTTAAAAATAAAACCTGTTTGCCTGCAAGGGAGTAAGGACTCATAAGCAGTGACAAGTTAGAAGGCACACCTGGATTTTGTTTAAAAAAACCCACCCTATAGTTTGAGAAAAACTAATTGTTACCTTATGCATGGAAAGATGGCTAGGACAGGCTTTTCTGATGGTACCTGCATTGTATTAAAGTAATCATTGCTTACACTCAGAAGTAAAAAAGATGCATTATTAAAGGAAAAATCACTGACAAATGTTTGTGTATCAAGTTATGTAGAATATTAATACTTTTCTTTAAATAACATTTTTATTATTAATTTTTCTTTGTTTTTTTGTTATATATAGTATAGTTTTTTGACTGGGTTTTATTGGTACAGCTCACCCTGTCCATTTTACAAAGCTTGCTGTAGGTGACATTTCTACGGGTTGCTTTGGGAAGACTTCAAGACGTAGTAGCTGCCATTGCAATTCTTGGAAATGTGCAAATTATTCTTGAAAAAAGTAGAGAACCTATGTAACTTCTGCTTTTCACCACTGAGGTATCTGAGTGTTTGATACAAGTAAAGATGACAATAAAGGTTTTTTTTCCTTCTTCCTTTCCTGCTGGGAAAAATACAGCAATAGCTCGATGGGACATCTGGCACGACATCTAATAAATGATTAAAGCAGTGTCTATGCACTGAGTTTATCAGACATTGGATCAGGCTCTATGTGGCTGCATCACATTTGTCTCCACGCAGGAAGTTTAGCATGTAAAAGGCTACTGTAAGTAGGGAGGGAATAATCTGTTCTCTGCATTATGTCTATGGTGGATTCAGCAAGAAGTAATTAACTTAAACTGCAGCACTGAAAACTCAGGTTAAAACTTTCTTCCTACAGTAGTAGTAAAGCATCATCATTTGAAAATAGATTACCTGGAGAGACAGAAGACTTGTCATCACTGGAGGTTTATTAAGGGCACAGTCAATAAATATTAGTTAAGAAAACCATTGACAGAAATTTGTCATGCCCTGGAGTAGGAAACAACGGGATGATGTCCTGTAATTCATTCTAGCCTTTTAATTTCAGGGCTCAAAGCAAACACTAGCAGTCTTTCTTTCTTTAGATGTGCAGTCAGAATTTCAGTTATGGGTATTAGAATACTTCTGCAAATGGCAGTCTCAATGACTTCTAACTCCCTCCCAACAGTATTGGAAATTCCAAGCTTTTCTTTTTCTTTATTTTTTTTTTTTATTCCTGCTAGCTATTCAATCAAAAAATTCAAGAGCGGTAACCATCAGGTTGCTCAGAAATGCTGCCCCTCAGTGTCCTAGCTCACTAATAGATTTCAGCTTCTTGGCCAAACCACCTAAAAAGAAGAGGCAGCAAAATTTAAAAGACTGTTTCTTCCATAATAATGTTTTGGTTTTTCCTTTCACCTATGGCATATTAATAAATACTTGAGTTGTGTCTTTTTCCTGTTCTTTCAAGCATCAACAAGGAAAAATTCCTTCCAGAAGAACCCAAGACAAGAAGACTTTATGAAAAAGTAGGTGGAAGTTTCAGGCAAATAGAAGGTGACTAAATTTAGAGAGTGGCAAGAGCAAAATGAAGAGTTATGTAACCCTATCTAATAATTTGTTAGTCTTCTTTCAGAGCCAGATTTTTATTGCATATGTCCTTTTATTTTACTGGAATTCTTTTCAATTAGGATACAGGTGAAGAGTTGCCCATCTTGTTTTGAACTCTTGACATATATAAAGCTACTCTTAGAAATAGAAAACAAAAAATTAAAAAAATAAGTACTATTTTTGAATGAGAAAATTTTTAAGATACTGAAAACAATTACTTGCTTTAAAAATATTTAAGGAAATAAACTACACAAGTAAATAGTTTCACATTCTAAGACATGGAAACCCTAAGTTTGCCTTAGAGTAGGATGATCTTTTTTATTCATTCAACCTCTTCCTAAACTCTCCTGTCCTTGTTTCTTTCTTTCTGCTTTATTAGTTGTACTGGCCCAGCATTCATTTCTCCTTTCTGTTATTTCTGTAATTTTCACAAAGGCAAATTAAATCTGTTGCATGGCAGCATTATGTGACAGTTCAGTAGTTTCACAATTCCTACAAATGTTCCAAGTCTATTGCTGTCATAAGTGATGCTCTTCTGCGTGACTTTCAGAGAGCAAAAGCTTTTTGTAGGCAGCTGTGCTAGTTGTCCCATTCTCAGTTCTTCAAGTGAGCACAGAGGAGGAATTCTGTTCTGGTATGCCAAAACTCCCCAAGAAATCATCTCCTGCCCGTCATGGATAGTACACCTCCTGATGTTGTGAAATCCAAAGCATCTTTTCAATTTCCACATGCCTCTGCTGTGCCTTTTGTCTCAGAACTTGTTTGTTTTTATTTGGGCTGAGTATTCAAGCCAAGGCATTGAAATGTATCTGCAATTGCATGAATTTCTCATTATTATGTTATGTTTCCTTCTATTTTCTTAGGAACATCTTTTGTTCTGTGTTACTGATGTTACCTTTCTAATAAGTATGCATTTTTAAATAAACAACTAGAATTAGATTTTTGAGGACAATTTCAGTTTCCCTGATTGTATTACTTTATAGTGATATAATTTTCCATTTGCCATCTTTAAATACCTAAATCTACCTGGCAAATATAATTGCTAATTTGTCCTGCTCATTGCTACTCTCATTGATGTCATTTAATGAGTTATAAGGAAGTGTTACTTCGTGGAACAATAACATTAGACAAATTGAGCTATTTTGCTGCTCTTCAAATGCTTCAAATCTTCTTGTTCACTTCCAATGAAAACACTTTGAGCTGTTTAAAAGAAATACAAACTTATGGAAACAAAGTACAATGGGTGGTGACAAACCAAATCATCATCCTGCAGGCTGTCAGTCATCCATATTTTATCTCAAAATTTGGAAAATGTTGGCCTCTCTGTCTCTCTGTGTCTATGCAAAACTCAATTCTAGATTAAAATAAGTATTTTTAGGCTGTAAATCCTGAAACAGCTGTTTTCAGTCTTCACTGATTTATTAATAATTCTCCTCTACTTCTGCACCCCTTGCCTTTAATCTCCCCCTACCCAAAAAGTCGCATGGAGATGCAAATTATGGTATGTCAAGTACAAGCCTCTTGTTGGTGTGGTTATTTTCAGTTCCCATCTATCTATCCTTATGCCTCCATGTCCCGGAGTTTCTAAAATAGTAGTGCAAAATACTGGAAGTGTTGTTAGATGTTGAGAGAGGCCATATGGACATAAAAAGCATTTTTCTTGGCCCTGGAACATGACTTAAAATATGGTTACCATCTATCTGTCATACAGCAGTGACTGAAGATCGGTTACCTATTTTTACCCTTTCTGAATAATCACCTTTTAAAAAAGTGTGGCGATAATAATAAAAAATATATATGTAATAATAATAGTAATATAGTAGTAATAATAGTACATAAGTTTTGACATTACCTGCTGCAGTCTCCTGAGTTCTTCAATATCCCTCCTGATGCAATCTCAGCAATACTGAGTAAAGGGGGACAATAATAACTTGTAGCTGGAGTGCTCCTAATGTATGCAGCTTGCCTTATTTGCTATAAGATGCACATTCCACCTGATGTCAGCCATGAAGTTCAGACCCCTTTTAGCTGGGCTGTTATTCAGCCAACCACTTTTCAGGCTGCGTGAGGCTATTTCTTAGAACTTTGTATTTTTCTTTATTGAGTTGCATAAGTTTTCTGTTAGTCCAGTCCTTCAAGTTTATCCAGGTCCTTCTGGACTGAGTCTCTTCCATTTGTTGTGTCAAGCACTTGCCCAACATTAACTGCCATCCTCAAACTTGTTGAGGATGCAGTCTGTGTCATAGTCCAGTTTGTAAATTATTTTCACAATAAAACTGTCACCTGGAATGATATTGTGGCTAATGTTCTGCTTTCAAGAAACTCACACTGCAACAGTTTTGCATGTAAAAATAATGTAATTCATGTGATTTGTTCGTGTAGGTTCTTCTTCCATTATACTACTTTTCTTTGTCTGTCTTTCTCCCTCCCCCAAGACTGTTCTCTGTTCTCACCCTGCTTGTAGCATTGAAACTTTGAGACCTTGATGTTGTGCAATAATCCAAACACTGTTAATAGATCAAATGGCTTGGACTATTAGGTCATTGTTCTCAAACCATATATATTTCCTGAAAACTCAATTTTTATAGTCTCCTATTTTTCCTTATTATTTTCTCAGTCAAATGACGATCAGAGTTGGTTAGTCTGAAGTAGTCTGCAGTGTACTCTTTCCCCTACCCCATTACGATTAATAATTTGCTAGGATACATATGCTACAAATTACATCTTTTGCCTCACAGATATGCGAGCATATGGCAGCACATTTAAAAAATACTCTTTTAATTCTAAACATTTCGCAGAAAAATCTGATTTAAGACACTTTCACATCTGAACTTTGAACCCTTTCAATGATGTTGCCCAAAGTGTAGATTACCAAACATTACGTTATCATATGTAAAATTTAATTAGCACAGTTGGTGGTTTCTCATAAATTGTCTCTTTGCGTAGTTTGTTATGGTTTGCAATGAGGAATTTTGCAAACACTCTCAAACCTGTATTTTTTTTTGCCTCTCACATTTCTGTTGAAAGTACAGACATCTGCATTTATAGTTACAGGGGAAAAAAATCTCATCTGTGGTAGGTGCTTGCTTCTCTTTAGCTGACAATATAGACAAGCTACAGGACTCCCCCAGTTGCAAATGGCCCACAATATAGGTATGGCCAGAAACCAGATGAATGCCATCCATACAAATGTAATTAAATGGTCACAGATGTTAATATCTTCTTAAATTCTCTTAGTCTATTCTTAAGAGTTCAATAATCCAGTGTGCACAGATCAAACTCAAGGTGCTGATTTTGGATTAGATGTTACTCAACTCTGGGTTGCTGATCTCACTGCTAGCAACGTATAATTGATTGATTTGCAAGGCAAGGCAGTAAGATTTTGTGTGTCTGGCATAGGCACAACAAACAGATTTCCAAGATGTCTGAAGAGACAAAACATAATATGAAGAAAAACTAAAACCTGAAAACTAGGTTAATTTCACCGGGACAAGAAGAGAATTGATATACTGGGGACATGGGAAAGGTTAGAACCCAAAACCATTAGAAGAAATTTAGTGCATAATGCTATCAATAAAAAAATCACCCTGAAAATCTCATAGTTTCATCCTTTCTTCACTTCCTCCCCCAATATCCTTTATAGGAACCCTTGCCAGTCATGGCAAAACTTTCATTCTGGCCAACACTTGGACGTTTTCAGCGTATTTCAGTGTATTTCAGCATTGCTGGCATCTTTCCTAAAAGTGAAAACTGGGACATTTTTATAACAAGGCAAAAATAAAAGAGGGAAAAAGTGTCCTATTCACCCATTTCTCTGTGTGGAGGTTTCACATTTGTGGTTTTAATGCAATTAATCAAAGACCAATTGCATTTCTGTTCTCTGAACAGTTCAAGAATACTTTCATATTTTCTCAGTGTAGCAGTGTGAAATGGTGCAGGATGCCAATGGATAATAGTTCTGGGAAAAATATCTTTCATGCTAGGACAGTTCTTTTGGGTTTTGTTTTAGATGATGGATTGCAAGTTCTCAGTCATTTGCAAGCCACAGGCTTTACATGTGCTGTCTACATTATCAAATTTTCTCACTCTGTTTGAAAACTGCAGGTTTTTAATTGAAAGGAATGCTAGACCTTCCTGCCATATCAACGTGGGAAGGTTGTTAGACTCTAAGAAATAACCTTCCCGTTTCAGAAAAATGAACAAATTCCATACAAATGTTTTTACCTTAGTAACCAATGGGGCTGAAAGGTGAGTTGGAATACATTCAAGTGCAAAATATCAAACAGTGAACCCTGTGCTATAAGAAACTCTTTTTAAATTCACTGACTTGGAAGAGATTGAATATCTGAGAGCTTAGTAATGTCTAACAATGGTGTCAGTCTCCCTAGAACTGCCATAGAAAATGCTTTCTCCTTTGAGGCTGGTTTCAGCATACGACAGAGATTACTGGATCTGTTTCAGGAAGAGAAGGGATCAGAGCAAGGGAATTGGGCGTTTGTACAGCAGAAGCTCTAAGATCAGATTGGTGCAGCTCATCAAATGGTGGAGTTTAATTTAGCTCAGATCTCACACAGTTAAACAAACCTCAGTAAGAAGTGGATGCTTTAGGGCCTTGACACTGTGAAATGTCTTAAGATAAGCAGTATGTTGGATTTTAAAATAAAATAGATTATTTACATTCATACTGCCTTTTTCAGTGGTTGAAAATACTGCCTTTTCCAGTGGCTGGAAATTTTCTTTTAGAATGGCAACATATACATAGTTTACAAAATGTTTAGGCATAACTGCTGGTGTACGGGTTTTGTAGGTAATGAATTTAACTTCACAGGCTGATGCTGATACTGTGTCTCGCCTTTTCTAGTCCCTGTTCTTAGGATCTACCGTTGACAAGTTATTTTCACAACTGCTTTTGGAAAAGCCAAAAGCTTACGTTAGTTGAGATGGAAGAAGATCTGTGTGGATTCTGGAAATGTGAAAACGTTCTTTAAATGGTTTATTTTTCAGATACATTTATTATTTGAGTGCACATTAACATTGCTAGGGTATATTCAATGTTTCTCCTTATGGAATTTATGAAGACAACGGTTTAATAACTGGGGAGAATGACTAACAATGAGATTGAAATACATCTGGAAAAGTGTCAGACTTTGGATCGTCACCTAAATAATCACTTGTATTGTACAACCTGCGTTTTTCATTTAAAAAAAAAAAAAAAAAAAAAAAAAAAAGAAGGATCTAAATCAGAAGTTTTGACTGCTGTTTTCAGGTGTAATCTGAAGTTTTTTAAGACTTATAGAAATGTATTTAGACCTGAAAGTTCAGTTGTAAGATTGCTTTGTTTCAAATTGCTCTTTCTGGAAAGAAAGGCCACAGTATGGCTCCAAGTCCAGGCACTTATTTGAAGAAGTGGTTACTGATTCTGTTCAGTAAATATTCAAGGCAAACAGTTTAAATCGGCAG
Organism: Numenius arquata; assembly: GCF_964106895.1. Taxonomy (NCBI): domain Eukaryota; kingdom Metazoa; phylum Chordata; class Aves; order Charadriiformes; family Scolopacidae; genus Numenius; species Numenius arquata. The sequence continues at coordinate 100,050,270 of NC_133576.1, forward strand.
TGTTTCAGTTAAGTAAATTTTCTATAAGTACACTTCCAGTAATTGTCAGGGGTGGACCACTGATAGGAAAAATCATTACCTTTTATTCCTGAAGGTTCTTTGCCATGTTTTGCTTGAATCAGGGTTAGTATTAAATGTCTTACCCATTTTCTTCATGGAGACATATTTTCATTTTATTTTTTTGTGGTTTCACTCCCGTTAATGTGAAATTAGAAGTCATCTGGTAGACCTAAAGAGCAAGCAGTTATAGTTTACCATGAGCACTTTGGTTTGGCTCTGTTTCCTTCTTTAAATGCAATATAGGTACCTTTTATGGGCTTTGTTGTGGTAGATGTCCAACGAACCTTTTCTCTAATAGCTCCCAAGGGAACAGCAAAGTGACTACTTTGGCAGGTGCTTCTCACCAAATCCTCTAGTTCTGTGGCTACTTCTTCTTTTAAAGAACTTGTTTTTGAAGAAGTTTTAAAAAGTCAAGATCCTGCTCAATGTGCCCCTTGTGGAATGATAGCCTAGCTCCCAATTCCATAAATCATCAGATCATTGTTCCAGATAGTGAAAAATACAGGTTTTAGCTGGCTGTATAATAAAGCTAGTTCTAATGGGAATTCATGTTCATCTCAGGCTCTTCCAGTTCAGGAGAAGAATACGGAATGAGATACAGCTCCTGTCATATAATATTCTAGCTTTCTCTTTGATCTCTCAGCATCAGTTTTGACCACACTACTGCCAAAAAGGCAAGTCGTGCTCTTTTCCCTGCCTCCAGCTGTCTGTTCCTGCCACCTCTTTTGTGTCAGCACTAGTGATTGTTCGGCTGTTCTGGGAAAAATAATAATTTGGGGAGGCAGGTCTAGTTTTCAGTCAGTTCAAGGAACTGACATAACTGGTGAGCTACGTGATTTAAGTACTGACATAGAAAAGGATGTGCCCAGCAAAAGAGAAGAAAATGAGGGCTGTCTTTCTGGTGGCTGCGCAGTCTGAGATCACATAAACCTCGATGAAAGTTTACAGGATGAAAAAATTTCCTTAAAAAAAGCTTTGGCTGGGATTTGTGAATCTGTGCTAAACTCTGGAGTTTAGAACATGGCAACTGCTTAATTCTGTTGGTAATTGCCCTTGTATCCTGCTCTGTTACTTGCATTTTCAGTTTTAGTGGTATCTGAAGATTTCTATTAGAACAGTGAATTAGGTAGTCAGATTTGTTTATATTTACCAATGTATTCTGATGCAATTTTTGATTCATTTTTATGTAGGAATTTGCAAGAGAAAACTAAGATTTTGTTTTTAGTTCTGAAAGTGCTGAAGCTCAATTTTTCTGGTGAACTCAACAGAAGGAAGAATGGAAATTCTTTCTACTGCTTTTGACGCCTTCTGGTGATAGTTTGTTTTCAGAAGAGCCTGGTTGTCATGGGAGACACAGTGGGAAATGTAGTGTTTTGAGCTAGACATTCTGTAGCATCTTTCTGTTGAACTCTGTAATAGTGAGAATATCACTGTATGGACAGAATACTAAATTAACATGTTGCTATTATATGTATCAACTGGACTCCTTAAAATCATGGTTGGTTTGGTTTTTTTTCTGTTACTAGGTGCTTAAAGATTAATACCAAAGAGTCCAAAATATGTACAGTTTGAGTCACTAAGTAGTAGCCATTATTAAAGACAGAATTAGAAACAGACAAATCAAAACCCCACTCTGAAGCCTCACAGTTACCTGTATAGGCTAGTTCAGCTTTAGCTAATTTCTTCCTACTCATATGATCACTTTTATCAGTTGTTGAAGAAATTATCCTGAATAAGTATGAAATATTGAGAAAAGTTGTGGGCTTGTAAATATCAGGATGATTTTCAAATAATCAGAAGCTGGGAGAAAGCTTGAGGGATGCTTGCTTAACTCTTGCTTTTCCTAGGGCCAGCATGAATTGTCTGTTGTAAATTCTAGTTTGGGGTCTGTTTTCTGAAATAAAGAACTGTTCTTGCCTGTTCTTTTTTTTTTTTTTTTCCTCTATAAGAATGACCAATCCTGCATAATGTATGCACACAAGAAACTACACATTTATTTTAGACCTATGAAGGAATAAATCCACTGTAGATCCAGATAAGTGAGTGTTCTTGAGTTAGTACTGGAGTCATTTCACAGAAGTTGTCAAGATGGTTGGAGACAAGATACCGAGCCAGGCAGATCCTTGACCTGAACCAGTTCCCCTGAATGTCGTCTGATCCAACAACCCACTACATGTCATGTGGCACATTCAAATATTTATGGCTGTTTCGGTTTTGGAGTTGGTTTTGTTTGGTTGGTTTTTTTGTTTGTTTTATTCTTTATTTTCTTTACTTCTAGTTGGGTTTACTGTTTGTCAGGCAGAAACATGATGAAATAAGGTTGTCTTAGTCATGGCACCCTGTTACATTGTACATGCCTAGACCTGGAAGCTGGGCAGTTCTCCTAATTTCTGCAATTCTGAAATAGTCTGACTGACTCTGTTGTAATTAGGATCACAGTACTTCCTATAGATCATGTAATTTAATGTGGAAGTAGTAAATAAGTGATGTTGGCTTGAAAACCGCATGACAAAATTTGAAAGGTGACGGGGTCTTCCTCTTTAGTACCTAATCTTCACAGAGGATTTTAAAGTCTCGGGCAGCTTAATGTGGAACTTTAGCTCAAATTTAATCTTTTGCTTTCAACTGTTGAGGTTTTCCTCCTCAATCAATCCTCAGTCAAATGGAGGCTGGGAATTTGATTTCTTCCTCTTACTTATCCAAATACAAATAAATAAGTAATACATGCATATAAGAGAAAGAGAACATAAAGTGACTTGCTTCATGTAACACATTGAATAAATGCTCCGGGAAAAAAGCTTTGTGATACACTTGGTGATTAGAATTTGTTTGGGGAGTAAAACAATTAGTTGAATGATCCATATAATTAATTTGAAGAACTTTGTGCAATACTACTGCTGCAAATGCTTTTTAGTAAAACATACTAGACAAAATTTATGCAATTAAAAAGTTAATCTCTACATTTCCCTTCCCTGTCTTTAACTTCTAGCATGATTTTCACAGTTTCTTTTAGACCTCATAAAGTTATTTTCTTTTGGCACTAAGCAGATCATTTGTATTTTAAGTTTAGGGTTTTTTTAAATTATTTTGTTTTCCTAAATTCAGAATTTAGAAGATTCTCTGTAGTTAAACATAGCAGCTGTATCATAGAACTAACTGCAATCTACCTTTGCAAAATCTGACATAAACAATTACTGTGGTAAAATGGATTCTAAATTCATTGGTGTGCTAACATTTTCTTAAGATAATACTGAATTTTATGAAAATAATGAAAAAGTGATGTTGGATTTCAGAGTTAATAAAAGCTTCAAGTATGTTGCTGTGTTATCAGCTGCTATATTACAGCAGAGGATTCTGTATCACATCAGGGAATATTGGATTTGCAACAGGACGCTAAAAGTCAATGTAATATAAAACCTGCACAACTGATATTTTTTAAAGTTGTTAATATAATAGACTAATTGAGTAAATGATTTTTATATTTTGTCAGTAGCTTAAGTGTAATGAAGAGGCTCATCTTGCCTGCTTAAACTGCAGCTGAGTCACAGAATGGTATCATCCTAGTCAGTCCTAGTTCTATGTGATTGTCTTAGGTGAAGGGAGGGAAAGGAAGAGTCGTATCTTGTTTCTCTGTATTTTCATGCCAGCTGCCATAGAAGTGAAAGATGTAATAGATCTCTAATTTTCACAGTCTAAGCAATCCTTAGATGCTGGAGATCTTGAAGGATTTATTTCCTCTTCTCTAAGTGGAATGCCTCACTACGAGAGGGATAACTTCATGATGACTCTGAATTCAAGAATAAAAATTGTTGCTTATTTTAGCATAGTATTACTAATTGCTAGTCATCAGCCACTTAAAATGTAAAAAAGTTAAATGAAATCAAAACAGGGCAAGCAGCAGTAACATTCAGCTTTCCAGTATCTGAGGGGAGCCCACAGGAGAGCTGGAGAGGGACTCTTTGTCAGGAAGTGTAGCGATAGGATGAGGGGTAATGGTTTTAAATTGAAAGAGGGGAGATTTAGATTAGTTACTAGAAAGAAATTCTTTACTGTGAGGGTGGTGAAGCACTGGAACAGGCTGCCCAGGGAAGTTGTGGATGCCCCATCCCTGGAAGTGTTCAAGGCCAGGCTGGATGGGGCTTTGAGCAACCTGGTCTAGTGGGAGGTGTCCCTGCCCATGGCAGGGGGGTTGGAACTCGATGATCTTTAAGGTCCCTTCCGACTCTAACCATTCTGTGATTCTATGATTTCAACTCAGCTCAGAAGTGGAAATAGATGACTGATTCACCTATGTAAAGACAAGAGAGCTTTATTTGAGGGTCGACGGAAGGATTCTGTTTAGGTTGACTCACCCATTTTTTCCATTTTCTTGGTTTCCCAAGTAAAAGGTAAAATTTAAAAGTCAGAAGTAGTGAGTTTCATTACTCAAGATTATGATTTCGGTAAAATGATTGTGAAGGTATTGATAAGTGAAATCTAGAAAATATTTAATATAGTCACGTAACATGAAATTTAAATTCAGAGAAATTGAGTATACCTGTGAATGTAAATTTCTATCTAAATTTCTTTCTAACTTCTACCAATAATAGGCATAGTTAAGATTGTGTGGGCTTTTCAAAAAGAACCCCAGAAACCACCACAACTGTGCACCACCCACACCCCATTCCCCCCCCCAAAAGACCCCACAAACCCATTCTTCCATTATTCCATTGTATCTTTTCTTGCAGTAACCAATCTGTAAAAATTTGGACTGAAATATTCCATGAAAGATATTGACTGTAGACATAAAAACTTTTGAAGAACACTGAATTAAAATGGTTCCACTGTTTCTAAAAAAATGAAATTAGAGAAAAATCTGTTTTCCATCTCTATGTAATTTAATCTGACAAAACAGACTTTTCTCTAACCTCGTATGCATCATATTACAGTGTTAAGGATACCTATTGGCATTCTGAATGTCTTATTAAGCTAATAGTTCCGTACAAAATGGAAAGTGAATCAAATCAGCCAACTATCTAATGGTATGGAAAATATCTTTGAACAGTGATGATAAGATTCTTCTTGCTGAACTTTTCAACAGCAAAAAGGTAGACATTGAAGTTCTAACACCTACGCTGGGCTCCATCTCTAGTAAAAGGAGCGGCACTTCCAGAGGGCAGATCAGCATAATAAGAGATGAAAAACTGGTTACAGACCATGCTTCTACCTTTGCCAATGATGCAGCATTTGAGTGGAGGGAGTTGGGCACTCAAATTATAGTGTGATATGCAACAAAAACACATGAATTTAATTTTGGGTTTGGTTTTTGGTGGGTTTCTTGGGAGGGTGTGTGTGTTATTTTTTTAATGGTTTCGGGAAGGTGACTAGTTTAGGACACCATCCAAATTCTGGTGGACTTCAGAGACTTTGGATCAGACCTGAGATGTCTGCCCTACACATCTGTTAATCTACTGTTTTCATTCCAACAATTCCTGTTGAAATACTGTCAAAATGAGGGTTCCCCCTTTGATATGCTTAGATATGCATAATCTTTTTTCAAGAATCTGTCAAGGATTTGTATTGACACCTGATGGTATGTTATTAACATGCTTACAAAACTAATTTAAAGGCAGTAGAGCAGGGCTGTTTATAGTATTTGTGGTAATATTACCATTACTAATTACATTATATTATAATACTCACTAATACAAATCAACTGCTGGCAATGTCAGGATTACTATGGGATGGTATAACAAGCCAAGATTTTAGACCTTTGAGTTCAGTTTGGCATTATCTTTTTGAAAAAGATTTTTTTATCTTGTTCTTTAATATGAATGGAGCATGTTTGCTATCCAAATTACTGCAAATACAGCATTTCCCTAACGACTTCTGTTTTTATTTTGAGCTTGGCTTTTGTAGACTTAGAAAAATTTTAAAGAGATTGAAGACTATATTGTTTGTTTTAAAAGTAGTCATATTTATGAAGAAGTACAATAGGGAAGGTGTCATTTCTTTTTTTCTTAATATTGAGATAATGGATGACAATGGGATCAATACAGATCAGTTAATATATCCTAAGATATGAATCAGCCTTTGACTGATTAGGCAGACAACTATGTTAATTGTATTACTAAGTATGTAAAGGGTTAAACCTCAGCGCACACCCTTCCTCTCCTTCTAATATTAACATCGGTGTAAGAACTGGGATAAAATTTGTGACATTCAGACAGAAGAGAAAATAAGATTAGACTTACTAGAAACAAGGTATATGAATAATTGAATAGGAATGTCTGTAACAATGTAGGTTCTTTATGTAAATCTTGACAAAATATTTTTTTCAGTTTGTGAAAGGGAAAAGTTACTAACAGTGTGCTCAGTCAATCACATCCTAGGCATTGTAATCAGGGTAACTTCTGAAGTTTCTTTCAAGCATTGCTTTGTTTCTTTGATATCCTGATGGTCTTCATTAGAATTACTTTTTCACTATTCTTTATAGTGAAAAAAATAAACTGATCACAATAAACTCCTTATGATTTTCTTCTGACTATTGTCAGAAGTTTACACTTATTTTCTTTGAATGGCAGCAATAATTAACTGTGCCTCTCCTCCTCAACCAGAAGGCTGCTGCTCCCTTCATAATTTGTTCACTTCATAACAGAGAATTGCTGTGCTACCTGTGCAAATCATTACCATAAAGTCTTAGCGTATATGTTTATTCCCAGCATGGATTTGAGCTTATAGAGTTCACAGGATTGGAGTCAAAGCATTAAATTGAGCAAAAATTAGTACGTTGAATCATAGTGCCAATTTCAAAGCTGAATCACATCTACCTTTGGGATTTTAGTAAAATGTAGCTTTGCATGACTAAGAGTCTTCCCACAAGACTAGAGTACTCTTCTGAGGTATCAAAGATTGTCCTTTGCAACATAATATGCAGCCTCTGAGAGAACGAGAAAATGAGAGATTTTATAGCTTTTAAAGAGAGATTTAATTTCACTTTTCTTTGGCCTTTTTTTTGTTGTTGTTGTTGTTGTATTATTTTTGGGTTTTTTGTTTGTTTATTTGTTTGGGTTTTTTTTTTTATCATACTGTTACTTAGCATTTAGAAATATCTGGAGAGTATAAAAGTGTGCTCTTTTTCATTTTTCCCACTGCGTATAGTTTGCTAACTTAATGCTGCAGGTACTGAAGCAGTCTGTCCCCTGGATCTTGCTGTGCTTTCCTATAAGTGACCCTTCTGTAGTTTCACCATCATGAGAGGTGATATATAGACCTTTGTCATCCCCTTTTGTCACTGGGTATCCACAGAAGAAATGTAGGGTAATGTAGAGCAGTGCAAAGAGTCAGTCACCGTTGGTCAGGTAGTGGTTTGAATCTTTGAACTTTTTGACCTTACAGTTACCAATAAGTAGTCTACTTGTGGTTTTTCATAGATAAATCACATCTACTTTGAGCTAAATTGAAACCACCAATTTGTTTCATGTAGGAATAATCCACACAAGCCTAAATAGTATTTGTCTGTTTCTCAAGAACCACACATTATTCTTTGTCTTACATGACCATGTCTTTCCTTTGCCCTTGGGATAAGGATGGAATACTTCACAGATCATAGTTTTAGGCAACACTGAAGAAGCAAAAACCCACAACAATTTGATATTTGCAAGATGATAATATAATCTTTTATGGCTGAAACAAGTTATAAACTGTCACCATTAAGAGTCACTCCAGACCTATTTCAGCCATAAAGAATTGCACCGTACTATAAATACCAAGAGGTTTTTACTTAATTATTGGATTATGTTGTCCTTTTGTGTGGATTGCATCTAGATGTCTGTACTCAAAATAATCAGTCTTCTGTTGAAATTATATATTCAATACCTTATACGTGATAAAGTTTTACACCTGTGGTGTAAATGGTCTCACATCAGGAGATCAACATTAATTAGACATTACATAGATGAGAGCAATGAACTCACTCTAGAATATGAAAGGTGAACTTGCTGTTATGTTTGCACTGCCTTTGCAGTGTTAGTTCCTCTCTACACCTCATTTTAACAGTTACTAGTCAAGCAGCAGAGATTTATTTAACAAAGGATTCTGGGACAAAAGCAGGGAATATAGGTCTGTGAGGCAAGAGTGACTAAGAAACATGACTCTAACAGTAAAATTTTGATAACATAGAGTATTATGTTGCAAGTACAGAGGTTGCATGGGGGAATGCACATGACTTGAGAATTGAAAATGAATTATTAAGTCTCTTTTTGCTTTCTTCTAATGGGGTAGAATTTCTCTGTGATCTCCAAGATATTTATCCTACTAAATTTTCTGTGTTCTCTATTCACTGCTAACACCAGTGGATTCTAGAGCAGGGTTGTTTTTTTTAAAAAAAAATAAAAGCAAGCAATGAAAAATGTACTTGGTTTCTTTATCTAACAAAATGTTCATTTATCTTTCTAAAAAACATACTTAATTGCTCACACAGGAAAATAATTGCATGTCTTGTGAACCTTTCAGTTCTAATACTGACATTATATTCTTACTTCATTCTTTTGGATAAATTACAATTTGCCTTTTAAGGTTTTGCTTCATCCTTTAGAAAGTGACTGTGCCTATGTGGGTTTCTTGTTGGTTTTGTTTTTGAAAACAAGCAAAATTGCTGTAACTGATGTAGTTACTGCTTTTACTTTCTGTTGTTTTTTTTTTTCTTTTCCATGATGAGCAACCATCACCAGTAGGTATTATTTATTTAATATTTTTCTGTGTGTTTTCAAGTCCTGTAAATTACAGCATTAAAAAATAAAGGCAAGCTGCAGGCAAGAGAATGCCGAAGTCAATTTATAACATGCCAGCTGGCAAAGAGGAGAACTCAGTGAGTTGGCAAGGACTTATCTGGTGCCAACTGAATGTTTATTGTGGAGGTATTCTGTGTGTGTTTGTGTGTTAATGTGTCAAAGTGCAAATCAGTCCATCATCCTTATTTCTTCTTTCTGTCATCTGCTGGATCTTTTATTTCTTCACTATAATTAAAAGATCAGTAGTTCATTGTGCTTGAATTCTTCATAAATGAAGGCAATGTTACAGAATCTTCACAGGTATTACAGCATCTTCACAGAAAGGTATAATCCTAGGTAAGAATCCATGCAGAACTGTGTCATTTCTAGACTGTATGCTGGTGCAGTGCAGCCTCTTGCAGGGTCTCTAAATGAGCAGTTAAATGCCACGCTGTCCTGTCAGTTCTCTAGTATATATAGCTACTGTGCTGTTGAAGTGTAAAAATGAACAAAGGAAATTATCCTTGCTAAGGCCTATTAATGATCAGCCATAAACAAGTCTCATAGTTTTTCTTAGGACACTGTTAGTACTACCTGATTTGATGGGTTACGGTGTATTTTATTTTAATTTCTGTGCAAGAGCCTCCTATACTATTTCAGTGGGAGAAAACTGAGAATTATGGTGGGATAATGATGCTACTGTATTACAGCCAAGACGACAGTAAATTCTCCTGAATACAGAATTTTCTGGCTATGCTTTGTTGTGTTGTTGGGTTTTTAAAAAATGTATAAGAATTGCAATTTTCCTGAAATGAGTGACCAACGTTCTTCAAATCAAAGTGATTTAATGAGGCATACAAATAAGGACTTAATTTTATCCCTTTTAGGCACTGAAATGTCAGACATGTGCAGGTTGTGTGAGGCTAGGTGGGAGAACTGGGCATTGAACCTCAGTCCCTTAACTCCTTATTTGCTGGGAATGAGAGATGAGGCTGTTCAGAGTCCCTTATGTTTTGGTCCATTAGTTTCAGAGAGGTTTGCCTGATTAGAAAGTTTGTGTACACACATTCCAGTTGTGTGATTCTGACAGCTTAACATCCCCAGGCACTCTGCGACAACAAAACACTGTACAAAGTGTTTGAACAGTCCAAAATTAAGTATTTGGTGTCCGGGTAACCAAGGTTCTTCAGAATCAGGGTTTTACTTGTGAAATTGAACTAAAGTTTTGAGGATAACAAAGTATGGCAGGTTTTCTTCCTCAGGCAAAGTTAAGATTTCTGGTGTCTTTTTTTTTATTTTTTTAATACATGATCCTAGTGGAAACAGAGAGGAAAAAAACTAAGAAGTTTGATTAATGGAAGAAGCTTAGGAAGAGCTAAGTTTGAGGACTGATCTCAGAGCTCTTAGGCTGGAAAAAACGTCCCATTAATTTTAGTGGGAGTTTTGACTGCACAAGGACTTTCAAGATCAAGTGCTTTCTTGTTCATTAAAGGATAGAAGGTAATTAGAAATAAAGCACAGAAAAGATTTTATATAGTATTGCTTTTGTCAGCTGAAAAAATCCATATTATTGTAGGAGTTTTAGACTAATCTTCTCTCTCCCTTTCTTGCATAAAATGATGACACAGTAGGTTGTTTTCATTACTCTTAGAGGTCTGTGGTTCTATCTGTTCTTTTTATTGGGAAAAAACAATTGGCAAGTTTTTTCTGTGTTATCTTCCTTGCTGTTGGATTGCAATCTCATCTGTGATGCTGACTTTGTCATTTCCCTCCTCCATCCAAACCGTTTAGCTCAAGATATTCCCACAACATTTTTGTTTGTAAATGTTGGATGATAAATGAAACAAAAAGCCAGTGTGCATTTTGGTTGAAGGATTTTGCTGATGTCAGCTCATGAAATAGAGGAACAATTGGAAAGAAAAAGATAAAACTGTACTAAGTTCTACAGAAACAAATCTTGCATGTTCTATGATACCTTAAATTATGTTGACTTTTGAACACCTTTTAGGGAAGAAGCTATATATACTTATGACCTCTTGAATCCAGCCCTGAATTTTAAATGTATGGCAGTCATGAGCCATTTTGGAAATCATGAATTTAGGTCATCAACTGATGGGAGTACTTTCTACACTGACCTCGGGGACAATGGACTCATCTCCTGTTAGAACTTCAAACCATTTCTTTTTAATACTTAAAAATACGTTTCATGTTACTCGTTCTTTACAGCTACTTTTGTTTTTTTTGTTCCCTTTCCTGCTGTAATTTATTCGGGTGAAGAGTATAGTTCAAGTTTAATTCCAGTTGGAATTGCCACTGGTTATAAGACTGAGAGCAGGAGCCACTTTTTTTACAGCTTTCTACCATGTGCTGGTGGGCACAGGGAAGCTGTAGAAGGATGGGGAGCCAGAGAAGCTGTTGCAAAGCTGTTGCTTCGCTGGTTCTCTTTGCTGGCTCTGCAATACGTAATGATCTTAACCATTCCCAAAAGAAAGGGAGAGTGAGAAAGACATATTTCTGTTCTGATGTAGCAGTACTCTGCTTTTTGAGAAAGTAGCTATGTCGAAAAAAGGCATCATATTTAATGATGACATGCATTTGTCTTCTCAATCTGCAATAGTTATATGAATGAGATTTATTCCTACCCATTCCTGGTTTATTTGGAATGTCTCCCTTAGCTTTCAACTAGCAAAGGGGAAGGGGGAAACTTTCATTATTTGTTGTTATTTCAATTACTCTTGTGATTCCTTTCCAATTATTTTCAGGAAACAATAATTATTTCTGCAAAGGTGACTTATTTCTGTAAAGGTGACTTTCTAACAAGTCAGAAGGTATTTGGTAACATATAGTCTGCCTTCAAGAACTCGTCATTTTATCGAAGTGGATAAAACTGTGTAATATACATTCTAAAAAGAGAGTTTGGTCCACAGGGACTCCTTCTTTGCATTTTTACCTGTTTAATTCTTTTGCCTTTGGGTGAATTGCTCTTCATTTGTACTCATGTAAATGAGGAAAACAATCATATGTAAAATATCAGAGGAGATACAGGCAGATTTTAAAATGAGGTGTTCTCAGTGGCTTTTACCTCTCTGTTAAACTATACTTATTAATCTCCATGGATTGTGTAAGTGCCTTTTCATTCAGAGTATAAGACCAAATAACATTTCTGCTTGTGTGAAGCATTTTGGTTTTGTTTTTTTCAAATGAAATTTTAGATGACAAAGAAGGGACTTCCTGATGTTAGTTGGAAATGTGACTTCAGACATCAGAGGAGAATATTTTTGGCAGATAAAATACTTAAGATGACTTTCTGCTTTCAAGGGGATTTCTTTAAAAAGCTTTCAGAACTGTGATATAATTCTCCAAGAACACAGAACTTGTGTGAGATATCTGAGGTACCTGTTGGGAGTACTTTGGAAGAGACGTATGTTTTCCATTGTGAGTAAAAGTAATATTTGATGTAAAGTTTTCTGAGGATTTTGCTCACTATACAATGGTAAAGGAGCGGATAAACCATTCTGTACAGAATACCAATGTCCTTTCTGAATATGGTGCACCAAACGCTTCTTTGCAACTTGGGCATATTACTCTGCAGAGAATGGATTTGAAATGGTCCGACTTTCCGGAAACATTACTCTTAGTGTAGTGTTCTCTCTCTGGGAAGCTTTCTTTTCTCAAATAAAATGGAACAGTACAAAGGCCTGGTGCTGGGTTGATACCTGAATTTCTGTCTGTCCTTCCAAATGCATGCTCTGGCTTAGATTGTTCAGAATTACTGCAGTACTATTCTGCTGTTAGGTTTGAGAACCAATTCAGTTCCTCCAGGAACAGACAGTTTTGAATGTTCTGCAAACTTGGTAACCTACTGAACTTTCCTTCCACACTTCTCTTACAGTCACATACACACAGAGTCCTTGTGACTCGAGTCCTCGGAGACATGATATTTTGGGGGTGTCTGAGTATTATCCTCAGGAGGGAACCTGAAGTACATAGCGCTATTTATATTCAGCAGTTAGTAACAGAGCATGAACATCCATTAATGCTCCCACATTAAACACAGCTTTAATTGCAGTTTTAAAGATCTGCTGGTTTTGCTTTTTAGAGTCTCAGGGTTGATTAATAATATCTTAATAAAAAGCTTAATAGTGCATTAAATGAAAAAAAAAAAAAAGTTTCTTCTTATTATGAGACAGCAATTTCAGTTGGTAGTTCACTAAACAGAACAATAAAAACCCATCTGAAAATCTGTTGCCTGGTTGCAGAAAAATGTTATACAATCAGCCTTCAGAAACCAAACTGATGTTTGATGTAGTGTTTTAAATGTTACCACGCATACGTTTGGTAACACCAGGCTATGGACTCTGAAGTTTGTGAACCCTCATAAAAAGTTACTTATCTGTCTTCAACAAAAATTTGCTTACATTTTGCTTTCTATATTACCAAAATTGGGCCGCTGGGGGGGTGGGTTATGTGAAGATCTGCAGTAAGAGTGACACATCTTTTTTATTTAAATATTATTGCTTTTTAGGCACTGAATTTTGGAGATATGCCGAAGTACTTGTGGGAGATTTGGGTACCTGACAAACCATGGGTGGTAAGATATCAGATCCACTGAAATAAATAAAATAAACATTTAATTTTATGATAGGTATTTTGGGCCCTGCTGTCACTGAATTCAATGGGCAAAATTCCTGCAGGGCTTGTTAGAAGTGCATTACTGCAAATTTATGCAAGTGTGTTTTCATTCTTTTCAATGTTGTCACACTGGTGTGAAGTTGAAGTAATGCCTGTAGTGAACTAGAACTGTGGAGTAGCATCTGACAGGGGGAAGAGAGAATTGCTCAGCTGAAGGTTATAATAAGACCTTTTCTCTTATCTTTACTCAGACAAGCGAACAGTTAGCTATTGCCCATCAGAGCAATTCGTGGCTCACAGCTGGACCAACTGAATAGTACCTTTCTCCAGGCATCCTCTTGTTAGTCTTGTTTCACATTTGCTCTGGACTTCAACCCAGTAGGCCAAGGAAAATAACAATCTCCTTTTAAGCACCATGTGGACTTCTCAGAAAATGAGTCTGGCAGCTGCTGTCTGTCCTCCACTTTCAGAGGCAGTAATCGGAGAAGAACCAGGGTTCAATGCTTTGATTTCTAAAGCTCTGCAGTAAGGAGGAGCCACGGTCTATTTAGATGCACAGTTTCTTTTCTGTGCAGAACTCCAGTCTAGTCTGTCGTTTTCCATGCTGGTGTTTTTGGGGTTTTTTTGTGTATGTATATACTGTAGTATCTGTCCACTATCTGTGCTTTTTAAAGAGAGTCTCTCTGAAATCTCCATGTGGAAGTCCAGAACTTCCAACTTTTTTAAAGGTTAAAGTAATAAATGCAATCTAAATATAGTTACATCTTATGATACATTTAATTACATTTGTTCAACTATTCAAACTGCAAGATTATAGTTAAAAGTTATTTCCTTTATAATACAGGCCTCTTTCCCCCAAACTAAGCATTCTTTGGCACTTGCTTTAAGCTACATCAGAAGAAAATTTCTTGAGTTTCCAATATCAGATATTAAATTTAAAGCTGTATTTTCTAAGTACCGACTGAGTATTTAACTTTTTAGCCTTAATAGTAGGCTATTTTAGCCTCAATATAGGAATTTCAGAGATAAGGGAGTTGCTTTCATTTTTTTTTTGTGTAAAATATTCTGAATAAACTTCCTTGAATCTCTATTAGTGTACTATAAAATTGCTATAGATACATAAATCTAGATACCTATCTTATCTGTCTCCTCTCTAATGATAGAGAATGCTGTGGTTATGTATTAATTCAGTAACACAAGACTTCTGAAGTAAATTTTGAATGAAAAAGAGCCATCATACACAGTTAGGACAAAGTAATTTAAAGTGAACACAATAATAAGTGGGATTCACAGTTGGACTAGACAATCTTTGTAGGCCCAACTGAAATTATTCTATTCTATTCTATTCTATTCTATTCTATTCTATTCTATTCTATTCAGCTCCAGACACTAGAAATTTAGGTGCCTATAGCTATATATAATTTACTGTCGAGGCAAGGGAGAATGGTTAGACCACACCAAGGTGGATTCAGGCAGTGGAGTACCATATGAGACTAAACATGCACTTAAGGTCTTAGCTCAGTTTTGGGATGTCTTTTTTTTGTATGAGTACTAGAGTGCAATGTTTTAGCAAAAGCTGTCACTTCTAATATTTTATTTCATTTGATATTGATTACAAAATAAAGAGTCCTGATGTACTGTTTTATTTAAAGCTCTAAGAACAATATATATGTAATGATCCATGGTCAAGTCCACCTTTTGAAGGAAAGTATGTTATTCTGTACATTAAATTGTAAAAACTGGTCTTTCAAGAGTTACAAGTATTAGGGAGATCCTTTTCATGGAAGTTGGATGTTAGTTACAAGAAAGTAAGTTCTAAAGTAACTAAACAGGAAGGAAGTTCTAAGCTTTTAAGCTAATTTGTGGAAGATTTTATGGAACTGTCACAGCCTTTGCCTAAGAGTTGTTGCTCTTTGTCAGACAAATCTTTTCAGCTAAGTTCAATACTTCAAGAGAGTTAAACAAAGGAGTAAATTATTTCCCATGCTTGGTCAAAGTTTTAAAAAATGTGAAGATTTATTCTCTTTACTTTAATCAAAGCTTCTTTTTCATCCATCTGAATGTTAGGCTTTGAAAAAATCCTCCAACCCTTTACTTATGGAAAACATTTTAAGTATTTAAATTTATTTTTGTCATTTTAATATTGATAGATCTTCACAGTCTGAGCAATAACTAAGTAACGTTGATGGTCTGTAGATTGAATGAGGACTTCTCATTTTGCAATGCATTATGTATTGTATTCTTGCTTTTTAAAAAACAGTTGAATTACCTGTGAGTACTTTGCTCATCTAAATAGCAATTACACAGTCTCTTTCTAAAGGATTCTTGGCAAAGCAAATCTCCATTAACATTGTATGTAATAAAGTCTAAAAAACCCTCTTAAAACAACTTTCAGACCTAATGGATTTTCTATTTCTTGAATTTAAATTTTAGTCATTGCCTTTAACGTTGGTGGTAGATGGGCCTAAAGTTTAGATGCAGAAGTTCTTACCTAAGTGTCTGGTGTATTTGATTAAGCGGCAGTTCAGACAGCACGATTTTCTGGGTGAACTCAGCTGAGGTGGGATGGATGCAGGAATGGAAACACAGCACTCGGTGATGAATAATCTAAAATGTATTTAGCATGTGGGAGAGATGGTAGTGTGTGGACAGTAATTTTCCTTTTAAGAAACCTATTCTACAACACACACACGTGGATGCACACACACACACACACGGACATCAGTCACAGCTGCATTTCCTCCATTCCAGTTCAGACCAGCATGCAGGGGTACAGGATGCTCACTCCAACTGTGCAACATGTCTGGGTCCTGCTTCTCAGCAGAACTCCAGTGTGCACGGTCTGGGCTCAGCCTTCTGTGTGGTGCTGGATACCCATGGATGTGTCCACTCAAGGAGGAGTTATTGTCTTAACTGTTTGTTGATTTATAAATCACGTTGTTGGCATAAACCACTATAAGCAAAGCTAGTGAGCCATGTGGCCTCACTAGTCACACAATCAGGCAAACCTCAGGCCAATCTCCTTGATATCATCCATATGTAAGGCCAACTAGCAGTTGTCACTGAGGTTTCTATCACTCTTGTCTCCCAACCCAAATGTGTTACAGAAGTGTGAAGTCAGCAACAATGATGTGATGGAGTTCAGCTAATGCAGCTTTGTTTTCCAGCTCATACCAGGTTAACTTTTATTATTTGCAAAGGGGAAGATGTAGTCATGGTCCCATTTATTTGAGCAACGCTGTTGGGTAGACTCTGTTCTGTGACATGTGATCAAGATGATCCCTTCTGGGAATATTGGCATCGATAACATTAACATCTGTTCCTTTGGGGTGGAAACACCCCCTCCCACCCAACACATGAACACACAAATCTGACAGTTTGCATGCATAAGAGGGAGAAAAAATGCATGGAATAAACAAAAGCAGGAGGCAGATTTGTGAAGGATATATTGAGAGCATGAAGCTTATGACTGAGTTTGTCCTAAGGTAACAGGATCTTTCTTCAAGAGAGGAAGGAGATGCAGAGATGTAGGAAGTGGACTAAGGTTAAAGGAAAGAATCTGAGACTATTCAAATATCTTATTGGATATGTTCCATCTAGATGACTTGGTTTCCAAAGAGTAGATCATGCAGGAATATTTTTTTCCTGTAAAAAAAAAAGAATATCAAAAAAGTTGTAGCTTTTTCTCTGCTGTTCAGACTGTATTATAATAATTGCTGCAGTCAGAATTCAGAGGAGTGCTCTGTACATTTTATTTTTTGGAGTTTGCCTATACAGATTTTATTATTAACCCTGGCAGAAGTTTTCACAATTTTTATTTTGTACTGATCATAACCCTCTGTGCCTATTAGCTGGTAAAAGAAATCTCTTAACTTGGATGTAATTCAGGGATGTTGGACAAACACCGATCTTTGTAATTAGATTTTACATTGTTTTTAAAAGTAAGCTGTTTTTTAGTTTAAAACTGTCACTACAATTACTCATGAAACAGCTCTTTCAAATGAATCAAAATAGATGCAGGTCAATGAGGTACTGTTCTGTCTCAAATGTGGTTGCAGTGAAACAGAGCAACTTCTGGTTTATATAAAAATAAATGTTTACATATATATATTGACTTCATTTTTCTCCCTAATTAGTAGCATGCAATGTACCATTCTGATTTCTGATTCACCCCCTTGGTGCCTGCACCTCCCCTTAGGGATCCCAGCTGTTTTCCTCTCCTGCTGTAATTGAAATCAAACTTGTTCCAGTCTGTAATTGATAGTGAATCTAACCATCTAATGTTTTCTGTGAGACAGATGCACAGCAGAAGCACACAAAGTGGCATATGGAAAACCAAGTGCCCTACTGGGGTGAAGATAGATCCATTCTTGTTTTGTTATACAATATCCCAATACTTTCATCAACTAGTTCACCTATATTTTAGTAAGTCAAGAGTAGAAAATCTGGAATATATGTGATGTATCAATTGAAATGGTTAGGCCAAGTCTCTCTGTGCTCATGAAGAACTGTGCCTCTAGACTGCTCTTACATATTATCCTCTTTGCCTGCTCTTTTCTCTTGTGTTAAGGAAAAATATTCTAGTGTCTGCCTGAGCGTTGTTATGACAGGTCTAATGGCTCATATGGGAATGTAAATCTCGATGTTCTCTCTCACTCATGTTTTGGCATCTAGTGCAAATCATAATCTTGTATAAAGAGTGCATCTTTTTGTCTCTGGGTGAAGACATTTGCTAGGAATCTGCCATTGGAAGCAGAATGCTGCTGTCTGATAGTACCTCAATATATTCCTGTTTTTCTCTCTCTCTTAAACTAAAAATGCTTCCATTCTTAGTGAATAAAACGAGATATTCTGTTATCCTATATGTCTGTCTCTCTCTGTACATAGTATATAAGAGAAAAAAGCATCAGTCATGAATTTTTATATTTAAGTAATATTTTAATATTTTAAAATATGTGGGGGTTTGGTGGTTTTTCTCTCTCTGTTGGGGATCTACTCTAGTTCCTACACTAGAAGGGTTATTTAGTTTTAATAACATTCTTCTACCTCTAGCATCTCCTCATGATAGAATATACAGTAATTAA
This sequence comes from Numenius arquata, assembly GCF_964106895.1. Lineage (NCBI taxonomy): Eukaryota > Metazoa > Chordata > Aves > Charadriiformes > Scolopacidae > Numenius > Numenius arquata. The sequence goes on from NC_133576.1 coordinate 100,068,796, forward strand.
ATACAGAACTAAAGAGGAGTTGTAGGTTAATAATAACTTTGTTGGCCGCTGGATTTCTTGGGATATTTTTGAGGCATATTTTCTTAGCAGAAATAATGTAGTAGTCTCCTGTGTGGATTTCCTCATATCTGGTTTTGAAAGGAACCTCATATGTTCCTTCCAGTGCTACTGATAACAAGCTGTTATCAGTACATCTGAGTCAGGCAGACTACGGCTTTGAGCGATTGCATCTGTAACTTAGACTGAAGACTAGCTTAAGTCAAAAATTGCACTTATTCTGTACTGCTCCTGACTCTAAGTATGGTTGCCCTGTGTAAAGTTCAGCAGGATTTCTCCTGGGGTAGCAAAATTCCTTTAGGTATATCTAAACAAATATTAGCTTTCTAGTGAATGCTTATAAAGAGATTTGGAGGAAAGCTAGTTATTCTGTAACTCCTCAGATTATACCCAGTTTCTCAGGGACCTGAGGAAAAACAGAGGTGAAATTAACTTCTTTACACTGTTCACAATCACAGTGGGGATTATTCTCATTAAATATTTATCCATCATGGAGGAGGAAAAGAGTTGAGTAATCAAACAGTTGGTGTTAATTTAAATGTCATAGCCACAATTAGAAAAAAATTCCTTGCAATCAGATTTTATTGTGATTTCCCAATCTGTGTTCACTCAATAACCTTCGCTCAAGGATTTCCACTCTGGGAGAAGAGACTACAATATGGCCTTGACTCAAGTTTCCTGAGCTTTTTCCTCTTTCTGAAAATTTCATAAACTTTCTGTGACTCAATGATCGCTTTATAAGATATAGTAGATTAATTTGGGGTTGTCAGTTGTTTCCTGCAAATAGAATTGCCTCCAACTTGATCACTCTCTACCCTGAACGAATGATCTGAAGCCATTAGCTATACTTTCTGTGCAACCTTAATGAAACAAATACAAGTGACAGCAGAGGGAGAAGCTGATCGGTTTTTTTAATTGGTTGTGGTGCTTGTTTTTTTTTTTTAACATCCTGTTTGTTTGTTTGTTTGTTTTTGTGAAGGTGAAGCTCCTATACAAAGTAGTGTAGTTTTTTGATCTTATTACAACAACTCATTTCATTCTGTCTCTATCAGATTATTTATCTGATACTATTTCTAATAGCATCATCAGAACATTTTAAGTAGTTACAAATAGTTCTAATATTACAATGTGTAATGTTTAAACAGATTAGCTTTGATGTATGATTAGCTTTTGTGTGTATTACACTGAAAAAATGATTTATTATCCACTGAAATATTATATAAAAATGAAAAATACTAAATATATTAAGGCTAGACATGTGATTATTCTTAATAGTCTTGCTATATGCATGGAGTACTGTTCTATTATCATGGAGTAATCTAAGTTGGATGGGACCTTCAGAGGTCATGTAATACAATGTCCTACTCAAAGGGGATCATTTAGATCAGGTTGTTGAGGGCTTTGCCCAATCAGGTTTTGAGTATCTCCAGGGCTGTCTCCAAGGCTTGCCACAACCTTGCTGGGCAGCTTGTTTCAGGGTTTGACCATCCTTCTGATAATTTTTTCCTTCATATGAAACTAGAACTTTTCTTCTTCCAACTTGTCTCTGTTGCTTCTCATCCTATCACCGTTCAAAAAGAATCTGGGTCCATAGGTGCTCTCATTAGGTGGCTAAAACTGCAGTAACTTCTGCATCTTGAGGGTAAGTACATACAGCTCTCAGAGGCCTTCTTTATACCCTCCAGCCTCCTGAACCAACTTGATGACCCTTTGCTGGACTTACTCCAGTGTTTTTCCTGTATTTGAGAGCTCAAAACTGGACACATCATTCCACATGCAGTCTCATGTATGCTGGACAGAAAGGAAGAGTTGCTTCCCTGAGCTTTCTGGCTAAATTTTTACTGTCCTTTGTTTAAGGACGCACTGCTGACTTATACTGAAATGGTTGTCCACCAGGACCAATAGGTCTTTTGCTGCAAAGCTGTTTTCTATCTAGCTGGCCTCCAGCCTGCATTGCTGCATGGGGTTATTCCTTCCTGGGGCAGGACTCCCATGTTTGCCACTGCCGCATTTCTTGAGGTGCCTCTTGCCCATTTATCCAGCCTGTCAAGCTCCCTCTGAATAGGAGCCTGGCCTTCCAGCAGAGCACTTGCCCCCAACTTGGTGTCATCTGTGCACTTGCAGAGGATGCACACTGCCTCATGATCCAGTTTATCAGTCAAGACACCAGATACAAAGGCAGCATTGGCCACATTATCCACCCCTTTATTAACCAGCTGTCCATTGGACTGTGCACCTTTGATAACAACCCTTTAAACCTGACAGTCCAAGCAATTTTTCAGCCACCTGGTAGTCCACCCATCCAAACCATATTCCATCAAGTTGTTCGTATGGACCAAAAAAAAACCATTGCTGACATCAAGGTACCCCTTTTTAACTAAGGAAGCCATCTCATCACAGAAGCCAATCAGGCTGGTAAAGCACACTTTGCCATTGGTAAATATATGTAGGCTGTTTCCAGTCTCCTCCTCCTCCTTTATGTGACTGGATGTGGCTTCCAGGAAGATTTTTTGAGTAATGAGACTAGGCTAACTGGTCTGCAGCTCCTGCTGATGATCCTTCACCTTCTCTTTGAAAATGGGCAATTTTTCCAGTCATCAGAAACCTACTCTGATGGGTCTAAGACCATAGACATTGGTCTTGCAATGACATCATCTTCCTTCCTCGGCACTGTAGGAGGCATCTCATCTTGTCCTATGTCCAATTTACTTAATTGTTTTCTACCTTGATCTTCTACTGCGGGTAATTCTTCAGTCTCCCAGATCCTGGCACAGGCTCAGAGGACCTGCGAGGCTTGAGGCAGTCCCTACCAGTGGAAACTGAGGCAAATAAGGCATCTACTACCTCAGCTGTTTCTGTGTCTTTGGCTGCTGGGTTCCCTACCATGTGAGTGGTGGCCTCACATTTTCCTCTCTCTTCCTTTTGCTGATAGTATAACTTTCTTTTCATGCTTCACAGTCCTCACTAGTATAAACTCCAAGAGAGTATTGGCTTTTGTGATTCAGCTGAGCTCAGTCAGGATTTCCCCATTATCCATGCTGACCTTGTTTGAGTTGTGTTTGTTCGAGTTCACGGGCATCACACTTGTGCTTTGAGGAAGTTGGCACTGATGATCAACTAGCTCTCCTGAGCTCCTTTACCCTCCAGGGCAGTCTTACATTAGCCCCACCAAATGGAACCCTGAACAAATCTAATCTGCTTTTCTAAAATCTAGGTGGTTTTTTTTCCCCTTTTTGAGGTTTTTGGGTTGTGGTTTTGGTTTTTTTTTTTTGTTTTTTGGGTTTTTTTGAGAAATAGGTCCAACTGAGTGTCTCCTCTGATCACTTTGTCAGCCACCTGTACACCAGAGTTTTTGCCAGAAATCTCTTGAAATTTTTGTGCTCCACCATTTTGCCTTTTCAGAAGACGTTGGGGTGGTTCATATCCCCCCTGAGAACCATCCTTGTGATTGTGAGACTTCCCCCAGTTTTCTAAAGGAGGCTTCATTTCCTTTTCTTGATCTCTTCCTCACCCTCATCACAGTACCCACCCTGTTCTTGACTCATCAGCTCTGGACTGGTTGGTCCCTGGCTCAAGTGCAAAGCTCCATGAATTCAAACTTCTCTTTTCCATAGCATGCAACCTCTCCTCCTCACTTATCCTGAACAACCTGTGTGGATTCCCTGCAATTTGTTTTCCATTCCGCATGTGTTTGCATACAGGCACTTGAGGTGAGCCCCCCAGCTCCACTTTGTTCACAGGGGATGTTCCTCATGTGTCATGCTTACTGTCGAACACTTCCTTGCTTTCTCCTATCCCTCCTCTAAATCTCAGATCTTTTGTCCACCATCTCCAGATGTTTAAAGCCCCTTTCACTAGATTAGCAAGCCTCTTCAAGGCTGGGTCTTGCCCCACATGATTAAATATACCATGATATAGAAATATTTTGAGAGATATATATGTTTAAGGTATTCATACAAAATATCTATGCATGTATTTAGTGTATGCCTGTGCCTAAATACTGTATGCAAGTTCATGCAGAGAACAGACACTTTGTATATATTGTTATGTGTTTGTGCACAGCAAGAAAAAGAGGAGAATGTAAAAAACTTCTTAAAATACTGAGTAATTATCTTTTTGTTTGGGAGTATTGTCTTCAGCTTTTTATCTCCTACATGCTGTACTGGCACTCTTATCTTTCAGTCTGATTTTTCGAATAGTACAATGTAGTTTTGTTTTTTTTGAACATCATTGAAGTGTGAAACAGAAAGCAGTCATACATATGCCTGGCCAATTTGATGGTGATGGTTTATTATTCTTTGTGAAGAAGGTGTTGAAATGTTTTGGAAAGACCGGTCCTGTATAGGGATTCAAAACACAGGAGTTAAAGAGATACAACTTTCATGTTCTTTTCTTCCAGAACTATAATCATGCATAAAATAAATTTAAAAAATCATCAGAATATAGTATTATAAACACATTTGAACTATAGTACTGATTTGCACTATCAAAAAATACATTTTTGAATACTGCCACAGATTTATTTTGTTTAAAAGCTGTTTTTTGGGGGGGGAAGAAAAAAGATAATTTTCATGAATCTGAGTATTTTGAGAAAGATACATCTATTATTTACTGTTACTAAGGCACCAACCTTTTTGAGGAAGGAGGATGCCATAGAAGTTATCCAAGTGGTTTTGTTTGGTAGTATATTTGTATGAGAAGTCTCGTGGACATTCCTGTTTGTATATCATTGTTTACATTATTTTATTTTCTTAAACCAAGAATTATCATTGTAGGTGGGAGAGGCGAGGAAGTATGCATGAGAACAGTTCTTCACAAGTTTTCCTCACCTCTCCTTTACCTATTAAAATAAATTTACTTTCCATACTGAAGGAAATGCTTTCAGTTACATTTTCTCTTGGAGGAGGAGAGAATTAAAAAGAACATTATGTTCCATAATTCAAAAGTTTTATGATCAAACGTTAAATGCAGAGGTGGAGTAGGGTAAAAAAAAAAGAGTACAAGCATGATTCACAATAATATAAATTTTACTTTTTTGGGGTGTGCGTGCATTTCCTTTGATCGAAGATTATAATGTCACAAAAAGAATAAATTTCTTTTTTCCTGTTGTTTACCTGAGATGTTATTTCTTAGGTACCCTGTCTTATATGCTTTTAAATGGGTAGTTGACTGTATTAGAGAGCATGCAGCATACTTTATATTATCTCAAATGTTAGCAGACCCCATGTTTAGACAACTGAATGAAGTGTTAGTACTCCACTGCCCGTAACTGGAGTTTAGACACCTATATTGTGGATGCCTAACTTTGAGTGTCTGAGCCCGGAATTCAAACACAGCCTTCACGTTCATCATGGGGTTTTTGTTTTGTTTTGCTTTGCTTTGGTTTGGGTTTTTCATTTGTTTGGATGTGGGGTTTTTTTGTTGTTGTTGCTGTTTTCCAAATTATATCCAGTGAATTTGTTAAAGAAACTTGGGGAAACGCTGCATACAGACTGAAGTGGTGTATGGGTGCCTAACATTTTTGTCCATCTTTTTTGTGCTGTGTGACATCAGATTATGTCCTCAGTAAGACCTGTAAGAAACAGCTCATGTGGTTGTCAGTGAGGGCAGAATTTGATAAGCTTTCAAATGCAGAAATTGAATAAGGACGTGAAATGTCAGTATAGGCTAGCAAGAGTGTCTTGTGGGGATAAACAGAAGTGATACATAAAATGTAATTCAGCACCATCTTTGTCAATGACTGAAGAAGTGTAGATAAGGACACCTTTGTCCTGATTAAAGTCAGCGGACATTTGCCATTGACCTTCATAATGCTTCTGGACTTTACCTGCTTTATTTGACTGAACTAGAAGTGTGCCAAGTATGTGCTGGTGATTCCTCTCATCTGTAGAAATTTAGTTTGTTCTGGGCAAAAGCTTTGTTACTATTCCCTTCGTCAGGGTGAGATGTGCAGACTTTAGTTAATAGCTTTAAGAAGTTTTCCTCATTTGTGATGATTCACCTGATGTGAGCAGAGTAGGATCAACCATTTGTAGTGAATTTAGTAGCCTCTGAGGATCCAAAATATGAATAAGACAGAGGTTTCAATTTTTTGCATGCGTGATGTATCAGATTAATTGTTTCTGGTTTAAGATTAATGAGGCTTCATGGTTAAGCATAGAGTGGATAAGCAGTCAGTGATCTTTGTAGGAAAGAAATGGAAAGTATTTTATTCTGAAATGTTTCAACAGTGCTGATTCTTTTAAATCAATTTTCTGGGTTTAATACAGTGCTGTTTTGAGCTGTCATATTTCTTATATATTGCAGCACTGTAAACCCTCACAGCCTGGACCTTCCTTTAGAAGATTGGGTAATATACGCTTGGATACGTGAATGTAGCAATCAGGAAATAGCACAAAGTGAAATGGCTGTTACTGCATGTTCTTCAGCATGACAATGTACTGCAGATCACAGGGATTTGTTACAAGGTGGGGGGGTTGGTTTGGTTTTTATGTTTGGGGATTTTTTTGCTTCTCCAGATGATCTCCACTGTGCTTTTTTTTTTTTTTTTTTTGCATTATACCATTCAATTGTCAGAAACAGTAAATTCATTAATAACTGCCCTTCACTCCCTAAATAATTCCTTAACATAGAGTAAAATAAATCATTACATTTTGCTTTATGCTCTTTCTCTTTCCCCTCCTCACAAAAAATATCCTGACCTCTACCAACTTTTGTTAGGTTCGGAATCAGAGGCTTTACAAAGATGAAAGCTGCCAAGTGTATTTGCTAGCAATTCATTTTTTCAATTTACAGAACCGGCCCTCAGTCTCAGTTTTTAATTTGGTGCTTTAGATGAAATCCTATTTGGGGAAATCAATGAGAGGTTAACCAAAGCCTAGGGAGTTGCAGTGGTTAGAAGTTGACAGCTTTGATAGCACGCCAAACTGACACCTAGGTTCAATTTTTTTGTTTTGTTTTGTTCATTCCTCATTCTCCAGCCTTTTGCCATATCACATGACATTATTCTATCAAGCTTTGATACTGGGAGGGGAGAGTTAGTATGCTTAACAGAGCATTGCTTGTTACCTTATACTATAATTTTACAAAGTCAGAAATATCAAATGAAAAAAAAAAAAAACCCAGCAAAAATAGATATATAACACAATTTCTGACAAGGTTCCAGTTGCTGTGCCTGTTGCTCTGACACCCTTCACTGCTGCCGATTTAAATAGGCTAGTGATTAAATCATATCATTGGTGGAAGGTAAAAGGCCAAAGATGAATTTATACAACACAAAATGATACTTACAAAAATGCATTATTCATCCTTACTGCATACAAAATTAATGTGAGACAGTTCATCTTTTCCGCAAAATTTCTGTACCTTCTTTTTGCGTTAAAATTTTTTAAAATGGTCTTGATGAATTAATACAGCAGTTAAACTGAATATTTGCAATGAAATTAAGACAGTTAATGTAACATGATGTAAATTTCGCTCTCCCATTTACTAATGGATTTAAGTGGGGAGAAAATAAAAACCTAAAACAACTGAAGACAGTTATCAGCTATAATGTTATCTACATATAGCCATGTGCATAGTTATTATTATATATATTATTACTCATGTAAAAGCTAGTATGTAGAGATCAGTTAAGAAAGTGAGCAAAGTGTCTCGGGAAGTCACCAACAGGCCTGATAACAGAACCCAGATTTTCTGTGAGCCTTACAGTGCCCATATCCATTTCACCATGTAAATCCAGCCTCCAGATGTCCATGGTACCAAAAATTTGGCATTTCAAACAAGGTCTAACAGAACAGCTTTTGGCAGTATTACAGTGACAGAAAGCAGAGGCTAGAGGGACAGAATTGAGAGACCATGATGCTGGGAGAAGGCGGGGAGCAATGGGTGCCTGCTTGTCGCAAAGATCCTTCACTGCTTGCATGAAGGCCCCTGACAGATGTGCTGCATGGTGTAGCCATGGGTTATGAAATGTAGCTTTGTGTCAAAGGCACACGTGTTTTCATAACGCTGTTCTAGTACAGGTACGACTAACATTGAAGGCTCATTCAGGGAACTTCTTATGTCATGCTTTTATTTTATTCCAGTTGGCTGAACCTTTCCTGTTGGAAGTAGGTCTGAAAGAAGAGTAGGTGTTTGATCTTGCTCTGATTAAAGTCAATGCAAAATTGGTTTTGAGGTTAACGGCATGAGTTAAGCCTTTAGAGAGAAATCATTTAAGCCCTTCCAGCACATTTAGAATATTTCCAATGTGAAATGGGAACTTAGAAAGTGAAAGCTTACAGTTTTTTACCTAAAATTCCTTTTTGGTAGGCATTCGTTAAGAAACCGGAGATTGCTTTGATATGCTATTATTCACTCTAAGTTTGGAATTTAATGGAATGAAAAGCCAGGAGCAGTAAATTAGATCATCTTTCTGTACTTCTTACTGCACTTTAAGCACTACCTTGATATTAATCCCCGAACATAAGGCCATAGCTTGGTTTTCAGATGGTGGCCTATAAACTGCTAGTGACCCACTGTTTCAAAAGAAATATGCAAAGGATAACTAAGAAAACCCTAAGAGGTTAAGTTAATTATATTAACATTGACATTATTCTTGTTGTCTGTGATTACAGCTAGTCATGTCTTTTCCGTATTGTCATCAAAAGAGGTAACAACTGAAATTAAGTGTAGTATCAACAAGAAGCATTCCTGTGGTGTTTGGGATTGAGGTTTGGGGCTTTTTTCATTAACATAAAAAATCTCAAATTGACCTATGGGAATTTTCCCCTAAATTTCCTTCAAAGTGTCTTCTTCAGCTAACTGGGATAATTTCTTTTTATAAAATTACCTAGTAATTTTAAGCTATTTTCTACCTTTTTTTTTTTTTTTTTTTATGACAACAGAATACACATTCATGTAAGCAGCGAACAGTTTATATTTATCAAAGTAATAAGTGCTTGGCATGAGAGTTTTAATTTTATCTAAGGTTGAAAGTACAATTAAAACTTGGAGACTATAGAAACAGTGAGAAAATTCCCAGATGTAGATTGGTGTTTAAAGAGGTTAGCGTCTAAACTGTAGAAGACAATTCAAAGGAAAAACAAAATTACTTTATAGCTTCGATGCCGGAGAGTCTATAAGTGCCTAAGGTTTTTCAGGTAAAGTTTATATATCTAAAAATCTGCCAATGTGAATGCACAGAGGCAACACCCAGACTGAACGAAATGTTTTATTGTCAGATCTGTGAATTCCAAATCGCAGAATCAGAATAGTTTGGGTTGGAAGGGACCTTAAAGATCATCTAGTTCCAACCCTCCTGTCATGGGCAGGGACACCCTGTGTAAATGTAAACAAATGCATAAAAGTTAAAGAAGTGAATTAAAAGTTTTAAACTGTAGTCTCACAGAGATGTTTAGCTCAATCTTGAAGGTATGATCATGCCCAGGAGAGAAAGATGCATCTATTGGGTGTTTCCTATTGATCAGCAAAGCTCTTGTCCTCCATGACTAGCACTATCAGCCTGTCCCAGCACACAGTTGCAAATTCCATTCCAAGAAGCTCACTATGTTACAGAATTTTGGTGTGCAGCTTCTTCATGAAGTCTGCCTTGAGGGTAGGTACCTAGACATTTAATGTTCTTTACAAGTCTTTACAGAGATCTATGGCATATTTAGAAACAAATTTCTCATTTGTCGGGTTACAAATTTCTTTTGTAATGCTACTTAAAGATGTGGAAACATTAGGAAGCTTCTGAATAAAACAAAAAGAGGAAAGAGGAAGACTTGTATTGGTTTTGTATTATTAAAGAGCCTAAGATCTCTGCAGTGGACGTACCCCCCCTCCAAGCATTTAATTCCTATGTAATAATACTGATTTTGAAATAAATTTGATAAGTTGAAATAAAGAACTAATCATTCTGAAGATTTGTTTTACACTTGTTTTGCAGTGGCTAGATTGAGACCTACAACTGATTTAAAATTACAAAGTACACGATCCTGCCCTAAATCTTTATCCTAATACTGCAGCATTCAGAGGGCCTGAAATGACTGTCTGCGGGTTGTGTGCAACTTCCATTAGGTCAATGGCAATTTTTCACATCTTGTGTAATGAGACTTAGGGTGCACAGCGTCAGTTCTGCATATATTTTGTTATATTGTATTATCATGTGATACTTCATGATTCTTTCCCTTGGAGCCAGCTGCTTCCTTATTCTATTTATACAGGTCATGCTGTGTAATCCAAAAAGATTCTGTTGTCTTTGCTTCTGTGAGGAAAATATAAATTAGTTTATTGTGAAACCCAAATACAAATCAGCATCCCACATAAGATGCATTCTGAATTGCAAGCTTTAATGATGTTAGGTACACAAACACTGGCAGGATATCAGAAGATGGACTTCTGTTTAGGCTCTCTGAAACAAGTTAGTGAACCCCATAATGCTAGCATGAAATCCATGGAAGCTTTATCATGATTTTTGTAAAATGTCAAACTATGCCTGAAGAAAGATGGACAGCTGTAACTCATAAGCACAGTAGGAACAGATGAATTGCAAGGTCAAATTTTGTTCTGGAGTACGGCACTAAGATTGATTTTAATTTCATTTTTAACTCCACCTGAAGATTAAAAAATAATGAAATTAGGCTTTCAAGCTTATGCATGAGTGTCCATAAAGTGGAAGCGCCTTCTCAGAAGACTTTCTTTTTTTTCTCATGATTTGTAAGTATAGATTTTTTGAGGCTATATCAATGAAGATGACTTAAGAGAGTAAAACTTCTGGGAATAGTGATCATCTGTAATTTTTGAAGGAAAGGAATTCATGACCAGTTTTCATGCAAGATTTCATGTGCAAAATGTAAACTCATACATCATTTGTACAGAACAAATTTACAACATCTCTATCACCCTGCTCTCTCTTGCAAAACAAAATCTGTAAAAAATACATGAGCTGTATAGAAGGTGTTTCAGCAAAGAAAATTACATAATATTAAGCCCCTTAATATATGGGTAGATAATGAACTAAGTAATCACCGTCTGATACTTCTAGAAGCTTAGACTAAATGAGCTGACTTCCATTTCGGTCCCAGAAAATAAGATATTCTTACTGCCCTTTTGTTTTTTTTTGGCAACCTCTGCCAAGCCAAGTGAATTATTTCAGGGACTCAAATATTCCTTCATCCTTCAGATCCCATTTCAGGAATGCTGAATCTGATGCTTGATCCATCTGTTCAGGGCTTGTCACAGGATCTGGATAAGGAGTAAGATTCAAGGACAGCTTTTCAATTCACTTGGTTTATCAGCTGATCTTGAATCAAAAGCAATCAAAAGAATTTGCTTTGCAATTGGGGATATCTGAGGATAGAAGGAGATTGCTTGTCCTTTCAAGTGTTGTGTTGTTCCGTGGGGCTAACTTCTCATCCACTACATCTTGGAAACTAAGGATGGGCTTCCTCTTTCCTAACTTTGTCTACCTAAAAGGCATTTGTATATTCTAAGCTAGTTATTACAGTCTTTCTCTACAGTAGGTGTAAATTTTCAGAGAATATTTCTTTTCTTCTTTAGTAAGTTCGCAAAGGTAACTAAAGTGAGGTGCTTCTGGGAGTGTAGACATTTTCAGCACAAAGTCCAACTTTTGAATGTATAAGGTCAGCTGAATCTCAACCTGAAAAATGAACTTAAAGCCATAAATGGTACATGCAGTGTAGCTGATTTTAATAAAGAGTTGCTGTCCTTGTTGCTGAAAAGTGAGTTAGGTGTGGAAGGCTGCCATAAGGTCTTCTCGGAAACTTCTGTTGTCCAGGCTGAAAAACCCCAACTCTCTCAGCCTGTCTTCATAGGAGAGGTGCTCCAGCCCTCTGATCATCTTTGTGGCCCTCCTCTGGACTCAGTCCAACAGGTCCACATCCATCTTATGGTGGGGGCCCCAGAGCTGGACACAGTACTCCAAGTAGTGTCTCACGAGAGCAGATTAGAGGGGCAGAATCATCTCCCTCGACCTGCTGGCCATGCTTCTTTTGATGCAACCCAGGATATGATTGGTCTTCTGGACTGCGAGTGCACATTGCTGGCTCATGTCCAGTTTTTCATCCACCAGTACTCCCAAGCCCTCAGCAGGGCTGCTTTTAATCCCTTCATTCCCCAGCCTGTATTTGTGCATGGGATTGCCCTTGCCCAGGTGCATGACTTTGCATTTGGCCTTGTTGAACCTCATGAACTTCACACAGGCCCACTTTTCAGGGTTATCCAGGTCCCTCTGGATGGCATCCCAATCCTCAGGTGTGGTCAACCACACCAGTCAGCTTGGTGTCATCTGCAAATTTGCTGAGGGTGCACTCGATCTGGCTGTCTATGTCACTGATGAAGATATTAGATAGTACTGGTCCCAGTGTGGACCCTTGAGGAACACCATTCATTACTGATTTCCATCTGGACATTGAGCCATTGACCATTACTCTCTGGATGCGACCATGCAGCCAATTACTTATCCACTGAATAGTCCACCCATCTCCATATGCCTCCAGTTTAGACAGAAGGATGTTCGCGGAGTCTGTGTCAAAGTCTTACAGAAGTCCAGATAGATGACACCTCTAGCTCTTCCCTTGCCCACTGATGTACTCATAGGAGGCCAGTAGGCTGGTCAGGCAGGACTTGCCCTTGGTGAAGCCATGCTGGCTGCCTCCAGTAACCTTGCTGTCCTCCATGTGCCTTAGCATAGCTTCTAGGAGGATCTGTTCCATGATCTTCCCAGGCACAGAGGTGAGGCTGACAGAACAGTACTTCCCAGGGTCCTCCTTTCTATCCTTTTTAAAAATGGCTGCATTGTTTCCCTTTTTCCAGTCACCAGGGTCTTCACCTGACTGCCATGACTTTTGAAATATCATGGAGAGTGGCTTGGCAACTACATCAGCCAATTCCCTAAGGACCCTATGATGCATCTCAGCAGGTTTCATAGACTTCTGTATGTTCAGGTTCCTCAGGTGGTCATGAACCTGATCTTCTTTCACAGTGGGAGGAAATTTGCTTCCCCAATCCCTTCTTTGCGGTCCATCCACTCAAGAGGTGTGGAGAGAGAGGTTGCCAGTGAAGACTGTGAAGACTTCACTGCCAGTGAAGGCAAAGAAGATGTTGAGTACCTCAGCCTTCTCCTTGTCCCTTTTTACCAGTTAGGCGGTCTTGCTCATCGGGGGGTATGCTTTCCTTGACCTTCCTTTTCTGGCTGACATACTGGTAGAAGCCCTTCTTACTATTCTTTGCATCCCTTGCCAAGTTCAGCTCCATCTGTGCCTTGGCCTTCCTGACCCCATCCTTACACAACCGGACAGTGTCCCTATACTATTTCCAGGATACCTGTCCTGCTTACACTACCTGTGCATTTCCTTCTTGCCCTTTTGTTTGACCAGCAGGTCTCAGCTCAGCCATGCTGGTCTCTTGCCTTCCTTTCCTGATTTCTTAAAACTGGGGATTAAGAACTCTTGTGCTCATGACTTAATGCTTCTAAAATGTATTCATTTGCAGGATTTGTGAAGACTGCTTTTCAATATCAGAAAGATATTGCTATATTGTGTTGAGCAGTGGAAAAAAAAATGGCCTGGCATTGAAGGAAAATTTGATACAAATAAGTAGATAAAGCTTAGGCTGAATGGATATGAAAAGTTTAGCCCCTAAAAAGCCTAAAAACACTTTTTTGGACATCTTTGCAAGGAAGAAGTATTTAATTTTTTTACAAAGAGGCATTTACTCAGTAATTTATACATAGAAGCGTTTTGAAATTAATTTTACTGAAAATATCAGTAGAATTATTGTTGATATTTTTAAATTGGCTTATGTAAATTTTTCAGCAAAAAAAAAACATTGAAAGTATCTGTTCTTCAGATACCTGAAACTAGATTAGACAAAGTTCTCAAAAATATCTTGTGTGAAATAATTTTCTCTAGAAGAAGAAGAGCTATATGGCTATATTTATTTGTTTATTATTCTGTGGTGGTTAGAATCCAAAATCTATATCTTACAGTTGAATCTCAGCCAAGAAGTGAAACTGCTGTGAGAACTAAAAACCACATTTCATTCCAGTTCAGAGTATTAACTGTCGCTTACATAACAATTTAGGGTCTTTACTCAGTTCTTTTTTTTTTTTTTTTTGATATGTTACTTACCAAAGGACTGTGTATTGCGTTCTCGAGACATTAAATGTCTGCATAGAAAAAAACCATCAAAATTTCTGTAATTTATTGAATAGCAATTTGTTGAATGTTGTTCTTTCACATTGGTAAATGTCGTTGTGTACGTCCTTTTCTTTCAGGTTTCTTAGGCTAAATGTAGCATACATGTCTGTAAAGTAAATCCATGTCTTACGTTGTGTCTAAATATTTTTTCTCAACGACTGTGATTTTTGGAGTAATGTTTGGACTAAGATGCAGAGGAGTAGCTATACTTTTGAAACTGTTGTCATGGTGTTGCTCTTTATATGATAAAACAAATTTTCTGATGTTCCAGATAGTTACCTCTGTAGAGTCTTTATATATTCTGTCTTTTCTGTCTGTGAATCCAGGCTCTGTTATCAAGATGGAAAGCAGAGAGAGAGCTGGGAGTCCCGGTGGACACCAAGTTGACTGTGAGGCAGCAATGTGTCCTTGTGGCCAAGAAGGTCAATGGTGTCCTGGGGTGCATTAAAAAGAACGTGGCCAGCAGGTCAAGGGCGGTCATCCTCCCACTGTGCTCTGCCCTGGTGAGGCCAGGAAAGACAGGGAAATACTAAAAGAGAGCCCAGCGGAGGCTACAAAGATGATCAAAGGAATGGAGTACCTCTCTTATGAGAAAAGGCTGAGAGACATGGGTCAGTGTAGCCTGGAGAAGAGAAGACTGAGAGGGGATCTCATCAATGCTTACAAATATCTAAAGGATGGGGTCAAACTCTTCTCAGTGGTTCCCAGTGACAGGACAAGAGGCAACAGGCACAAACTGGAACACAGGAAATTTCATCTCAACATGAGGAAAACCTTTTTTACTTTGAGAGTGACAGCACTGGAACAGGCTGCCCAGAGAGGTTGTGGAGTCTCCTTCTCTGGAGATACTAAAAATCCACCTGGATGTGTTCCTGTCCAGCCTGCTCTAGGTTGCTGGGGGTCTGCTTTGGCAGGGGGGTTGGAGTAGATGATCTCCAAAGGTCCCTTCCAGCGCCTACAATTCTGTGATTCTGTGATTTCTTCCAATCTCTAATACTACGTCTGGCACAGATAAAGAGGTACGTCTAAGGAAGGTAAGATGTAAGCTGTAAAGGTCCTCAAAGATTAAAATCAACAATTTCAATTACTATTCACACTGGTCCAGAGTTAAGTGCAGTTTAATTCTTGTAACCACCTCACCTTAACAAGTGAGTCACCCATTTTGTATCACATGAAAGCTATGAGTATTCTTAAGTGTAGCCTGAGATTGAAGCCATCATAAAAATCTAGTTCAGCTGGGCAACATAATATTTTTGCATGATTTCAGGAAACAAAGTTTTGTTTAGTAAAAAGAAAAATAAATTATTTGGTTTCATTTTCTTTCAGTTTAGAGTTATTTTTTAAACATACTGACCGTGTACGTAGTGTTATTTGAAAGAGTATACCATGGTCAGCTATCCAGCTCTGATACTCAGTGTTTCAGATCAACAGCACTTATGCCTAAAGCCTTCTCTGGCAGATTTGCTTGCAGAGAGATTGTTGAAACTGTCTAGAACAGACCCAAAAGTTAATACACCAAGGGGAATGATCAGGTGTCTAGTATAGGAAGCTGCGTTTATTTAACAAAATATTTTACCTAATGATATACAAATACCTTGTTATGCAACATCATAATGGTTATAAATTCTTGTGTAACAACTATATTGAACTACAGTTCAGTAATTAACAAAAAATTGCAAAATTAAACATAGGTTAAGCCTTTGAAATTGGCATTTGGCAGTTTGTTTTTATTTTGCCACATTGTCTCAGGTATGAATGTAGTACTCAGCGCATGTACATTTAATTCCATTTACAAGTTCAGCCTCCCAGAGGTACTTATGCCTGGCCATTGACTGAAGAGGGGACTTAGACAACCAGTCTTCTACCTTAAGTAAGAAAGGCTGAGTACAGAAACAAGCATTTTTGTTTTATTCCCTTTCACAGTGTTCTCTCATAATCCAGACGGTTCTGTTATACAGTGAACAGCAACTCATTTCCTTGATAATACAGAGAAAGCAATTTTTGCAGAAGCTAGAAGTGGGATAACACCTATGCAGTAATGTGTTCAGCACCTTATAAAAAAACCTCATTCCAAGCACACTAATTACCAACCAGGTCATTTAAATATACTTGTCTGATTCCCTCACTATAGCTGCAAGCTGTAGTCCCCTATGCAAGATCTTAGTGCTGGCCTAATATGTTGGCAAATGACACGCTGGTCCTTTTCCAGTAGAGTTTGCCAGCTCACATAGCTTCCACCCACTCCCTTCCTCTTTCCCCCATCTTGCACCTCCTGTATCTTTTTAGTACCCTTGCAGCTCCCCAGAGCTCTTGGAAGGTGGTGTATTTAGAGAAAGGACAATTTCATGTTCCAGGAGATTTTAAAACTGTAGCCAACTCTGGCTTAGCTGGCATGCTGAAGTTTGCAAGAGCATCTGTCTTTAAAATATTCTCTCTCTACTTCTCACTGATCTCTGTTGGAGGCTTTGAGGGGAAGCTTGCAGTTCTTGTTCTACAAACTAAAAAAAAAAACAAACCACCAAACAACCCTTTAAAAAAATCCTAAAAATATTTGAAACTTGGTAGAAAATATATTTTGCTGGTACCAAAAAAGACAGCTGCAAGGCTGCTACTCTGTCTACTCTCTCCTGCTCATGATGATTTATTCTGAGAATTTGTGCCCTCAATAGAAAATTTAGAATAAACTCTTTTCAGGATAAAGACTCTGGAAATAAAGACTGTTTAATATTTGAAGTAAGAGTAACACTTTTAGTGTCCAAAAGTGAAGTATAAAATCTGAAAGTTAAAGTAATAAGTAAGTATCACAAAGAAAAATAAAATTTAAAAAAAAAAAAGTCTGCTGTGTGGGTGTTAGGGAGATCTTCTTATTAATTAATGCTCTTATATAACATTATAGAAAAATCTATAATTCTAAGCAAGATCAGATTCCCCATAGTGAATGGTTGGCTATGCCTCAAAGGCCATACCATTTACAAAGAAAACATAGGCAAATAACGGGTATCAGGAAGTTTTGTTATTCTCAGTTTAAAAACATAAAATAATTTTAAATTTAGTCTTTATTTTCAAGACTATTTACCAGCTCTTAAAAAATCTTTTGGGCATCTCTATCAAATGTAATGACACAATATTTATAGGCGGAATAGGTTTAGTGCTTTTACATTTTGGCTTATGGTGCACCTAAACTTCATCCACTATTTGCATGAAAAATGTATCATTACATGAAGGTAGTTAGGTATCTGTCATTGCCAGATGCTGTTCCCTTTTAAAGGTGGTGACATTTCAGCATTGAATTATGGCTGGATTCGAATAAGAAGTTACAACAGACCTTCTCTACACTACTGCCTTATCATAAAGCACACTGTACCTAAGTAATTGTAGTTTTCTGCATGCCATTTGCAAGAAGTCCTCTTTAGGGCTGTCCTGGGTTGAGAGACACAGGACTAACTTTTCTTCTAATGCTGGGGAAAATTGCACTTTTAGAAGACTCTAGTGTCTGAATTTGTGAAAATATTTACTTTATAGCCAGCCAGGCTCCGTGGGATTCAAGGTTAGCGTTTTCGAGACTTGCCAGGTGCAGGGATGAGGAGGAGCAAGGCCTGGGCATTTGACCCAGGCTGGCCAACAGGAGTATTTCATACCATGAATGTCACATCCAATATAAATTAGAAAAGTTTGCTGCATAGTGGGGGCTCTCTCCCTGATGGCGGCGGGTCCAGACAACTCCTTGTCCCAGTGCTGGAGCCCTGAGGCCTTCCCTTCCTCCTGAAGCCATTGCGCTCGCAGTGTCCGATACTTGCTATCCAGTGCTGGGAGTGGACAGCTTCCTACTGATATAGATGGCTGAGTATAATTTCTGAATATCTTATATCAGTATCGGGATTAATACTGGTTCTTTAGTATTATTGTTAATTATTTAGTCTTAGTCTATTAAATCTATTTATATTTCAACCCTTGTGTTTCTTTGTGTTCCCCGATTCCCCTTTCCAGGTGGGGAGGGGTCATCGGGTGATAGAATAATTGTCTAATGACAGTAGATTGTTATGGGTTCTCTCAAACCATGACAAGGGCGGAAAACAAGACTCAGAATTTGTGAGGAAAGCTGGTGCTTTAAAGATGGGACAAATGAAAGCTGCAGTTACGACTGAAAGTTGGCAGAGGTAGGCTATGGAGTAGTTTGCTCCAGCATGTCTATCCCTGCATGACTGGCTTCGTCACCAGCCAGCAAGCAAAGGAATGATAGCAAAGAAGTAGTAATCGGAGTAATAATCTTATCTTTCTTTACTTGGGAGTTTTCAGTGAATAAAAACAAGGAATCATATGAAAAATGTGATGGGCGCTGCTTTGGTGAATTCCTGTGTTCGAATGCAGCTTGCCTGACCAGGTGGGGTTTTTCACAGGGAAGAGCTTTTGACTTACTCTTTTGCACTTCAGTGAAACCCAAGATCTTGTAAGCTAGTTATATTTTCTGTGTCTATGGAAGCAAAGATCAAAGAAATATTCTTCATCACCTCTATGCTCCATTTGAAAAGTTGATGAGCTATAAAATATCTTTTTGCTTTGGTTAGTCTCCACAGCACTTCCATAGCTGGATATTTGCTTCATGTGGCATTAAAAATTCCTATAGGCAATTCTTTAAATCCCAGAGACTGTCTTTGAAATATGATACACAAAATGCAAGAATCATTATTTTTTTCTGGATATGGGGGGGAGGGGTATTTCTGTTGTGTTTTGGTTTTTTTTTTTTTTATCACATGTAACTGAATAAATGTGTCAGAGGAGTGGAATGAATCAGTAATACATCTATTGATTTAGTATTTCCACTTTTCATATATCAAATCCAAAAGACGCTTGGCTGGTTCTGCTTATGTTATGTCAAATTATTATGATATGTCTCTGAGTCATCTTCTGACAATATCCACTGTTGACGTAAAATTGTTAGTGACGTGTAGGATTGATATAGTAATATTTTCAAAAATAATTAATGGCTTTGATTTTAGTTGTTGATTTTTGCTTTTGAAGCCTGTTTCTTTTTCTGAGTGACTGCATTGTGGTACACAGGTGCATAGACAGTAAAGGTAGTACCTAAGGAGTATGCCTAAAGGTGCTATAAACTGCAAGCAGTTGCCTGCATGCCGAACCCTCTCATCTTGTGGTCAGTGCTAGGTCTTTGGGTTTCTGACTGCTTTCTAATTGCAGCTGCCTTCCGTAACAACTTTGTTTCTTCATGATGCAGGTGAAATTCAGGCCTTCATCCAGACTCCAAACCGTGTCTTTTTTAGGCTGGATGTTGAATTTGGGAGAGATTTCCTGCATATCACTGCAGTTCTAACTGAGTTATGGCACCCCAGTAATAGGTTTTCAGGTATTGCTGAAAAAGAGGTTACTGCACGACTTTGTTTTTAGCTTTGTCTCTCTTAAAACAACAAGCACGGAAAAACATACTGCGTGCAGTAATACACGCTTACAAGACACAGTTTCACCAGATCCGTCACAGGATGTTAAGCGAGCTTATTGTTTGACATATCTTTATTAAAATGCAAATTCTGGCATTTTCCCAAGCTGGCAAATCCTTTCCACTCAGTAGTGTGAAGTAATAAATCCCACACAACTGTATTCAGCAAGAACGTAATATTGCCAGGGAAATTTGCTAAAAACAGTAAAAATTTCAAACTTGGATAAAGAAAAATTTTCAGAAGATTCTAAAAGGAAAGAAAGACAATAATAATCTGGCTTTCAGCATCATCATTCTCCTACCTTTCCTCCTCATCAACCAGTATTTTCTCAGTATTTTTACTGTTCAGTACTGACCTGCATGTTTTGCAATCATACTTCAGGATAAAATGACTCAAATAGTGTCCTAAGCGTTTTTGACAACAGCTTATCAGCATAAGCATTCTACCTCATCTATATTGGAATATGATTTACATAAATTGGAAGAAATTGTACAGTTACATTGTGAACTAAATAAAGGAAAAAGGGAAAACATTTCAGTAAAAAGAAACCCTGTTTGACTATTGGGGTGAGCACTGAGGTATTCAGCATGCTATATGGAAGGGAGTAAAGTGTGGTGTATTGAATTACATTCCCTTTCATCAATTAATATCTCTCTGTTAGCAAAACCTTTTCTTTTCTTTTTTTTTTTTTTTTTTTAATTCCAACTGGCAGAATTCCTCTGGCTTAATAGCATCTAGCTATCAGTTTAATATTCAAAGAAATTTACTGTCATTGAATAGCTACATATCAGATTGTGACAACAGTGTGAAAAGTTATACAAGTTATAGAATATTTAGTGAGTCTTGGAGAAATGAGATTGTATTTAGCATAAGTAGAGACAGAGGAATAGTTACTGGTCAGAAGGTCTCTATTTTATAAAAAGGGTGAAAAAGATCTAGAGGGAAGTACTTAATGTTTCTTAACCTGTGTGTGTGGGGGTGTAGTACTGCAAATGAAGAGGAAATTAGTCCTCAGCCCTGGGATTATGCGCTATGATAAGATATAAAATAACACAAATTAATTATAGGTAAGACTGGACTAAATTGGTTGGTATGCACTGCAGCAATTTATACAGAGAGGTCAAAATATTAGTATAATGCTAGAATCAACCAACACTGTTAAAATCTTGTTTAAGGATGTAACAGAAACATTTGAGCTCTTCTCTAGCATATTCGTTACAAGGCATGCTGGACTGTTTAAAAAGGATTATAGACCCTGGCTTTGTTTCTGATTTATTTCAGAACCAGGTAGTTGTGGGGTTTACAGTTGCTAACATGGGAACTGTTGAAGTCTCAGCAAACTATTCTGAAAATAAAGGCTGTATGGAAGGACTACTTTTTCTCATTATGATCGAAAGGGTGAAATGAGCAGAGTCTTGGCTGTGTCTCTCTTGGCAAAGGGCCAAACAAAATTCTGAAAGATGGATGATGAATGATAAAGATGAAGTATTGTTTTAACTAAACATGCAATACATGAAAGGGATACCCTATATCTGCAGTGACTGCTTTTACATTTCCACAGCTATAGAAGACAGAAGGAGAAAGAGGCTGATTTAAAGATTTAGATCTGTATTTCATCCAGAATGAATGCGACTTTCACTTTAGTGGAAGGACTAAGCTTTCATAAGCAACAGCCTAATATTGAGGGTGAAATAAATCACTGCAATTTTAATAATTGGAACGTGGCAGATGAAAAGAACTGTTGCGGGCTTCACCTAATAAAGAAAAGAGTACCCTAACTGTATGCCCATAGAGTCCAAAATATTTAACAGACATTAAAAGTCTCAGGCTCATTAGATTTTTTAAAATTGGGTCGTATGAGTACTGGAGACTATATTTCATGCTCATTCCAACTTTCAGGAGCACATAACGTGTACCCTTGAATAAATGTTCTGTTAAAATCTTAGAAAATTGAATAATTCAGCATTAAGCTGGTTTGATAAAGCAGTCTGATGGTTTGATAATGGAATTTCATTTCTATTTTCAGGATGGTGGTCCTCAATATAGTCTACAATATATAGTCTACAATATTTAAAGTATAAAGTAATCTTTGATGAGGCAGGCTCAATGTTTGAAGATCTTTTGAGTACAAATGATATACAGAAATCTCAGACATTCGTATTGTGAGACAAAGCCAAGTGGTATTAGTGGCAGGTTAATCTTCCTTGCCGTGGAAGATTACACTTGGCATACATAATGACTGGATTTCTATAATCGGAACAAAAAAAGATATGAAAAACCACCTGTGTAAAAAGGTAAAGTCTAATCATCACATAATAAGGCTGCAAAACACAGTGACTAATCAGGTATACAAAGGTGTTTTTTTAGAGAAAGAAATAAGCTGTCGCCTAGAGAATGGGTGAGAGAACCAAAGGAAAACAAAACCAAGACATTTAATCTCTAATTGACATTACTGACTTCAGATTCTAAGAAATTTTCAAGATCTTTAAAACAGAAATATAAACTCACTAACTAGTCTTTCTCTACTGGAAGATAAAAGTGAGCATTCATTCTCTTTCACTTTTATCAAGACTCCAGACTTCTCATTCCAAACTGCGTGTCTCTAAAATGCATGCATCTTTCAAAAGTTGACAGAAAAACAGAATTAATCAAGACTGATGTGCCCTCATTTCATCTAGTTCCTTGTAATCCATCAAAAATACTTCTGTAAAGATTGAATTAGCCTAGAGAGCATTCTAAAAAGTTACAATTGAAAATGACCACATGCTTGAACTCACAAAGTTTAAAAAATTATGCAAATATATGTATATATATGCCCAAGTGCACACACACACACTTTTTTTTTTTTTTAAATTCCACTTTTTGGAGACATTATGATACTTTCCGTAATTTTACTAAATTTGTTATAATTTTATTAATCTGTTATATTTCTTTAAAATATTACAAAGTAGTGGTCCTTTATTGTTTTGTGGCATGAACAAAACAAACCTCAGTTTTGAGTGTTGTAGTAATTTTTGAAGTCCGTGCCCATTTTCCTCATTTGTTCCCTCATTCAGTTCATATTCTCTTTCCCAGCATCTCAGATTTCAACACAAGAAAAGAAGTTGCTCCTTAATATTACAGTTTTACGGACATAAAAAACTAAGATGTGTGTTCCTGAAAAACCTTGTCTTTTTCCTAGGATGTAACTGTTAGTTTGTGCACAAGTACTAATCATCCTTCTTCTTAAGAGTCATATATGCATTAATTTTTTTTTTTTGTTTACATCTATTTTGCAAGTGTACTGTACAGAATGATGGCAATAGGAGATTCCACTACGAGTTCCTGTCATCATTCATGTTTGGAAATATTTTTTTTTTTTCTTTTTCCTCCTCTTTAGTCACCCAAAGAGTGACTGCCTATTCCTATGACTCCTCCTTTTTTTTCTCTTATAATTTTTCTTTCTTAGTTACAGTATTATTCTATTTTACTTTAAATTATTTTTATTATTTTTAATTCTCACTTTGTTTTTGTTTGTTCATCTTAGAGATATTAGGACTTGTGTCGTGAATGTATCTTCCACAAGAATAGAAAAGGTTTTGCTATTTTCCATTCAACTCATTGCTTTGCATTTATAAGGATATTTGCAGGTATTTTTCATGCCTTCCTTTCTATAACCCAGCAGAAAGTTTTTACATTGTTATCATAAAATATATGTTAGCCTGAAGAAACTGAGCAAAGTCAATAGGAAGTATGGAGCACTTTGATGTTTTAGTTTGGAACATTTTAGCTGTACAGGAAGGCAATAAGCATTATTATGAAGGTTAAACAAGAATAAAGCCTTAAAAAGAAACTTCTCTTAATCAGTATTTTTCCAGATGATAAAAAGAAAGCCAAAGAGATGAAATTGACAAATGTAGCATATAATGGTCCTTCTTGGAGCAGTACTACAGGGGCCTCATTAGTAGACATTTTAGTACAATCATTTTTACCCCTGTGGCTGTCACTTCAGACTACTCAGAAAAGGTGGCTGTAGGAGCTAATCACAATGATGCCTTTCTCAATTTTATTTTCCTTGTAAAAATGAGGCACAAGAGAGCCAGTAAGTTCTAATTGAAATCAGAGTTATCATTGCCATGGATGCATGCTGTGTCTGTAGGGTATGTTTGTGCCAGTGGAAAATTTCCTCTTCCCCCATAATAAGTTTGGAGACTTTTAGACTTAAATGTAAAGTTGTGTTGAAGTCAGTATTACCATACATTTTATTCTGCTATTTTGAATAGCTTTTCCATCTTGCTGAACAGAAGTACAGCTGTCCATTTATGTTTAATATTACTAACTGTGGTTGATAAAGGGAGGGGCACACTTCAAG